>NW_027412694.1:4953369-5464859 GCF_025532065.1 Leptinotarsa decemlineata | reverse complement strand
GAATGTTGGCAACATCGATATGGAACCGTTGTAATAATGAAAGATTTCGATAAGAATGGTGGACGTTATCGTCAAGGATTCGACAAATATATAAGTATTACACAGTGCGTGATGTAGTATCATTCACCATCATGAAACGTTGAGCAAAGAAGTTGATGTTATTCGAAAGAATAAAATCAACGAAATTGCACGCATCATTCGAAAAAAAATATTTGGCTCTGAAATGGGGCAAATCCGAAGAAGATGAGTCATTGCAAAGATTTTTTAAACCTCTGTCTATTCCATTGAGAAAATAGCTAATAAAACAGCAACAAGTCAGCTAGTACCCCATTGAAAACTGAGGAAAAACCGAAGTCAACAAGAGACAGTGGAAGAGCCTGAAACGACTCCATTCCAATCCCTCGTACATGTTGCAGGTACAGATGAGGATGACGATGATGATGAAAAGTCTTTAGTGGGTATGCAGAAGTGAACAAGACGACAACGTTGCGTCAGGCATAAATGAACAAGTTTTAGAAGAATATATCGATCAAATCCGATAATGTCTCAACCGTACATTAAAAAACATTGGGGAAATGACAAGGAAATCGACAAAGTATACGGTCCCATATATGATGGGGTATCTTCAAAATGGTTCCTAGGCCAAAAGGAAATCGATTTTGACAAGCGTAGCGGATACATAAAATTGGTGGGTATCACACGAAAGGAACACCCGGTATATATGAACTGTTATTTCTCGACATGCCTGAAAATTATAACACTGAGGATTTGAATGTATACAAAAAGATTTGAATTTATCGAGCGCTCACAAGAATTCGGCTGGCATCTAAAAGGCACACAGAGATACAAGTACACCAACATAATCAAACCGTTGTTTCCTACAGCAGGAAATCGTCGTAAAACTGGTACTGGGTTTTTTCAACCTAAAACACCTCTTACTACTACTACTGCGATGACATCATGTCTACCCAAAACGTCACCTCTTGCAATGACATTCAATACGAAACCCATTGAATACATTTATTGGGACGATCACAACGAGCTATGCGAACGTCTCAAATTATTGCTAGCCTCTCGAGATGCAGGAAATACTTCGCACAACATGAAATCATTGCCATTTTGAATGAACTCAAAGAGGCAAAAATAATTCTATAAGATACACTACGTTCCCCAATACATTATCATTTTCAAAATGGTTATCGATAAGTTTGGACGTAGCGACAGCAACAGAAAGCGAAAATTGCCAACGCCCTCTGGAGGATGTTTGTTGCATTATACCTCAGATGGTAATATTCATTGTGGTGATGTGAAATTGTGTCATGTGAAGAGCACACCATGATTACGATGTTGCTAATAAAAGTATGTGGATGGAACCGATAATGAACTTGCTTCATTTATATATCAACTAGCTAAGAAACACGAAAAACAAATGATCCAAGTAAATGAAAAACTAACCAAATTTCAAGGTGACATCTCCAAACAAATTACCGAAATAAATTCTACTATCAAGGAAATCAAAAGATACAAAATAAAGTTCAAGCAAAGCCATAATAAAAGAGCGGGGTTCACACATCTTCCCCATCAGTCGTCATGACTTCCAAAGACAAGATTCAACTTGTCAACGAACTACATAAACCAATTAGAAAAAATTATCCTCGACGCCGTACAGTTATCAAAGGAATAGATGACTTATGGCAGATGGACTTGGCTGAGATGAGATCGTTCGCTCACCAAAATCGAAATTCAAACTGATTCTAGTCGTCATAGATTGTTTTTCGAAATTTGTGTGGACTCGACCACTGAAATCAAAAACGGGAGAGGAAATTACGAAAACGTTTGCAGATATCTTGACACATACGAAACGTTGTCCAAAAAAATTTACAAACCGATCAGGTAAAGAATTTTTACAACAATAAGTTTCAAACTTTGATGAAAAAACATGGAATAAATCACTACAATACGTACAGTATCACGAAGGCTTCTATGGCTGAACGTATCATTAGAACGTTAAAGAAAGACTTTTCAATTATTTTAGTCTGAATGGCACCTACAAATGGTTGAATGTCTTGCCTGAATTCACAAAATCCTACAATGATACGCGACACTCGAAGACGGGCATACAACCTTCGAAAATTACCAAAACTAACGAAAAAACAAATTCTCAAATCAACATACACCCATGTGAAAATAGCTGGACCGAGAATATTCAAAGTCGGTGATGTTGTACGAATCAGTAAGGCGAAAACACGTTTTTGAAAAAGGCTATACGCCCAATTGGACTACGGAATTATTCAAAATTGTCAAAGTCAATATTACCAACCCCCGCCACCTTCATGCTAGAAGATATGCAGGGTGCACCTATTAGGGGTGCTTTTTATGGAGAAGAATTACAAAAAACTGCAAATCCTGATATATATCTCGTTGAAAAAGTCTTGAGGAAGAAAGATAAAAAATGTACGTAAAATGGCTGGGTTTGGATAACAAACACACAGTTGGATCGAAATGTCGATTTTGTATAGAATCTTATGGAAAACAAGCACACTGACAATGTATTGGGAGGGCCTTTTGTGAAGAAATATTTGTGTGTATAAACAAACGCACAATATCTGAAACGGACCACGTGATCTGAAGCTATAAGAACGCATGCAAACACAGATGGACATTCAGTTTGAAAATGTCTCGATAGTGGTTTACGGTAGTGAAGTTGAAGTAATGTTCGACAGTGATGGTGAAGATTATAATGGAACTCTAAATGCAATAGACAGAGCGTTGGAGCAATACGAAATGGCTGCTCGAAACGAACATCAATTGCTGTTGATGGCATTCCCCATGTCATCTTATGAAATTCGATGTGGCCTAAGTCCATGCAGAGACTTCAGCCCATGCATAATTTTGAAGCAGCAGTTCTCCATTCGTTCCATCAATTTAACAAGTTATGAATGGGCGACCCTCATTGACATCCTGCAACAAATAACGGAAAATTTCTTCGAATCACAAATCGATGGATATCTAGACGAATATGATCCAATTACAACACGTTGCGGGGATTACATTTACGTCACACAGTACATCGAAAGTAATACCAAACAAGTTTCCATTTCCAAGGACACCACGAACATGGAGCTGTTTCAACGAGATGTAAACGTATCCAGAATACTCACCTTGGTGTGCTCTCTGACCGTATCGCTATGCTGGATGCTTTGAACTTTTGTGATTATTATCGAGGTGTTTTCAATATAATAAAATCATGGTTACGTGAGAATAAAACTAATTTAACTTTGGAAGAAATCATAGAAGGTTTTTGTCAAGCCTCAGCTCTGATAGTCTGTATGCTAATGCTTTACGTGAATATTTATTTTATTATAACAAAAAATAGTGTGTATGATTTATGTAATAAATGAGAAAACGTTGTAACATTTGTTTCATTTAATGTATAAGGTGAAAACAAAGCTTTAAAAAGTTATTTGATGGAATAAAAACACCAAAATTTCAATTATATTTTTATTCAAATTTATCAACGTGTGTGTACAACAATAAATAAGTATACAAAATTTCAATATATTCCATTCAAATTATATCAACGTGTACATGTACAATAATAAATAGTATGCAAAAACTGAATTACTCAAACATATTTCTGTTTGCAGTCAATTCTTGAAAAGTTGGTGGTCTCCTACCGCTGTTGAAAATTCTCAGAGTAACACACACCTATCAGTCATATTCAAACAAGGACAAAATATATCAATCAATCACATCAATAGAAATAAAATCCAAATGATAACCTCATTTCAAGCTATAGTGCCCCAAGGTAAAGTGTCGGATGATTTGGGGATTAATTTTCGTTTATCGTCGTGTGGACTCAAGCCTATTTTCACCTGCTTGATACTGAAAACGTTGTGAGCGTATGATCGAATAGTGAACTGCTCACATATTTTTTCTTTAAAATTTCTGAGACAATCCATATAATCTTTGAAATCAATTTTATTTCTGACTACATTATATCGAATTCCTTTGATTTTTTGATAACTTTTCCACCCTGCACTTTGTAGGTGTACATTTTGGAACGTAACCCTGCAAAGTGCGTGATGATTTTACCATTTGCTTCATCTTTCATTAACCCAGGAATTTTTTTATTCACAAGTGGAATTTGAAATTTATTATCGGGCGAATAATCGGAAGTATCAAATTTTGATAGGTTATTTTTGATGAGTTCTGAATAGACATCTTCACACGTTATTTCGTAGATGAAGCTATCTGTATCTGTATACATTAACTTGCAATTTTCTATACCTAGAGTGGGCACCATGAAATCGTAATGAAAATCAAACATGCATGTTTTTGAAATATCTAAAATTGCCATTCCGATGTACAGAGGTTTATTGAAAACAAGTTCAGTCTTTTTCAATTCAATAGCCACCAAGTCTGTATCGAAAACGGTTCGACTCTGAAATCGAGGGCTCGCAATTAAATTTTTGGCGCCATAACGACCGTTCCAGGAATTCACAAGTTTGACCACCCTGTGTAATCGAATGTTTTCCATCGTTTTCCCAAAAATAGCATTTACCATTAGTTTATATAGATTTTTGCCAAAAGAACTGGTGGCTGCAGCCCTTAGACGAGTATTCAACTCGATGTAGGGACGCAGCCATGCAGATTGTTTGAATTTCAAAAACCGATGAATTTTGGTTAGAATCAAACGTTTTTCAATGCTTGTTTCAAGTTGCGATAATGCAAAATATATTTGTCTTTATGATACAGGGTTACCCATTATTTTTTTTGTTTGGAATTTGGTGGTGCTTGATGCTCTGGACAAAACGGAAAATCTTTATGTGAATCATGTAATCTCTCAGGGTATTCCAAATCAACTTCCAATATGTAGCCTTCTGAAGCATTGTCAGGAATTTCAGTTATATCTTTGTCAAAATTTTCCACCCACTGAAAACCGTCGTAAGGTAAAAATTCTGACATTGCCCACCCATATAAATTATTGACGTCTAAATATAAAAGATATTTTGAAGGTTTTTCGGGATTGTATGCTTCCATATATTTATTATTTGCTTCAGAATATCTATTTGAACAAACCGATATTCCGCCCCTTATCCCCTTTTCTACAACATAATCATGTCAATGTCTTTTTAAAATTTGTAATTTACACTTCGTATACTTCAACATGGCATCCCACGTGTACCCAGGCATAGTATAATACCATGCGGGGTCCAACCCATAAGTTGCCATGCTTTTTTGACGAAAATTTTCAAAAACGTCTGCCAGTAATAAAATATCTGTTTTCAAATATAGGTCCGCATACGATCCAAATTTGTTGTAATTTCGAATGATTCCCAAACATTTTGTGCGTGAACATATTTCTCTTCTGTTATGTGTTCATCATTTAATTTATTATAGAATTCTTCTCGTGATGGTAACTCGGTGATGTTCAATTTTTCCATGCTATCTATATAATCATACGGAAATACTCCCTTCCTGGTGAGAAGAGCGAATTTCTCCTCATCTAAATGACTAAATTCTTTTTTTAAAATTTCCAATCATTTTGATCCAATGTGGATACTAATTCATCCAACGATGTTCCCATGAATCGAAAAGAATCTATAAATCGAAATTTAATTTTAGTTTCAGCATCCTTCTGTGTAAAGGAAATGTATTTTTCTTTATTTGAGGGAAGTATGCTCACACAGCCTTTTTTTGCGATATCTCTGATAATGAAGTGACTGTCGTATCCTGAAAGATTATGAAAAGTAATGGGTACCACGAATAATTTTCGAAAGTTGACATTACAGGGGGCTTGGTGGGCAAAACCGCGGAACGCCCCGTATAATGATTGTGATCGTACACAATAACATCTTTGGGGGCGAACGGTTTTTCGCAAATATGACAAGTCGTTGCAGCACCGATATTATTTAAAGGCACTGTCATCGGCTCAATATTCTTAATTTTAGATTCAACAAATTTTGCAATATCAGACAACTCATCGGCAAACCATTTCATACAGTCTTCACCTCGATAGCTTTTGAAATGAGAGAGACTGTCGTCATAGGAACACTTGAAGTAGTAGCCTGCACTGAAAGGTATATGTTTTTGGTATTTTGTAGTTTTGTTAGATATGCTTTCGTTACATTTTTCCAACAGTGACTCGAAATCAGCAAAAATTATAAACGGGCATTTTTGTTTATAAACATAATTTCCAAATTCACATAATCGTATGTAGGAAAGGAAATTTTACAATCATTCACTTTTTCGCACAAAATAGTATGATCATTTAATTTTTGCTGACTTGAAAAATAATTCAGGCATCTATCACAAAAGATTTTTTTCTTGCAATTTTTGTTTAGTTGTCTACTTAATAATCGAGACATGTCTTTGATCCAACAATAATGGAATTTAATTTCAGTCTCGTCATCGTCATTAATGGGTGGAGCCTCATAATCGTTCAATTTTGGAAAATATTTGTCTTGAATCAATAACAAATTAACATGTCTGTCTCGTTTTGTTGTCGTGAGTCTGGCAGGTACTACTACAAAAAATGATTTTTCCTTTGCTTGATTCAATTCCAAAGAGTAAACGTTTACAGAAATATTATTAAGTTTTTCAAATTTGGAAATTTGATGTAAATCCATTGGAGTATTTAGCCCTGTAGTATTCAAAACTGTAGAATAGTGTGGATATTTTGACACCCTTTGTGGATCTTTTGCTACAGGATACAAGGCGCTAATAATACTCCAAAAGAAGCACATTTCGTCATTGTTTTGTACATTAATGCATGCCTTCTTTCCTTGCGATTTCTTGTGGCAATGGAATGAAAGAAGAACCGTTACCAATCACATATTTATTAATTGCTACTTCCAACAAAAGAATTTTACTCAAAGCCCACCCCGACAATTGTTCTTCAAATTCGCCTAATTTATTCAATACAACATCCACCACATTTTCATTGTACCAAGCAGTCAAGTCCGTACCTGAATCGATAACTTTATTCGGTGTACTGAAATATTTACGATCAATAATTTCCCCATCATTCGATTTCTTAATAAAATCCCCTGAAAATGTAAAATTAACTTTGAGACATGACATTTGTTTCAAAATTTTGGAAAATCTCACGTTTGAATAATGAAAAAGCATCGCCTAGAAACTTTTTAGGATCTTTATGAGTTAAATTGATGATTACCCCCGTTGTTACTCTACGATTGAAAACATTGTTAACAGTTTGCCACTTTACCTGGAGCTTCGTCGCTTCAAACCCGAGCCTGTATGTTTATTATTCATCATTTTGACAATCACTTTGAAGCGTTTCAATTCCCCATTTTTGTAATTATTTTCTTTTTTTCTCCAACCGAAAATTTAATTTTTTTCATAGCTAAAACGCATTTCCTTATATGTTTATTAATAAATTGTATAGCTTGTTTGGCAATATACTCTGAATGATTATCTCTAATAACTGAAAGGTAATTATCAATTACCGACTTAGTTTTTGGAAAATCGACCATTTGGATTTTATTTATTGACATGACTCACCGATATTTTGTTCACAAATGAAATTCTAGGTGTTATGAGTCGGTTTTGGAAGCTGCAGAGAATTGAATTTCGTTCTATGGACACTGTTGAGATGTTTCTGGAAGCTGCTGTGATTTGAAACTCGATGTGGAAAAGGTTGCTAAGACGATTTTGGATGTAGTTGTTGAGATGACTCTGAAGTTATACTGCACACGTTGATGCAGTGTTCTGAAATAAATGTAATCTTCAATAGAAACATACACCAGAGAAAAATAAAATTCAAGAGTGGGGGTAATGTTTTTTCATGGAGTGATTGTGAAAAATGAGCGAGCTACAGTTATAATTGGAAAAATCAACTGTCATTCAAAGTAACGAATTCAAAACACATATTCTGCAAGTACTAAACACATGAAAAATATTGAAAACACTTCTTTATGCCGATCATATCTATGAATGAAAAAAAATTTGAGTCGAATAAAAAATATAGTATACAACCACAAACTCTATACATATATTGAACAGAGAAAAAAAACAGTACTTACCTTAATTTCGTACAATTTCAAATGAAACAACACGACAGCGTATTTTCTAAATGCTTCTCACGATGTTGGCTGTCAATTTCTTCTGCGGCGTCACTACAGGTGAATCTGCTATTTTGTTATTTGGTTTCCTCTCCAGGACTGAAATTGAATTTCAGGAAATCCACCTGCGAGAAACCAAAAATAAAAAAACAATGTTTCAAATTATACGAACACTCTCTCAATAAACGACAACATGAATGAAAGTTATTCGTAACTTACTATGCGTTTTATTCAACTAGAAAGCTGCTCACAAAATGAGCTTCTGTTTACTACATTATAAATGTGTATATAGACAAGATATGGCATTGTCAAAGGCGACTAGATAAAATACGAGAAAAACTCTTATTCAGCTTGGATGATTTTCGAGTAGAATTCATAATCACGTTTCCCGTTCTGAGGCTGCCATCTAACATCAAAACAAATTGTGCGGTACAATAATTACTGTAAGAGATAGTATTCGAGAAAAATGGATGTCAGCAATTACCGGTTCTTATCTTTTATTCATTATTAAAGATTGAGAAATATCAGTAATTGTTATTTCTTATCTTCTGATGTATGTAGGATAAGAATAGTTCGCCAGGGTTGGCTTGAGGAATACGTAAATACCTCTGAACCGTTTTGTATTACAAAATAATTGAAAAAAAAGTTAATCCTCAAAAAACTATGTATAGAAAAACACTCAAGTATATTTTGGAAAATTAATGATAATTCAACAACAACTCTCACGACCTTTGAATTAAATTAAATTTGAATAAATTCTTTTGTGAAAAAGTCAAAAACGTATAAAAAATCTTGTAATAAAAAATTCATAAAGTGAACATGAAAAACACTTACGTTCAGATAAAATCGTTGCACTTGTCACTAGTATCACTGATACAACTAACTCATCATTTTTGCCTCGCAGGAGGTATTTATAGGAAAATAAGTGATGACATATTTCAAAACCAAACAAAGAGCCTTTGTTCCGTCGCTTTGAGAACTGCATATCTCTGGGTGCTGATTCGGCATTGACAGTGATCAATGTCACCTTGGCTAAGAATAGAAAATAGGTGATGACATATTGTGCAATCAAACAAAGAGCCTTTGTTTCGTCACTTTGAGCCACGTGTCTGGCTTTATCGATAAGTGATAGCGATAATGCTGCATACCTATATTATATATTTTTACCAACTTGAAATAAAACAAAAAATTTACTGTTTCAATCAAAATATTCATTTTTTTATTAAAATTCATAGTTGTTGTACAAGTCTAATTAGAATACATACTGACATCGTAGATTCTATGATATCTCTATAAACGTCAAATTACATTTGTGACTTCTTTTCCTCTTGCCTCGTTGTGTGTTCTGCAACAAATTCAACAGTTTTTTTTTAATGATGAAGATCTTGAAATATATTTTTCAATTCACATTTGAATGGTGTATTCTTTGGAATTGCGCCTGCGCAAATATCCTCATTGACTGATCGAACGAATCGATTTCCATTATTTACACTAGCCTTCACGCATATTTCCTTGGAATTTCACCCACATTCGTTTACATATTGAACAAAATTATTGTAGTCGGAAGTACAAAATTTGTTTTTCAGCATCGTTGACGACATATTCTACACTCTGAGGCTGGAACACTTTGTCTTGAATGTATAAATTATTCAACTGCTTGAGAACCATTTTCTTTTCCTCATATAATTGAATATCTTTACTTATTTGTTGGACACGTCTCTCAAATTCCTCTACTTTACGTCTGTACTCTCTGAATGCCATTTTATTACTAATTTTTGTTTACCAATGACGTACGGAAGATCGTTCCGTACGTCATTGGTTATGCGTTATGCAAAATAACGTATTTTGAAATGTCATTGTCGAATACCTCTTTCCACCAATGCCCTCACGTTGAGTCCACAACGTGAGGGCAATGGGAGAGCGAAGTATTCGACACTTTTGGATCTCCTCTTTCTCCTGATGATGCTAACTTGGTTAACAAAGATACGAGACGTAGTGCCCTTTTGGCATGTTGGAATGCTAGACTTCTGTTGAACTGACATGTTTTTCTTAAATATATTTTGACGCGCCCTGTACACTTCGACGCCATGTTTGTTCTCAATGATGTATTTTGAGACACCCCGTATACAATGACGGATCGCAGATTGTCATATTTTTTCTTAAATCTGATTCATTATTATTAATATATCACTTTCGCGCTTCCAATTTTCGTCGAGTAGTTCACGATTAATTCCAAAACCGGCAACGCTACATTGCCCATAAACAATGATTTATTGTACAACTGGCAACGCCGAACCTGTCATGCTGGCATGTATTAACATTTGACAGATGCAGTCTTATGAGTCTAGTGTTTACAGTGTCCTTCTTCAACCAATAGATAGTTCAGCTAGTGACTCATAGATGACTCTGTGTGTTCTATAACTTAATTTTCAAACCGGCAACGCTACATTACTCCATAAACATTGATTTATTGTACAACTGGCAACACCTGCTTGCACTAGGAACCGGTAAAACTCAATCTCCATCTCTCTTTGCATCGATTACGTCACACGCGCCTCTCGCTCTTACACACACATTTTACATGAAATATTAATTATTTCCCAAATCTAAGTATATTTTCCTATCTTCAATATGATAATGACGATTACATTCTACGGAAATCAAAATAAAAAATGCTGTCAAGTATAATGAATGAGTCAATTTCGGTCCCGACAAAACTAACGCTATAAATACCCAACATTCGCAGTTAACTTCAATATCTTACGATGGTGTAGAGGCTAAGGACAATGTCTACGGCGCGGACGACCCAGGTTCGAATCCCATAACTATAAACTTTTTTTATTTAAAATCACGTGACTGAAGGGGGCCGAGGGAGCTGATAGGTTAGGTGGAGTACCAAGGGGGCCGATAGGTTAGGTGGAGTACCAAGGGGGCCGAGGGGCGGAGTTCCACGCTCAAATCGCTACTATACTCGTTCCATCCTGCGTCGATTTCGATGACGTTGATAGGTTACCCCACTCCCATTGCGCCAGAACATACGTTGTTACACTACTGTTTTATAAGAGAGAGGACATTGTTGGATCAAGATCTTCAGATGATGTGGTGCTGCAGGTTTTTCCGGGTTTTCCTGCAGCTGAAAAAGCAAATGCGCCACTGGAATCAATGAAGTCGCCCCGGAGCGCCAATTAATTTTTTATTGTTGTTTTTATTTTTATCGTTGTTTTTCCCATAAAATAAAATTTTGAAAAATATTAAATATTTACTTGGGCAAATGTAATCATTTTTTGTCCCTTAAAAAGAATTGATTTATTATAGGGCTGCGTTTCTGTTTCTTCAAAATCAGACTGTTCTGCTATATAATGTAATCTAATATCTAAACAGGGTGTATAGATTAATTAAAGCTATGTTACTAACAAATGTGTGAGTGACCAAACTCATGTTTTTTTCAATATAATATGTCAGAAAAGGGTTCATTCAACACCAAATATCTTCTACTCGATCAAATGAAATGGGTAAATTTTTCAACCAAATATCCTTAAGGCTAGTGTATTACTATTTCGACTTGATAAGTATACCAAACATCGTTTTTTCTATACAGGAATAAACAAAACTCGTGATCGATTTTTTCTCAATTTTTCAAATGAAACACCCTGGACTTAGGACCATTCCAGAATGGTCCATACTATGGCCTTGCAGAAAATGTAAGGATTGACCGAAAATGTATTCAGTTTTTGAGGAAGTTATGAAAAAGCCATTAAATAGAAGCAATGAAGTTTTTTTATTCAGTGCTGAACAAAACAAGTAAAATGAAAAACGAACAATTTTAAAACGCACAAATTAAAAATAGATATTCGAACAATCTTCCATTTTGCGCTATGCCAAAATGTAGTCAATCAACAATTTTCCTTCGAACTTCAATTGAAGTTGATCTTGTGATAGACCAAAAATCTTCTATATTATATTTAGATAGCTAGCTATCTGAATATAATAATAATAATAATAATAATAATAATGTTTATTCATAAATAGCGAAAAAAAATACAGACCTTCTATTGTTACAAAATCAAATGTCTAATAAAAAAATACTTAGTAATATGAGGCTTAGAATAAACAAAATTTCACCGAAGCTGATATTATCAGCTTGTGTGGTGACATATTATTCTGGTGTGATGTTGACGAATCAAATGTAATACAGTCAAATTAATGGAAAAGAAAACAAGGGTAAAATCTTCCAATCAATTTATTCCTACGCCACCTGTTCAAAAACCTTTGTATTCGCCATCATAATGGTAACTTGCCTGGTGTCAATCGGTACATCCTCTAATTATTTCGGAGGAAATCTCTCCTATGACCTGATCCCCAATCATGCTCCTCCAAATATTTATCGATCATCTGTTTTGGTTAGCGACTTCTTTCATCCAAAAGGGATTCTCTGTTGAGTTGAGTTGCATATTATGTCTATTTACCAAGACATTACTTTTGAATTTGGACTCGTAACAAAACGAAACATATTGAAAATATTCTGTCCTTCACTAACTTCTGAATTGCCCGGTATAAATCCAAACAACCCTATATTTTTAAGAAGCACTCTGCCCAAGAAATTCAATCGAGTGAAAATATCTGCCACACATTCATTGGACACCCTGAATAATAGTAATGATCGAATAAATATGGTTCTTATGAATATACAAAACTTTTCTGATTTTTTTGTATATCTAATCGTCCACCCACCTATCGTTATAGACCCTGTATATTTTTCAGAAATAGTTCTTGATAATTCTGACATGTGGTTCGTCTCCAGGATGTTATTTCACCGGTGAACTCACTAATTAGAAAAAAATCAATACCTACAACATTTTCAAGATTTGAGAGTCTGTGATACGAAATTATTTAGATCTTGTGATATTTTTTCTCCACATAAGTTGAAGGAATATTTTGTTATTTTTTTTATATAATTAGCAAATTTCAACAACACTTTCAGAGGAATGAAAAACAAGCTATCAATGCACTTATGACAATATAAACGTTTTAAGATACTTTTCACTACAAATCCCGCTAATAATAATTAGCTTGCCAACTTCACACATATACGAGATCCGTCCATACTATTCTGTTACTTTTCATAGCTTCGAACGTCAACATACTAATATTTTATTAACTTACCTATGAAATGGCACATCAGAAAAATCCTTATTTTTGAGTGTCAAATGATAAACCATTTTGATTTGAAAAAATGAACGTCATACGCTACTTCAAGAGATGTGTACTCTACGAATACTGAATCGCGACTAATACGCTTCGATGTGTCCTACCATACGTTTACCATACTTCAGTCGCCACTCGTCAATTTGAGTGCTTATTCCCTTGGTTTCTATTTCCATGTGTCTATCGCAGTACCTGCCTGATGAACGTCAGGCATGAAATGTAGCAGATCATGGCCAACAAACCCAAAAAATATCTTCGACATATTCATGAAGTGTGTTACAAAAACGTACGTGAATGAACTATTATTGAAATATTAGTTCGACAAATCTAGTTGATACAGAATAATTGAAAATATTTCGACTTCATTGTGAACAAGGAAGACGTAATTGTGTTTCGGACAGCAATAAACATTGACATATGATCCGAGCTCGATGCAAACAGCAATAAATAAAATTTAATGACTACTGGTAATTTTTGAAGCCTCCTTCGAAATAAATTACAATGCTTGTAGAGATAAGTGACGAACAAGACTCGAATGTGTGCACCGCGCACTTCTTGCTCAACAAAACCCAGTGGGTTTTATCTTTATGACCTACTAGATTCTGATAAGAACTCCTAGCACTCGCTTCTTTCCTGACTTGTTTCATTCGAAGACAAGGCCTACTGTGTGGGTCTTTTATTATTATTGTTGCAAGCCTTCTTCCTGATTTTCAAAGTACGAATACTGGGTGGTTTATCGTCATGGTGTTTAAGATGAAGCGAAATAATCTCTTTGTAAATCTCTTAATTTCAATACAGATGATATCCAGTGACTTTTTTGTGCATAATAGACCGTTTAAGCATAGACTCATTTTAGGAAAGTGAAAATGTGTTGGAAAAATAATGACTCGAAATGTTTGTTGTGACTACAGTAGTTGTACGGTAGCAGTATGAAAGCTATTCACTTTTCAATAGAATGTTATTAGCAACTTTGTTAATATGAATTGAGTATCATAATTGACCCTGATGTGTGTTTATTATTTTTAATATTATAATGAATGCTCAGTTTCAATTAATTCCACTATATTTCTTTGTTGAGATTGAATTTCGATAATATTGAAATTCAAAACTAGTCCAAGAGATGGGCAATACTGCTTGTATTGGTAGAATTTAAAAAAAAATCAGGTAATATCGTGGTTTCTAGTTCTCTACAGTTCGATTTCAAAGAAGTAATATATACAAGCACGTAGGATGTATATTGGAAGTCGATGATTATAGCTTAAATATAATACAAGGTCAAACATAAGACTATCTATATAACTGCTCTAGATATTCCTGATAGAAATTATATCAACAGTTTTCCAACATTTTTTCTGAAATCGACACGTCTTCCTCAAGTCATTCAATTTATTATCAGATTTTAGATATAATTCCTGTCAAAGGTCTCAGATTCCAACCAATCCATATAAAACTCAAATATGATAGGTAAACCTTTATTCCATCGTCTCCATTCATCAGAAACATGTATGAAGGCTAGAAGGCTATCAATACTGGCAATTTTGAAAGGTTGTAAATCAAGGAAGTCAGTTATTTCTTGAGAATTTTAAAAGCATACCGACCATGAACATTCCATTGCTTACCATCACGATTGTTTTCCTTTAGTCTTCTTTTGGATTTCCAGAGATTAGGGATAGTTTCATTTATAAGCTATCAACGAGTACTAAAAAGTTTAATTTCAAACAAAAGGTTTTGGCTTTCTACTTCTCCATCTTGATACACAAAAAATTTGGGAATCTTTCATTCATTTTTGTTTCACATAAATGGAGGAGTTAATTTACTCTTCAGTATTATATGACAATCTATAAAAGACAAATTCGACTCGTTCTGAAACCTTATTTATATGAGTCCATCCATATTCCAAATAGATTGTGTTAATCTTGGAATGAATTATTTCATAGCCTACTAGCTTTTACCGCGGCTTCGCTCGCATTTAAGCCATTAAATAAGGTACAGCTTCTGCTGCACGGGCCCGCGATGAATTTTTGGATGGATCAGATTTTCGCTTCCGAGGCATTTTTAGAGAAAAACACAGTACCTAAGACTTAAAATCAGTGAGTAAGACATAACTAAGTGACATCCAACCACAAAAATGACATCTAACGTAAGAATAAAAATGAAAGAAGAAAATCACAATAAATATAGAAAAATTCCAAACAGCTGAAACTATAGTCAATTGGATCGGATTGTATTGGATTGGATTGGATTGGATTAGATATTGTCGTGACTGTGAATAATACAGTGCGACGGTATTACGTTACTAAGGGTTGGAACTTCATTACTGGAATGCTAGATGACGTTGAAGTAGTTAGATTTTGAGATTTTTTTGACAAACAATTTTTTTATCTTACATAAAAAAATATTTTTTTCAATAAAAACTATTCTATGTTACTTCTAATACATTCAAGAACATGTGTACAAAATTTCATGATGATCGGTTGCGTAGTTTTCGTGTGAAACCGTAACAAACAAACTCACATTCGCATTTATAATATTAGTAGGGAATAAGGAAAGTAGGGATTTATGACGAGCATTTGAAATTAATGATAACTAGGTGGGTCCAAAGTTAGTGGTCTATCTGAATCTCCACTGCAACTCGCGAGGGTTTATTGTGGCTCACACCTATTCACATTTGATCAACTATTACAGCTTCCTAACAAGTAATTAATCCTTCAGATCAGTTGACAAAAGAAGGATTCTGCGGAACGCTGAAAACCTGATTAGGACCGCGGTGACGCAGATACAGAATATGTGTTCTGATACCGGGATTTGAATTTTCTTGCGGAGAATTAATTATTTCAGGGTGAACAGATCATGGTACATTCTCCACAATCTTTGTCAGGTGGGTAAGAGACACAAATGAGTGGCTTGCGAAGTAGATCATCTATGACGTATTTCAGGTGTACTCACCAGCCAGAAGACGTTTTCCGATCATCTCAGGTTGGAAAATACAACTCTGGAATCGACCTGAGGACCATCTTGTGAAATATCTTCTACGGTAGCTATGATACCATACTGAAAAAATTCCAGTTGATTGGTCGATATTGAGATTTTGGATGTTCGAAGTGGAAGATCTCCACCTTAATGACTGCAGCAACTTTCCCATGAGAGCATCTGTCAGTTATACCTGTAAGCGAATGTGAAACGCCCTTAGTGCGGTTGGATAACTACCATCCAGCTCTCGAAATAATGTTCAGTGTCAATTCTCAACAAGTGACCGAATCGTCCAAAGGTGAGCACGTTACTGCATTTGACTTCAGGAGGGAAAAGTTTGTGGAGCTCTATAGAATGATATCTCAACTTTCGTAGATAGATATTCTATGTATGGATAATGTCGACGGATGCGTATATAGTTTCTATGATTACCTGAAGGCCGTTTTTAAGAAATGCTTGGAAAAAAATACTTTCATCCAGAATCCATTTCCCGCATGGTTCTCAAAAGAAATCATGCACAAAATTAAACTAAAAGAACACTTTTTCAAAAAGATAAAAAAAGTCAAAAAATATTATTATTATAAAGAAAAATACAATGAACTCAGAATGGATGTGAAACGTTTACATAATTTGTGTTATGAATCCTATATGAAAGAAATAGAGGTAGACTTACAGAGCGATCCCAAAAAATTATGGGCTTATATCAAGGAACGTCGAAGAAACTGTGCTGTTGCTATCAGATTCACTTATGATAATGATGAGTTATTCAATGATAAGGATACTGCAGACGGTTTTCCTACTTTCTTCAAATCAACTTTCACGAATAGCGGTGTGCCGGTAAACCCCACACTAGTTCCTGAGTACGACCTAGACATCATTGAAATTGATGATATTTAAGAACTGAAACCTAAAGCAGCCATTGGAATCGATAGCATTCCAGCCTACTTTTTCGAGGCTTACTGTGAGTTGTTAAAGCAACCACTGGCATTGATATTCAATCTTTCTCTGAAAGAAAATCGTTTTCCAAGCTTTCTCAAAATTGTCAAAGTTACCCCCATACACAAAAACGGCAATAAGAACAATGTAAGAAACTACAGACCTATAACAGTTTTACCAGCTTTGTCGAAGATATTTGAACGGGTAATATATAATCGAGTATACAATCACGTGGACTCAGTAATAATCGACCAACAGCATGGCTTTATTCGTTATAAATCCACCATTACCAATTTATGCGCATTTAGTAACTTTGTTACGGATGGAATAAAAAATGGCTATCAAATAGACGTTATATACACTGACCTGGCCAAGGATTCAACAGAGTTAACCACGAGGTTTTGATCCTGAAATTAAAAGCATTCGGTTTCACAAACAAAACACTTGATTTCTTTCACTGCTATCTATCCGACTGAATACAGTTCGTACAGTTTGACAACGTATCTTCCTTCAAATTCACCGCTACTTCGGGAGTTCCGCAGGGCTCGATTTTGGGACCTCTCCTTTTCGTGTTATTTGTTAATGACATTTCTCGGTATATATGGCACTCTCAATTTCTCCTATATTCCGATGATCTCAAGCTGTTTGGAAGAATCGAAAGCGAAAAAGATTCTGATATGCTTCAAGATGATCTCAATAATCTATCTACTTACTTCTCAGTATCTGACCTATCTCTCAACGAAGCTAAATGCAAAATAATGAGTTTCACCCGAAAGAAGTCACCCACTATCAAGGACTATTTCATTAATGATACCAATTTACAGAGAATCAATGAATGAAAGATCACGGGATCAATTTTACTGGTGTGTTCAGTTTCTCTGGGCAAATTGAATACTTAGTATCTGAATGGTATAGAAAAATGAGTTTTATCTTGTTCGTTACTCTTTAACTCCATTGTTCGTTCTAAGCTGGAATATGGTTGTGTCATTTGGAATCCAAAGACTTTTTTATATTCTGAAACTATAGAAAAAGTCCAGAAACGATTATTAAGAACTCTCTTTTTTAGAAAATACAATGATTGGCCTTTATTTATATCATATTCTAGCCAATTACAAGAATTCAACAAGCAACCATTGAAAGACCGGCGTGAGTCCTCAGAAAACTGAAAGTACCTGAAATTCTCTATAATATTGATTTTATTGTACCGGACGTATCTCAAATAATTTGTCTCCTCTTCAACAATGTCTCGAAACAGTTAACAAAATGGCGAGGAACTGTGAACTGGATATATTCAGTATTATAGAGGGACAACTCCTCCGAATGCTCAAATGTGTGTGAATCTTTTTATGGCCATTTCATCATTTGCTGTTTCATATTATAATATTTTATATCGATTTTAACTGTATCAATGGTATTCAATGAATACTATATGTAAGGAACTTTTGAAAAAACTGTACATCATGTAAGTGGAAATCATTCTGTTTGTTGTTCAGAATAAATAAATTTCTATTCTATTCTATTCTATATAAGATTTAGCCATAATCCGATGTTACATTGATATCGTTGAGTGGACTCCCATCTCCTCTGAAGATTTAGATATGAATTATCTGGTTACTTTATGTATTTATTATAATAGTAATTATTGTAGAGGCAAAGAGAAGATTGGGTGATGAAAAAAGTGATAAATGTATTTGCTAAAATTTTGCGAACGTAATTTCCGCTTCTTCAGAGTTCAGCCATCAACAACGTATACATAGTACTTTTATTTTGTTAATCTTATGAATATTTGTGTAATCCGATGATGAATCCTGCGATTCGAAACCACATTCCATCTGAAGTGAACAAATGTAACAACGGCAGTACCAATATCTTACGTTGAGGGACATCTGGGAAAAGTTCATGATTCATGGATAACTTTTAAGTTCAGTGAGTATTGCTATTGCATGATTCATTTCAAGAAAAACTTCAACAGAGTATGTATTTATAATGTCTACCTGGTATGATATATTGATTTGAGGTGCTATATTATCAGTTTTGGGAGCACTAGAGTTACCGTTAATAACCTGCAATTTGTTTTGAAACTTGATTGTCTGATTTATGAATTGGGTTTTTTCATCTAAATTGATTGCAATTAAATTTTTTCAGATGATTTGTTTTCATGAAAGATATTGTGTGATAGCAATTTACCTGTCATATAATAATTCTACAAACAAAATTCAAATACAGTTGGGGTGTGAACTTTTACACCCGGTAATATCTGTGTCAAAACAATTTTCGGGGATTGTTGGCCATGATCTGCATGTTCATTAGTACAATGATTTGTCTATAATTGCCTCACAATGCATAATCTGCTTCAGCTGTGAAGATTCCGAGTCTTTTCCAATAATAAAACATTCGTGGTCCAACACATCATCAGTTGTACTGGTGCTCTTTTGTGCCTTGCAGTGGAAACTACTGTGAAAGGTGAACGTATCTCATTCAGTGGTCTTCCATCAATCCCATAGATGGCCTCTTCGTAACGGTAGATGCTCTTACTTATTCGTGCTTGTCCTTTGACGATTGTTGAGTCAAGCAGTGCATTTGTGGTACAGGATAGCACCGCTGATAAGAACTTGTCGGTCAAAACAGGGCTGTCTGTCATAGGATTATGAATGCTCCATTTTTTCTCGGGCTCCGATTTCTTTCACTTCAAATCATTAAAGTAATATCACAACGTGTGTTTGATACATAAACTTCACAATTTTCACCGGAGTACCCACGAACCGCTCACAAGGTTGAATATGTAGTATTTTTGAAAAAAAATCTCAATGACCTTTAAAATGAGGTATCATTCAAGCCCCATTTTCAATTGAAATTTTAGGGGTCATGTCCGTCCCTACTGGAGGGTTGGTTTCATAGGGTACGCCTGTTTTGAAATTGACACCATGTTCTTTCATACTAAATTGCTTACTTGCAAAACCAACAGTTTGGCAATATATAGTTAGTATGTTATTGAAAACGTATGCTAGCATTAGATACATGAAGAAATAGACTCGTGACTCTGAAGAACTACAAATTCCAGTGAAATCAGAAAATGTAACGAAAATAGGAAAAGTCTATGCCTGATTGAAACAAAAACAATGACAGAATAAAAACAAAAGCAAGTGGACATATCGAAGAGAATTAATCTATTATGAACAATAACCTAACCAATAGTGAAAATGATACACATACAAGAATAGAAAAGCTACAAAAAAGAATGCAAAAACTAACAACAAATAAACTTCAAGCAGAAAATGGTAACGACAAGGTAGTACCAAGAACTACGATTATGAACAAGGGAAAATAAGCCAGAAACTACCTAGAAGTTCACCAAAATTAGATACATGAAATGTAAGAGGGTCATATGATGAAGGGCTACAAAAAACTTAGATGGAGCACTCTTAGCTGAAAAATTTTCCTGAAATTTATGAAACGGAAATCATTGTGTAATGAATTATTTTCAGTCCTATGCTATGGAGTGAAGAATTCCCTTAGCCTACTTGCAAGCATGAGAGATAACGAAGTTCCTGTGCATGTTTTTGTGATAAGGAGTTTAAATGTAAGAAGGCCTTCGTTCGAATCTATTCCTGAGATCATAACACACTCGGTATGTATCTCTGACGCAACACTCGGCAAATTCTGTAATTCTATATTTTATCTATGCCACGCCATAATAGTGTATACCAGAACTGTGAACATACTCTCCTCGTACTTATTTCCAAGGTGATCTGGTGTCATCCTTTTTATTATTTTACTTTTTCCACACTAGGCGTGGTCCTTGCTCGAAGGTGACGTCAGTTATTTAACAATAGTTGTAGTGGTAGCCGTTCGCAATAAGCGTACGCAATTTTCAAGGTCATGTAAAAATCTAAAATTACGAACAATGAGATAAGCAGTCATTTAACTTGCGTATATATTATTCCAAACTTTTGGCGTAAAGTGACAAACAAACGCAGCATAAAACCGGCTGTTTTCTGCTCGTCCATCAAACAAATAACATTATCGTTGAAGAAGGACAAATAGGGTCTCACAGTATATAAAAAAATTTAACTCTATATTCTTCAAAAGACATTGTTTTTTTTTGGAGGAATTGATGTTCTTTAATATTTGTTGGATTTGTAACCTTCCATAATCTGAAAAATAAATGAATATGTATCCACAGATAACCGAATTATTCAGTATCTTATCGTATTTATGAATCTTGCCTATACATAAACTCATCGATTATGAAAATGGAATTTTTAATGCTCAGCTTTTTCATTACGACTGAGGTATCGAAATCTCTTATGAGAATGTATTTCTTCTGACGAATGTCACGGGGAATATCAAAATGTCATATTCGATAGTCTATAAGAGCACACTCATAGAATATCTTTTGCGAGAAATTAGTTTGAGTTGATATTTCCTCCTTCAACGTCTTGCCTTGGCAATGGTAACCAGATACGATCCATTTACCACAAGTTGAAATACACTTATTATCTGCCAAGATATAGGAACGAATTATTTTAGTTTTCTCGATTTTTCGTTCATTTCATCGCGTGACCACCAGTTAATTTCAAAATATGCTCCGTTGTCCCCGATCATGTTCTTTGTATTTTAAGGTAAAAGCAGTTGAATGAGGAATACGACTAATTTTATCGTAATAGATTATAAACAGAAACGTCAAATTAGTCTATTCTCAGAAAACATGTTTGGCTTTTAATAATAAAATTTGTTGCATTAAAAAATATTGTTGATGTTCAATAAATTGATGGATAGTTACTACGTGGTAGGAAACTGCAGTAATGTTAGTTACTGCAGTTCAATGTATAAGTTTGAAAATGTCTTCATACAAAATTTAAGCTTCCAAATAATAGCGGTACGGAAAAACATTCCACATCAACAACTTAAAACGAACCTACGTACAAAATTTCAGCCTCCGAAAGTATGGCGATACGGAGAAACAGTGATGAAAAGTAATTTTCATCACGTATACAACCACGGCGGGCGCCCCAGTTGGAATATTCAAAAATCCTTCCTTAGTGCGCATCTGACACCTAAGAAGCATCTATATACCAAATTTTAGCTCCATAGGGCTTACCAGTATGGAGAAACAGATATGAATGAGTGGGTGTTGTTGGGTGTTGAGCGAGTGACTTTCGCATTCATAAGTATATATTAACGGACTTCTTCCAATGAAAGACTTTTTGAACAGTGAAGTTCGAGGTGTACTGAGTTGAACCTCAAAACAATGAGCAGCCACAGTCCGTCGCGTATTTCTGATATATACCGCTTTTGGTGGAATCAAATGTGCCAAGTCAGTTCAACACTTTCCGTGAAAGTATCTATAGAAGAGAGGCAAATCTCTAATCGTTCTTCGATGTTCCAGACTATCAAGGCTGCAAGTGATGTTCGCGTCTCCAATCAGGCTGATAGCGCTTTTCTGGATGGAATCCAACAGCTTCAGGGTACGCTTAGGGGCGGAGCTCTAGACATGAGAACAATACTCCAAAGAAGGTCTGATCTGAGTTTTATGAAGGACCAAAAGTTGCTGGTTCGGAACAGTGTTTCAAGCTTTTGAGGAACAGTCTTTGCAATCCCACCGACGTGATTGTGCCAAGACATATTGGTATCCATTTTAACCCCTAACGAACTAATCGAAGCAGAAAGAGGAATTACCTGTTGTGACATTATTATATCAGTTTCGGAGACATTTATCTATCTGAAGATAACCGATGGCTGGGTTTATGTGCTTTGAATTGAACCTGGTTACTTTCACCTCAATTCAAAATCACTTCTAGATCCTCATTAAGATATGAAGAATGGAATGACGAGACAAGTTTGCTGTCGTCAGCAAAACAATATATTCGATTCTTGTTTTTTTCCAATGAGTCATTGATATACAATAAAAATAGGGTTGGAGACATGATGCATCTCAGGGTAACACCAACGTTGATGGTAAAAATATTTGATAGATATCCATCAACACCAGCGCTGATGGTGTAAGTATTCGAGAAGTATCCATCGACGGCCTTTTGCAGGGAACGTTCTTTCAGGAAGCTGTCAGATTTTACCTAAATGGTATACAGGGCCACAACACATGTTTTACAATACAATAGGGTATGAATATGCCTGAATAAGCTATTATTGTCTAGTGAAAACACGTCTAGCGATTTTCGAATGATAATGTAAAAATCTCACTAAGTGTTCCATGTTTATATTTGAACGACTGTAAACATTTTATATATTTAGAATATTGTTTAATTGAGCTGAAAGAACTATTTTTGTTTTCAGTTAGGAAACTGATGTCATTTGTTAAAATTCGGCATTTCATCTGCGTTCAAATGATCAAATTCAGTATTGAATTCATCTATTCGAAATATTATTTTACGATTTTACCTTTCAAAAAATCGATTTATCGATTATAATGCCTTATATTTTCTATAGAACAAAATATTACAGAATTTGCATGAATTCCCTGAAATCCAAACAAGCTTTAGACGAATTTGAGAAAAAACAAATGAATTGTTTTGGCTTCAACATACCAGTAGAAAATGATAACATAAAAATAGCTGAGAGCCTTTCCGTACTATCATTATTCAGCTCGTCTACAAAATTGAAACTTCATTTTCATTTGAAAATTCAGAATTGAGAGCAACTCTAAATGTTTTATCTATGTTTTGTTTTCGTTCCATCCAGTTCATATACTCGTACGTTCATACCAAGAAAGATATAATTTAATTCCTCGATTCGAGGATACAATTCTTTGAATGTGGATAAATAAATATTCATCTCATCTCAAAAAAATCTTCTGTTGAAAATCTGACCAAAGTTTATAGTCATCAACAATTTTTCATTGAAAATTTTATGTTTTGATAAATAACAGTGCCTTAAATAATATATCTTTTTTGATATCTCTCGTATGAATTTGACGATTGCATTTCAGGTTATAGACAATGTGCCAATTTTATGAAGAATACAATATTTTGAGAAATCAATAATAAAATAACGTTCTATAACTGTAGACATCCAGGAAGACATCGATATATCTACACTGACTTTTTCACACGACAGACCATTACTTTTTATCAGGATGTAGAATTATTTTAAAACTAGCACCATTCGATTATTATGACTGAATTCAAAATTATATATTAATTTGATCATCTTTTTATCAGTTTGTCTATAATTTGTTGATAATATGACCCTGTAGATAACAAAACGAAAGTTTTGGATAGTTACTGATAATTTGCCAAAAAAAGGCAATAAAAGTTCATCCAGATTAAAATTAGAATTTATTGGGCATTTGTGAGTTTGATAATCATCAAGGAAACATTTATTTTCACATGTGAAATTTATTCGGATTCTTTACTTCATGTGATGGTGGGTTTTGAGTTGTTGAAGCTGGGATGTCGGAATACAATCAGCTAAATGAGTGAGTGAGTGAGAGGTAAATACTGATGCAAGATATTAGACGAGTAGGAATCGATTGAGATGATTTGTTACCTGAAGAGCATTTCAATGCTTGGAAAGATTGGTTGAGAGACATGGAGAAAATTGTACGGATCAAAATTCCAAGTTGCTATAGTCGGTTGATTCTATCAGCATTACGAGTCGAAATTCACAAATTTTGTGATATGTATATGTTTAAAACACATTTTAATCATATACATATTTTCGAGTTTGATAATTATTAAGGAAACAACACAAAAATTTTGAAATACATAACTGCGTTTTCTACATAGGTCATAACTTTTTAACTACTCGTACCGACATGAAAAATGGTACAATTTTTGCTATAATTCGATATATTGTATGTAGAATAAATCGTGGACTCACTCCTTTTTCAGGGTTTGAAAAAATTTAATTCTTTGTGGTCTCGTCAGACTAAAAAATATTAGGATCAAATTGTTAATTTCCTATTATATATTGTACGTAAAAAACTACATTTTCAGACAAGCCATTAATAAAGTAGGCGTGTTATACACCACCCATATATTATTTTTGAACATAATATGCAAATTTATACAAATCACTTCGAATTCAAATCATTTCTTCGCATTTTGTTCGAAGTACAATAAACCAATACTTCACACTAACGGCTCAATTCATTGAGAAACTATATTCTTTTATCATTATTTCCGTGAAGCTGTATGAAACCAACTAGAAAAATATTCATAATTTTCTGGTGAAAGCATTATTTCATAATAATTTATGTCAAAATTATAGGTTAGTAATCGATATCTAGCGTACAGCTCGGCTCGAACCTCTGAAATATTTCGTATAATTATTTCAGGCGAGCAATTACTGTTATTATAATTAATAGACGATTCTGATTCAATTATGAGAACGAATTATGGAAATTAAAGACGACAAGGTTACTTTACTCCAACAAATCAATCTTCTCAGTGGCGTTCCAATGAATAAAATCAGAATTTTTAATTTTATCAAACCTTTTCTTCCAATTTCTCTATGAACATTATTGAGGTGGTATTTATATGAAAATTTGCAGAATGAAAGGTTAAAATTCGAGATTTAAGAATAATAATTACACTAATGATATTTATTTGTTCATAATTTCGAATGATTCATAAATGAACTGGTGACTAATTTAACAGGTGAGTGATTTGTTAGTGTTGGGTCTTTTCGACTTTTTACTGCAATCCGTGTGGTTTATGGTTGAAGTTATGGAAATACTAAGTTAGAATAATTTCTCAAAGATTCACTAAGGGAACTAAAATAAAATTTTCGATTTGCCAGCGATAAACAGAACCGGATATTGAATGAAACCACAAATCATTTGTGGAATGCTTTTCCAATTATTGGAGAAACGAATTAATCCATTTCAATATTTATTTTGAAAATGTTATCTATTGATTGCGCTGTGGATGAGATTCTTAAAAAAACAGAAAGCACATTCATAAACATCACAGATTCATAGTAGGTTATGACTGATAACAGGGATTACCATTCTGGAAAGATTCCAAAATTGAAAAATTGTCAATTTTCATTACCGAATTCAATTGTGTCGAAACTATTTTCCGGATTTGTTGGCAGTATTTATTTCTGACGTTTCATCTACTACCGTGGTGGACGTTATCAAAGGTTATAAGCAAAGGAATGAAGTGTTTCAGTTCTCAGAAGTGGTTTGGACCAATAATAGTTTGAACTCGATTTTATCAATGTTGATTTCCTCTACCTTCAGGTCGAAATTATTTCTGTGTTTCTGAATTTCTATCGCTCATAATATTGCGTATTGCCTACACCATAGCATACATACCTTCTCTGAGTGCATATTTTGCTACTGCTAATTTGTCGATTTGGCCCAGATTGCACTTCATTTAGTGTTCAGAGAAACAGGTCCCAACACCTCTTTTCTAGTTCGAATGTAGGCCACTCTATAGGTACAAGAGATACGGTGTTGTTAATATCTTTCTGGGGTCCTCAACTGACCTTGATCTTTAGGATTTTTATCAATGAGGAAATAGTATCTGAGGACTCTTGTGATCAATGTCTCAGAATAGCGGAGTAGTTAAGAAATACATCTATTAGTTCAGAAAAACTGGATGAAACAAAAATACTTCCAGTTGAACAACCACTTTTATATAGAGCAGGAAGGCATAACGATTGGTCTCACATGGTTGGATTTGAGTTTTTCCCACTACTTGGTACCGAGGCATCCCGGGCTCATTGCGTTTCCTTCTCATCTTTTTCATGACACCCATTTCAACAATCTTCAACCCTGAACATAAATTGTTTTCGTCCATTTGTAACATTGCCTGCAGTGAAGGCCTTATTTTGTTTGGGTGTCCTCTCAATGGACAGTGTTTAGTGAGTAGCCCAATAATTGTTTTGAGCTGATCGCTGCTTTAGAGCATGGTTCTCACGCAGGCCCCTTGCTTTTCAATATTTAACGGCATCACGAATGGAATATCCCTCTAATTTGCTGATGATCTCAAAATAGCGAACTGATCTTGACCACGTTGTAAACTGGTGTCACTCAAACAGTATGTCTATAAATGTCAATAAATGCTACCTGATGTTATTCTACCGTTGCAATGAACTAATCGTTATCTTATTTCAGATTAACAATGTAGTCTCAGATGATGTTCCCAACATCAAAGATCTAGGAGTCATCCTCGATTCTACACTGAATTACAATTAACATATTTATTGGCTGTACACCAAATAAATCATTGAAACTACTTGAGTTTATAAAAAGGATAATATCTGATTTCACAACCGAAACCTCTTCAAGAACGCAAATGCTTGTAAACAATTAGATTTTTCACTGCTCAAGTTCAAAATTAGTCTCATCTTGCATGTTGTCTCGTAAATATTTTGGCTTCATTTTGAGTGTTCTCTCAATTATATTATATTATATTATATTATATTATATTATATTATATTATATTATATTATATTATATTATATTATATTATATTATATTATATTATATTATATTATATTATATTATATTATATTATATTATATTATATTATATTATATTATATTATATTATATTATATTATATTATATTATATTATATTATATTATATTATATTATATTATATTATATCATATTATATTATATTATATTATATTATATTATATTATATTATATTATATTATATTATATTATATTTTATACAATTTTGAATGCTAATTTGATCTATCCATCTTACGATTTTCATGATTTTGTTTAGTTCTCGATGCGTTTTGCTAACACCGTAATACTCGTGTTTGCTGTCTCTTTCTAATTATCACATTATGTTAACATTTATGTTCTGTACTGGGCTTTTCTAGTTGATTAAATGAAAACAAGTTCTTCGGATCTTTTCGTCCAGCCCCTTCATGAGTATTTTCCCGTGTGTATCCTCGGGTATTTTTTCCCAGTATTCTTTATGTTTCTTGTAGACTCATCTACCAATTCAATTCCTGACCCTATATAACTAAAAAACTTTTCACTTACTCACTCGTAACTGACGTTTTCTTAATGACGATTCGATTTATAGTGAATATATATGTTATCATGATGTTACTTCCGATAAACACTCGTATCAAGATCATGTATCAATTTGTTTGATCAACACATCGCGAAAAGGAAGTTGGTTGTGCTTATCCTTCTCTAACGAAAATTTTGTCGGGAGTTCTATTGTGTTCAAGCATTTCAAAAAACAGTAGATGTGATCCGGCTTATGATCAACATACTTTCTTCATTAAATCTTTGAATCATGTATGGTCGATGTATGTCACTTCAAAATGTTCCTCAAAATGGATGCTGGAAGATAAACCCATTGCCATCTCAAATTCTTGTTGATGAAAATCCTCTACGAACTGAAAGAAAGTTTTTCCGAAACTAATAGTCCCCAGAATGTTACTGATGAATTCACTTCTTTAACAGTAATTTTATTCGGAAAGAAAGTTTTTGGCTTTCTACTACTCCATTTTGATACAGAAATATGTGGGAATCTTCCAAAGGAAGGAAGAAAGTAATCAATTTTAAAAGAAGTAACTTTATACATAGATGTGTAGATCATGCGAAGAAGTAACTTTCAGACAAGAATTGGAAGAAAAAGCCTTCCTTAAATAGATACTTTCATATAAACATAGAATTACACGAAAAGAAAAATTCTTTCCAAACAAATACTTTTATGTGGACAATGAATTATACAGAAAACACTTTTCTCTACTCAGTTTATATCCCAAAAATTCGTTATGAAATTAAATCAGATATCATTCACAGGATTTCTACACAATATACTATATGGAAGATGAAAATTTCACTTATACGAAACACTGTCATGCTCACTGGTAGACATCGATTTTTCGCCGTAAGACACTTGCCTTAGGGTCCTTCAGTACCAATGTAGATAGCATTATGGGAAAAAACACACAATTCATTCTTATAATGCTATCCAGATTGCTACTGAAGAGCCCTAAGGCAAGTGTCTTACGGCGAAACATCAATGTCTGCCAGTGAGCATGACAGTGTTCCATGTAAGTGAAATGTTTATCTATCATTTTGTATATTGTGTAGAAATCCTGTGATTAGAAAATATAACCCTTTCAAATTAAAAATTTTATTATTCTGTAATACCATGGGAGCAATCAGTATGATAAAATCTCAAATCCGTAGAACGAATGATTTCATCTATTGCTGATTGCTCGATTGGTATTCCTCAATTATAACAAAGTTCAAGTTTGAAAAAATGGATATTTATTTGAGAACATTTTTTGGTCGACTGGTATTCGTGAAGATTTTTCCCTGAAATATTCTCAACGGTATGCATCCAAAATTGACACTTATGTTGATTTTGTGCCTGTCAATTTGATTGCTGTTCGGAAGCGTTTTCTTACTGTAAACTCTGTTTTGACGAACTAGCCTTCAATTTTCCACCATTTGATCGCATTGAAGATAATTAGAAACTCCAAAATAGCTTCTACATTCGATTCTCATATATCTTTAATAATAATATCATTCTCTAATTCAGTTTTCACAATTATTAGGAATTTGTCACCTGCAATATTGGTGAACAAAGTCACTGGTAGATGTCCGTTGCGAATTCGCAATCTATTGAGTTTTTCAATAAAATCAGAAGTACTCTTTATGTAACTAATTTCATTTCCAGAAAACGTTTCAAAATTTGGAGAACTTATTTCTGAAATTTTTCACAAGGAGAACAATTTTGTTTATGAAGTTTTGGTAAACTAGTTTGACCTTTATACACTCGAAAGAAGATTCTATGTCGATCTATATTTACTCATTTTCTGGATTGTGGAAAATTCAAAAATACCCCTCCACCAAAAATAAAATCTTTCAACAAATATCAAGAAGAGTATTTTTCAAGCACTGCTGTTAGAAAAAACTAATAATGAAGAAATGACAACTGATTTGTACTGAAATTCTTCAAGTGGTATTGAATAATTTTGAGCTAAGTTCAATGACAAAACTGGAATTCAAAAAATGATATTTAATAAAATAAACATGAATATAATATTTCTTATTTTCAAATTTCCCGTCATTGGCTGCTAAGAAGCCACGCCTCTTGATCTCACTATTTCAAATTGATCAAAAAATCTAATTATGTAATATATTCGTTTGTAATTCACAAAATAAATCTGAATGTGTCAGTTGCAAAATAGCTCGAGGTATCGTTGGAAAAATTACGAGTGGTACTTACTAAATTGTTACGATAGTCAACTGTTCTCACGGTACCGTTTTATTTCAAACTAAATTTAACGATGGGTTAGAAAGTTTAAATGGCGTTTTATTAGGTTTTGCAGTGAATGTAATTGCGATGTGTTTGGTATTTATACAGGATGATCTTGAGGAGTCGATACTACATTTTAGAAGATGAGACGTGGTTGATTGGGATATGTTTAAATATATCCCAATGAATTAACAACAATTGTTGTATAAAAATACTCGAAAGAAATATTAACTTTATTCGAATCGAACAGTTTGGCGGGAGTTGGTCGTTTTTCGCTTGATTAGAGGTTTCCATATGTTACGTATCTCTACGCTAGCTTGACTAAATGCGTTGTTGGACAACATATACGCGGCTTCCTTGAATTTTCTCCTAAACCAGTGTTCAGCTTGAGCAGTGTTCAGTGCAGTGTTCAGCAGTGTTCGCTCTAATCAAGCGAAAAACGACCAACTCCCGCCAAACGGTCATCTCCGGCTAAAACCAATGAAGCGGAGAGAGGGAAGAGGGGATAGGTGAAACTACTCGAATGGCCTATAAATAGTCAGATCTCGGAGGGATAAGTTCGATTGTTAGTATCCACAATCGAAGACGATTGTGGATACTAACAATCGAAACGTCGTGAACGTCGTGCAAACTTGGTTTGCAATCTTTTAATTTTAATTTTTCATGTTTTGTTAATGATATTTTGAATTTTTTTCAATGTTCAGCTTTTATTAATATTTCAATATTTTTTCTGTTATTGCTTGTATGTTATTTCTTTGTAATTTCAGTCTTTCGTTCAATTAAATTGTTATTAAACCAGAACCATGAGGACTGCAACTAATATTTGGGGGGCAAGAGAATGACCATGGACCGCACTGAAAAAGAAGAAGGTGGATCGATCACTTGCGAATTAACCTTGATAGGAGACTGATGAATATTCACATATCTCAGCTTGTTTACAAGAGATTTCAGTTCCGTACTGAAATAAGGGCATCCCATAAAAAAGAGGTAGAACGGTGATCTTTCATTGCTTGGCCTATTCTCCTTCCGAGTTCATGCACGAATAACAAAGACTCCGGGCCACCACAAGTTTTAACTGCTACTGGATGGAACAGATAGTTGTTACTAACATTTTGGCATTTTTTGCCAGACAATGCTGCGGTTCCAGCAGACTTCGAACTTTCGGCTAGATGAGAAGCCGCGACCTTGTCATCGCAAGTGAAGTCCCATACCACATGTTTACCGTATTTCCATGGTATGAGAGACATACCATCTGGACGTTTACCATCATCTCGACTTGTACCTGATGGTTCCAGAATTGCAGGAAAATCCGCTGACACCATAGTTCGTTTCAATATTTCATTCACCTGGTTATGTCGAGATGTACGCCCTGCACTTCTCCTGCAACTCAAACTATGTGTAACTTTCTCATCAACTCAACCTACTACCGCAAATACAACCATTTCATCCTTTTCACGTTTGTCGAGAGAGATACTTATTGAAGAAGTTTGTTCTGAAAAACGAAAAAGGATTAATTTCCGAAACGTAAACCATCTCATGAAAATAAGCCGAGTAAAAATTTGGAATTTGGAACCCCTGCCATGAAATAGATCTATTGAAACACTCTTTTCTTCCTAGAACAAACATGCTGTTCTCGACAAGGATTTCGCTAACCGTCAACCGAGTTAGCCTCATCTGGAGAAGAGTAATACTGATGATGCTAACTTGGTTAGAGAAACGCACATCAAGAGGCAGCATTTTTGTTCTGGTAAGGGAAAAGTATTCCCAGAATAATTGGACTGTTCAGTGGTTTATATTACGCAGTGATTTGTAGAGTGAACTTTTCAGTTTACCCTCTATTATAATTCTACACTTCAGTGGAATTAGGCGATATTTGATGAACATCTATATCTTGTATTGTGAGTATTTCACAATTACAAAACCGCAACACTTCTTCAAGCATGTTCATACTTAATAAATTTCACTCACCTACTGCTTTATATAAATTGACAAATTGAATAATGTGACTTTCTACTTAATGACTTAAGTTGACGTATAAAATAAGGACCAATTATTGAATAAGGAAATAAATTTCACAAACAAAGTCATTCGAAAATACATAATAATGAAATAAAATTACCTTAGTTAACGTATCAACTGATTACCAATTTGAACTCTAGAAAATAGATTGAATAATGAGAAGGGTTATATTATTAGGAGTGATTAATTTTTGGAAAAGAAAGATTTTGGCTTTCTACTACTTCATCTTGATACAAAAAATATGGGAATCTTCCAAAAAAGGAAGAAAGTAATCAATTTTAAAATAAGTAACTCTATACATGGATGTGTAAATCATGCAAAGAAGTAACTTTCAGACTTGAACCGAAAAAAAAGCCCTTCCTAAACAGCTACTTTCATATAAACATTGAATTACACGAAAGAATAATTCTTTCGAAACAAATACACTGAATTATACAGAAGACACTATTCTCTACTAGGTTTATATTCCAAACATTCGCTATGGAATAAAATCAGGCATCATTCTCAGGAGTTTTACACTAAATGGATGGTGAAAAATTGCACTTACATAGAACACAGTCATCCTCACTGGTAGACATCGTTATTTCGATGTGAGACACTTGCCTTTGGTCTCTTCGGTACCAATCTGGATAACATTATACGGAAAAACACACAATTCATTCATGAATTACGACTTTTGAATTACGGAATAAGTTTGACCTACTCATGTTATCGATGACATCGTAATGACATTCATTCACCTATTTGATTAAATCCCAGCCAAGAAAGGGTTATATTTTCAGGAGTCACTCCTAAAAATATAACCTTTTCTATAAAAACAAGTTTCCTCTTGGCTGGGATTTAATCAAATAGGTGAATGAATGTCATTACGATATCATCGTTTTTTTCTTAGACCCGGGACTTTTCAGCCCAGGTGTTATCTCTGAAAGCAGACCAGATCTTCAGTTTTGACTTCAGATTCATCATCATCGAACAAAATATGTCAGTTTCATTGAAATTTGTTCATGAACTGAGGTGGTCCTGAACTATAGATTCGTGAGTCCCGTTGGGTTCTTTCACATACTGAGAAATATATTCACTATTATTTAGGATTTGGGTAAAGTAATTTTTAATTGTGGCTTTCTATAAAATTACCTAGTATTTTGGGTATTATCCGAGAGCGTTTTTTGTTACCGAAAATGAAGAATGTCCCAGTGTCGATGTACAGTACTGACTTGGAATCACACGTGAGCTTCGTTTCACCAAGGATTGCACATCTTCACATAACTTGTGAAGACTAGTATTTTAACTTCTTTCAACTGTTCAAGTTATTTCAATATTTCCAATAGCTTCTGTTATAGCACCTGTTATGTAAATATGAAAGATTAGTTGCAGAATACGGATATAACTGAAAGAGAACTTCAACTGGAATATTGTGACCCAATCGGAATTTCCTCTTCTTTTCTACGCTTTCCTAATCCCTAAGTAAAATTATAACCTCATTTTGGTCTTCCGTGGTGTTACAGGGAGAAAAACTAAATTTGTAAAAATTTGGATGAACTCAACAACTGAACTTCATGAATCCCAAGAATTATTTGTCATTTTATTCTAGATCATGCATGATCAATGCATGCATGCATATACTTTTTCATGCCTCAATTCTAATCATTCGTATTTATATTACAGTCGTTAACTTTTCTTGTAATATTTTCAGTTTATTTTATGAACCGGGATTCATTTTATGTGATCATGATTATGCTCATACATGTAGGTTATTCTTGAATAAAGTAACAAATTAATCTTTGGATGCTTGAAGTTCAATTGTTGAGTCCATCACAATCAACAAATTTTATCATTTTTGCAGTACCACCACGTGAGACTGAATTGAAGTGAGTATACCTAGAGAACAGGAGAACCGGGCGAATTCTGATCGTCTCACATTTCAATCCTCTGAAATAAAATATTTTGTTTACTATGTAGTACTCAAACTCTCACTGAAATGCACAGAAATAACCTCGGAAATAATTTTGATGGTGAAATCAATATCCCACGAAAAAGATCGGTTCTCCCTGTACGAAGCAGTCTATACGCTTCACCATTCTACATATATTCTAATGTATACCCGATTTGGAAAACCGTAGCTACAGTTTTGATCCAAATATAGCGCAATTTACTATATAGGGGGCATCATCATCATCATTCATTAGTAAGTATTCACGAAGGCTTTTTGTAGTAGGTACGTGAAGATACCCACAGAAGTATATTCTGATTGAAGATTGAGATGTACGCTTTTTCATTTATAATTGGTTGATTACTCAGTTTCTTTTGTGTTTCGTTGCTTTCAAACTGGTTTCTTTTAATATCTCACTATATTAGCTATGTTTTATTGGAATCAGTGGCAGGTTTAGATAATTATATTGAGTCAATGGTGCAGTGCTGAAAGGACATTTCACATGAAAAATAGTTGGGTTTTTAATTGATAGGGATTCACAGTGTTCGAAAGGTTGGACTTGAAATTATTCATTTTCATGGATGTTCTTCCATAAGTCAAATAAATTTCTCACTCATTCTATTTATTTCTGTATAATGATGATTGGTAGGTACTCTTATATAATAAGGTCAGTATGGAAACGTCTGAGGACTACTTACTCTTTAGCGAAACATGGGTTGCGGTTTTGTAAACTAGTGAGTGAAAATCTCACAAAGTGTTACCTCATTACTCTGTCTTTAAACTGTCGACGGAATACGACGAACTGAAGAAGTGATGTTATTCATTTTGTGGAGAGATCTTGTCGTTAACCTCTTTTCATGGCATGGCTTATTTTGAGCCTCTTCAGGATGTCTTTGTCTTCTCATTCTTCTCGTCCATGCATTTAATATCATCAGCAGGCTATTGTGTATTATAATTTAATTTCATTTTTTTCGAAGGACAGTTCAGTTTTTTGAAAAGTTTCCATTATTACAGTTTACTGAAAAACTAAGCCTGGAATATAGTCCATTGAACACTTTTATGATATATGACGATGTAATTTTTTCCACTGTATTGATTTCTCCATTCGAAGGTACCCATTGTCGCAAGATGGCGGTACAGATCTCTAGAGGAAAACAAATAATTGTCAAAGTAACGTTTTATGTTGACATTTTCGTGAAATTTTGAGTTCAAAGAAAGTTTCTTAACAAAGTCACAAAGTGTTAAAAAACAAATTACAATAAATCTAAAGTGCAAGGCGAAGCAGTTTCTCAAAAAAATGATGGATGTAGCCGTTACTACGTGGTAGGAAATCATCATAAAATATAACGTGAACGTAAATAAATGCATTTTTTTGTGGTTACAATTAATGAAACTGGGTATAATTTTTGAAATATCTGTTTCAAAAAGTCGAATTATGTCTGTTTGAATATGAATGATACTTCACCGGTTTTACCGTGCACCCTATATATTGTTTCCAAAAGTTGAGATTCCAGAAATTATCATACTGATGTTGACTAACTATTTCTAAAAAAATCCACTTAATTGCAAAATAGGTTTTTTTGGAATAACTTGGCAATGCCGCACTAGAAATTCGAAAACAAAAATCCCTTAGAGAGTTAAAATAATATGGAATGGAATGACGTATTCATGTACTGGGTGTTCTATTTAAAAAAATATAACTTTGGTTGGCCACGCTCGGCTAAATCACCCATTATACGAGAAAATAATATTAAAAGATAGTATTTATCGATATGACTGCGAAAAAAATTGAGCAATTCGAAAATTTTTTTCCCGGATAGCAATCGACCGAAGGAATCTTGTTGAATCACCCTGTATAAACTTCATTCATCCATTGAATATCATTTGTAGCCGGAATTTATATATACAATTTATTGACTAACTGGATTCTTCAGTGTTTTATATCACACGGTAACTTTTCTAGATGAACAATTGAGCAGAATCTCTGTTTATTTTTCAGTCTGTGAACGGTTGAAAACCCCAGAAAAACTGCAAAAGATTCAAGTGATTCTATAACGTACGCTATAGTCATTCTCACCTCGTAGCAATGTTTGCGAGTTAAATAAACATTGTTCGTACAGACTAGATCTCTGTTCGAAACATCGCAGAGGGCGTAAACCGGAAGTGTTAAATAACAATGAACCTGCGCTGCTTCAATTGCCACCCACATTTCCGCTGTATGACTCTTCAAATTGGGTTTTCTTTCTTCGTCTTATTCTCCTCTGATGCGATCTTACGTCTCACTTCTGATGCCTATTACATTGTGGAAATAGGACGGGTGAAGTGAATGAAAGTTGGTGTGACATTAATTTTGTTTTTATAATACCTTCTACACTTTATGAGCTGCGGTCGACTGAAGATGTAAAAATTTCTCCTTGTATACATGCTTACTGAGATGATTTAGGTTGTATTCGCGAGATCCGCTCTGATGAGGAAATGTCTTTATGTGGAAATAGGTAATTAAGTAGATACATTAAAAGATCTTCTAATGTTTATTGTTCATTTTCATCCCATGATAATCGATTACTGGCATCTATACCCATAAAAATTAGTACTCATCCGATGTGATAACTTATCATCGTCCTTTAAAAAAACATACCTCTCATCTGAAAATCATGCACTGAAATTGCATGAATTGCAATGAAATGCAATGCGTTGAATTGAGATTCAAATGTAAAATTTCAACGAAACAATGCTACACAGAATATTTATCGAAAATCGAAACCAATATCATTAATGATTCACGTACCTTCTGGAAATATGCCAGTTCAAAAAATAATGTCAAATCTTGAGTACTCTAGTTGAGTACTCTAACTCATCTTTGGATTCTGATGAGTTTTCTGAGGAGAACAAGTAGGTCTTTACCATAACAGTGACGTTCGATCTATTCTTCGTTTAACTCCTTTGGAAAATAGACGTATTCAAATAGATTTACTTTTTTTATATAAAATATTGTCAGGGCACTTTTATTGTCCTGAACTACTTAGTTTGATTAATTTTAAGGTGAAGCAACGTGAAACATAGGATGATACATCTGTCATCATGGTGAATAGGCACGTGACAAACTATGGACACTATAGTCCTATATCAAGTGCTATTTTACACTAGAGATGAATAAAGTCGATTTATTACCTAGTTCAGCTTTGTTTTGGTTGGTTTCCGGGTTTTTCAGTGGTCTTCTTTGGTTACAATCTCCAAAAGTTTCAACTGCAACTGCGACGGCGTGGTCGAAGTACTCTTTTTGTCAACTTTAGTTGATAAGTACGTCTAAGTTGAAAGTTTCTGTTGATACGTCAAGAACAGGACATCGACCACGCCACTGAAGATGACTGCCGCCGTTGCAGTTGAAACGTTTGGAATTGATACGTCAAAGTTGAAAGTTTCAGTTGATACGTCAAGAAAAGTACTTATACCCTGCCATCAACCAAAACATTGACGCCAACTGTGAAAGCCTACATTCCTGTATTAGTTCAACTTGAGTTATTTTCCAATCTCTCGAAAAGCCATTTACAAATTCTGATTTTCCTCTGTTTACCAAATTTTCACAATCAAAGATCATTTACTACCTTAAGTGGTCAAATCTAAAGTTTTCAGTACATGAAATTCAACTCTCGAGAGAATGTTTGATATGAATCGGTATGAATTGTATTTCAGAAAAAACTATATTTTTCTACGGATTTCATACGTTCAAAACGAAATATTCCTCACGCAGTGAGAAATATCCGCCATTACACGATTCGCGTGCAATATCCAAGTAACCCATTGTCGGCGTTTCCATAACAACAAAACCGAAGCACTGCATAATTATTGCTGTCAACTTACCCAACTAAAAAAGTTCTATTGTTGATTTAGAGTTGGAAAATACACCTCCAGAAATTGTTCAGAAAGCAAAAGTTGTCAAGAAGATTGAAATCATCAACATTTTGGTCTCAGTACTCGATGCTGAGAAGTACCTTGATTATTGAAAACTGTGTTCATATATCAAAATACGTAAAACTACGTGCATTTTTAAAAGAAAAATCTTCAAAACAGTCAATAACATTAACTTCTAAAGAAATTCAACAATTTTTAAAAGATACAACTGATGAAAAGTATTTGCTGGTATGAATTGAAAATTTTAAAATTGTTATCGGAAAATGAATGTTTCATTTTGATTTCAGGCTGCTTTAGCTATTGGCCTTACAGGGGCATGCCGTTGTGATGAACTTCGAAAATTAAAAATTGATGACATGGAAGATCTTAAATCGGTCCTTTTGATAAAATTACTCGATACTAAAACCAAGGTTCCTAGAAATTTCACAGTCACAGGAGAATTCTACTAAATTTAGCTTCAACCATGCACAAATGAAACACGTTCCTTTGTAAAGTACAAAAATAGCAAATGTACGAAACAGCCTGTGGGGATAATTGAATTTGGCACCATGGCGAGAGAAATAGCGAAATTTTTGCAATTACCGAACCCTGAATTATATACTGGCCACTGTTTCCGAAGGCCATCTGCGACTATTTTAGTTAATGCACGGGCAGATCTTTTAACTTTAAAACGCCATGGGGGTTGGAAATCCAGCAACTTCATAGCTAACAAAATGAAAATTTCAAAAAGTATAGTATAATCCATTCAGCCTTCAGCGCCATTAGAACCTGAACACAACAATGCTGTGGAAGCTCAGTATGTTTCCCCATCAACTTCAACTTCAACCGCAGCTAATATTTCAAATGCCGAAAACAGGTTGAAACAAAACAACCTACCAGGAATTAGTTTACAAAATTGTTCAAATATTACTGTTAATTACTATTTTGATAAAGTATAAAAATGAATTAATGACATACGAGTATTATTATACATGTATTTTAATTTTCAATACTTGAAAACAACGCAACCGTAGAAAAAGTATAGCGTACAATACGTGAGAAAATGACAAATTTCTCACTCGCTTGATTTGCAACATACTTCTATGCTCGTGAAAAATATGTCGTTTTTCGCACTTGTTGTACACTATACCGTTTCTGTTTCTGTTTTTCCGTTAACCAGCTGTCGCACCCCTACGAAAGACAACCCTCAGAAGTCGAAACTTGTGCGAGCTAAGGATTAACGAGGTCTTACCTTTTAACGTGTGATTCCTAACACTAGTTTCTAAAACCAACTGATGAAATACTCATGAAGTTCTTTGAAAAAATTGCTGAAATTTTACGTTCAACCACTAAACGCAGGTGCATTGATGTGATAAAATCCACTCTCACTACCCAAAATGTTCGAGAAATTTTAAATCTTTTCATATAAAATTAGATTTTTTCCATAATACCATGAGTTGTACTTTTTGGGGATCTGATTACAGCTTGTCAAATCTAGTTGTGCCTCTAAATATTTGATGCGCAGTAGATCAGTCGGTGGAATGGGGCGAGAGCTCATCAACATCGAGGAACTCGAGTAGTAAACATCGTATCAGTACAGTAAGAGGTATTCTGTGTGGTGAAGTGCGAGTTATTTGTTGTCTTTGAAAATGCCTCAGAACAGTTAACTAAAATACAAGGTTCTGCATTGGCAAAGCAGAGGAATTGTGAACAACGTATTGAGATTTATGCAAGTCACTGCAGATGGAATAGGAATTCCTTTTGAGAAGGTAAGAAGCGAGCAAACTATACGAAAAATCTAGTCGGAGATGAAAAGAAGTTGGTGAGAAAAAAACATTATTTTGGAGAATTATTTTGGACAAGAAAATCTCCAGGAAATCAATGAGTTTGTACAATATCTATTTTATTTTGATGTTTTGTGATTTGATATTATTGAATATTGAGTTCTTGTTACAATACAGTATAATTTTGAGTAATTTTTGGTGTTAACAAAAAATAAAAAAGTTGGTATAGTCTGTCCAGAAATGAGAGAAACTACAGAAGTATATCTATTAGTGCCTTAAGCAAACTGAATGAATGAATATACAAAATATATTCTCGAAAAATCTCATTCATAAACAAAATAACAAATCAACTACGACAAACGTGAAAATATGTCCAGTAGTAATTAGGTAATTCTCCAACAAATAAGTATCTAGTTGAAGGGGATTGAAAAATATTGGTCATGGTAGAGGCGTTAGTCTTAGCCTTAGTCTTAGTGATATTCTTCAGTCTACTTCGAGAACGCGTTGAATAAAAAGCTATACAACATGGAAGCTAGTTGTTTGGGAACCGTGAAGCGTCCGAAACTATCAGCATTAAATATAAATGAAAAAACAATTGTGATGAATGTCCATAATTCTTCAAAAATACAATGTTCACCCAAAAAAAAAGTAAGGGAAAAATAGTGCAAGAATGCGCGATTATGGTCGGTGTGAATAGATCAACAATTTTCAGAATTCTTAAGGAACTTTTGGAGCCGAAAGTATTCACTGGTAGAAAGTGTTTGGTTAGCGAAGTCAAGAATTCTATTAGAAGAACATTTTTTACATAAAAACGAAATACTTACATTAAATGAAGTTTTGTGAGTTATTCGTGTAGACAGTTTTTTCCTGTTATAAGAAGAACTAGATTATGGAAGATATTATTTAGAAAACAAGATAGAAAGATCATGTTAATAGAAAAATCAGAGATAGTAGAATGGAGAAGAAACTATTTAAGAGAAATAAAGAATGCCAGACACTGGGTTTATAAATTTTTTATTTGGATTTGCATCTGGCAAGACCACAACATCAAAACCTTAAAGTGTGTCTCTTAGTACAGTTACACTTTTCTACTTTTTGAAAATGGCTTCGAAGTCGAAGTCGAAACGTCGAACAATGTAAACGTTTGAACGCGGTTCAACCCGAAATTCAGTTGTTCAAATTCCTAACCGCGGGGACCTTTTATACAGGGTGGGCCATCGAAAACTTGACATGGTGGTTTCAGGTACTAATCTTGCTCACACAGGTCGATTTTTATTGGAAGGAGGACAGTTTTTTCTCCATTTACAGCGTCGTCATTTCAACCCCGGAGAAGAGGGGTGAACAACCCTTCGATTTTTAATAGGGAATAGGAGGCGAGTCGCACATCGTTTGAAAGATCTTGGAATTCTCTAAACAATGGTGTACTTTTTTTAAAATTTGGAACTCAAAAGAGTTCTTTCCGATAATTAACTTTTTCAATATTGTTAATAGCAACAAATTGTTTTACACCACTGCTCAGTTGGAATGTATTTGGAACTCTTTCAATTGTTTCTTACGCTACTATTTTGTTAATTTTTTAGTTCTTCTTCTATGATTAAAGGACTATTACAAATGAAAAATGGTTAAAAATGTTGTTTCTATTTCTCATTTTTATGTTAAAAGTGATATCTTCATTATTACTAGTAGTGAGTGCAGTGAAGTGTTGCTAAAGTAACAATGGTTTACACAACTGCAGGGAGGGTTGATTGATTGAACTGTACTATGGAAATAGACGTTGTGCTGCGAGAGCCGCTGAACTGTACAATCAACAACATGGAAAGAATGTGCCGCGACAGTATGTTTTCGATTCAATTACAAAATTTCGCATAACTGGATCTGTAGCAAATAAAAAACGACAAATCGAACCACCAGTAACAAATGAGGCGACACAAGTGACAATTCTGGGTCATGTTGAGCTTGATCATACTTAGAGCACACGAAAGTTAGCATTCGTTTCCGAGGTGTCACGAACTAGCATTCGGCGTATTTCAAAAACACACAAAATACATCCTTACAAGATTAAATTACCACAAGAATTGCAATTTTTGCAATTTTGCGAGTTGGTTAGTGAACGAACGGTGGAAAATCTACATTTTGTTTTCTGATGAATGTTCTTTTTCTTAATGGCACAGTTAATCGCCATAATTATCGCTATTGGGCTGATTCATATTCTCATATTTTTCATGAAGTGCATACTGAACGTCTACAAAACTTAAATGACTGTGCTGAAATTTTTGGTGACTGTATTGTTGGCCCATTGTTTTTAGAAGGCAACTTAACCGGACAAATGTATCTGGAGCTTTTGGAAGGTACTATCAGTCCCCTTCTCACTGATATTATTGAAAATAACCGCAATTATTGGGAGGACCTGTTAATATTTCAATAAGATGGGGCTCCTCCGCACCTGCCTGTTCGACAATATTGAGATCAGACTTTTCCGGATCACTGGACTGGGAGGTGGGGCACTATCGAATGGCCACCACGATCACCAGACCTTTCGCCGTTAGATTTCTCCTTTTGGGTTCATTTGAAAAGCATAATTTACTGCACTACTCCTGCATCACTTGAAGATTTACGGCAACAAATCACAAATGAATGTCGCCAAATCACTCCAGAAATGCTCCATAAAGTTCGAGAACGTTTCCAGCAGAATCTCTATTATTGCACGGAGGTACCCATTTTGAGCATTAGATAACATGAGAATAAAGTAAGTAACTTCAACTCTAAATTTAATATGGTTCGTCCAAATTAAAAAAAAGTGTACACCATTGTTTAGAGAATCTTAAGATGTTTCAAACGATGTGCCACTCGCCCCCAGTTCCCTATTAAAATTACAAGGGTTTTTCACCCCTCTGTTCCGGGGTTGAAGTGACGACACTGTTAATGGGGAAAAAGTGTCCTCCTCCCAATTAAAATCAACCTGTCTGAGCGTTTCTTAGTAATTGCAAGATTAGTACGCAAAACCTCCATGTCAAGTTTTCGATGGCCCACCATGTATTTGTATACTTATCTGGTGATGTTTCAAAGATTTTATTCATCATCATTATCAAACCTACGATCAATTTGATATCATCAGTGGCAATAATAGTAATATCAAATTGATTTACGTCAAAAGAAGAATTATAACTACAGATTATAATGTTTTGATTCAAATAAGTTGGATAAACCTCACCAATGATCCAATTTTTTTTTTATATGCAAAATTTCATAAATTCAAGTCACTGTTATATGAGATTTTTTTCATGAAGCTAACTCAACAAATGCAATAATTTTTTACTCTTTCTACATTGGTATTCATTTTTAAATTTAATATTCTGATTATTTTTTAGATGTATAGAAGGTAATAATCCTAAATAAAAAACTATTTCCAATATAAATTGTCCTCAAAAAAAAAGTTTTTGCGATATTTCAATTATCTCCACATCATACAGAATAAATCATTGAAGAATTTATATTAATACCCCCAGTCAAATTTGCTTCTACCTATAAATACAATCAATATTGAAGTGAACCATCAATTACCTACTCACTTCAAAAATGATTTTGATTTTACAAATGAATTATTAAGTAAGTTTGAACTAACTAAATGAAAGTATATTATTCCATTAGGTTGATAGCGTCGATATTGAGTTTTTCATTAATTATCTAGATCTAGAGTAATGGAATATTCAGAGAAATAATTCAAATTTTGATTTATTTGTAGGACATACATATATTCAAAACACAACTTGATTCATTCCATGGATATTCCATCTTCCATCAATATTTGTATACAATTGTAAGGTTTTTAGTAATGGAAACAAGTGTAGATTTTTGGGTCAATTTCTAGTTCCGAAGTTGATGAAAATTTGAGAACTTTTCAGTGATTGCTCCTCGTAATATCAAAATAACGTGTAGAAATCGTTTTGTATGTCGAATATGGACTATTAGGGAAATTCTCAGGGGCAATGTGATTCACCCTGTATATCATTGATAGGTTGATACTAAGCAGAAGTGTAGTAAAGTAGTCATATCATAGCGTTTTCGCATATATGCATTTTTATACCGTTCATGTATATTAAAATCAAAAGTTAGCAGTCTGTTATAGCATAATCGTAGGCTTTATGCATTTCTAATGAACCGATGATAAATGATGTCATTTTGTTATGTGACAGTAAAGTCTGTTTTTGTGAAAACTTTTACAAAGTGTCCTTCACAGTTGCACCTTTATCAACTTAATAGGATTATAAATATATTGTAATGGTCTTAAGGCGTACCGTACCCAGGATAATACACTGTGTTTCATAATTGAATTATGTACCTAGAGAATGAGCAGAGTCAGCAGATAATTTAACATGTTCTCGAGATGAGAAATATAAATTAATTGATTTGACTTATGTAGGAAAGAATTCTGTATAGGAATACAGTTATGAAGGCAATTGTTCATTCATCATTTTGTATACAAAATTGTATACAAACACAAATATGGAAAGCATAAATCATTGGGTCTGATCTGGAGCCTACATACATTCAAAAACTCATTATTAAGAAAAGTGTCAAGAGATGGAACCTGTAAAGCATTTTCCGATTCCTTCATCATAATTTCACTAATAAAAGCATTTTTTTTAGAGTGCAGTAGAAACAAACATTTCATTCAATGTAGATGAATCGTCTGAAAAATTATTGATCGATTTAGAAAAAAATGAATTGAATATTATAAATACCAGCAAAGAAATATTCGGATCAGCTGGTTAAAAAAAAAAATGATACCAAAAAATTATAGGAACGCTAATTTGGAAATAAACTAGAACAATGTTAACTGAAATGGAAAAATTAAAATAAAAAAGAATAGAAAACGATTTCGTACCGAGCTAGCTAATAGTGTTTTGATTATAACTATCCACAATCAACTTCGAATGATAACTGGTCTATTCCTGATACTTCAGACTATTTGAAGGTCACTTTGGATGCTTTCATCTTCATTCTTTTTTCACTTGGTTGTCCGACTCCTGGCGAACCTTAGTTGAAAGGGCAAGGAAATATTTTCCAACCTGATTGAAATGATAGTGCTGCGTATGGAATTATCATTATCAAGCCAGTGTTATCACCTGCGTATGACTATTACCAAGATATCAAGGGTTTTATACTAGAATATCTAACATATTCTCTTATGTATCGACTGCTGAATATACCTTTATTGCATTAGTTGGAATCTGGATTTCCATAGTAACTATTATGTGTATAGAAAAGAAAGAAATTCTGCTGAGACACGCCACTTGGGATGGGCGAGTCTTTTTTGCTTCATAGTCCGATTCACGTCTCTGGAATTGAGTGAGCTAAATATCATCTGTCGTTGCTGCTTAGCTTTTGTTTTCATTTATGTTTATTGAACATGCGCCAAGGGACTATATCTAAGGATAATTTGTCCTTTGATGATTTTTGATAGGGGGCTTTGTTTCGAAGATACAGGGCGGAATAGAATTTTGACAATAACAATGTATTACCAAAAATTACATGTTATGTTTCTTAATCTACAAGAACTGTTGAAAATAACTACCTCCGGCCGGATGCAAGAATCCAATCTTCTTCTCAACGACTCTCGAACTCTTTCAAAGACACCAGGATTACTTACGAGAAATACTATTGAAATGTATGTCTGCAGCCGTTTGTAGAAATCGGAATTTTGTTGATAGGTACCAACGGAACTGTTAGATTTTTTATTACTTGGTAGGTCCAGTGTAGTACCCTATACTTTATTTCGGCTTCCTTAATAATTTTAAAACAACCATAATTGTTATTATCGAAATTTTTTTTCGCGCCGTATCTTCGAAACAAAGCGCCCTATCAAAAATCATCAAAAGAGCAAAATATCCTTAGAATACTCCAAGGAATAGTCCCTCAATTTTTTGCCGCATGTTCAAAAAGACTCCCTGTATATTTCCCTTCAAGACAATAATGAAGATCTGTAGCTGTTTCTTGAACAGAATATCAGTTATCCAACAGAATATTATCAATATAGGTGATTTTAACACCAGGAATCTCGTAAATGTCGATATTCCAAACCACTAGTTATGAGATTTTTTTAGATATTACAGGTTTCAGGCAATATAACTCAGTACTGAATTTGGAAGTCTACTCGATCTGGTAAACAGTTAATTCGAAAGAAATGTCGCTAGAGAATTTTTGAACCTATTTGACCAAGACACATACCGTCCCTCGCTAGTGATCGCTCCAATGTGACCTGAAATGTGTCACATTCTTTTTTTTTTCGAATTGGAAGGGGTATATTTTTCAGGAGAGATTCATTTTTGGAATAGAAAGGTTTATACATTTCATTGTATAAAGATGGAGAAGTGGAAAGCAGAAACATTCATTTTCCATTCTTCTTTTTGATCCGCACGTGAAACCGATTGCTGGCTTGGCGACGTACTCGTATGCCGTGGCGACGGGACTGTCGCCACACTGAGCTCGGATACCTGTGTTCACTACAGTATGCATAACCTGTGTTTTAGTAAATGAACAATTTTCAAAAATATTCGAAAATGAAATATGTCTGCATGACAGTGATAATTCAGAAAGTGAAAGTAAGCAATCTCCTGCAATGGAAGTAAAGTCACACTACGACAGACTATCAAGTCATCAGTAAATTAAATATATTTTGATGTGAAACATCTATAGCCTCACATATATCCGATTGCTGGTGTGGCGATGGGTCGCCATGCGCAAGCGACTGTGCTACTCTCTTTCCATTGGTTCGCCCTTACGCTATCTCTCTCGCCACACTGAGCTCGGATACCTATAGTGTATACAGTTGTATTTACTACAGTTTACAACACCTGTGTTTTTGAAAATAAATAAAGATAAAATATGTATGACAGTGATAATTTAGAACGAGAAAGTGAGCAGTGTCCTGCAATGGAAGCAAAGTCACACTATGACACACTATCAAGTCATCAGTAAGTTCACTATATTTTTATATTTAATGTGAAACATCTATAGCCGTGCGTAAAACCAATTGCTAGCGTGGCTATGCATGCCGTGACGACGGGTTGTCACATGCCAGGGACTGTGCGATTCTCTTTCCACTGGTTCGGCGTTATGATATCTCGAGATAAAGTATGAGCGATAGCTCATTCGATTCGAAATCACCTCTAGAGAAATGCTTTTGAAGGATTTTGGTGCAGGTAAAAAATTGCAATTGTTATTAACAAAATAAGATTTAAAAGAAACCGTATTTAGTTTTTCGTTAATAACTCAAAAAATATTTATATTTAAGCAATTTTAAAAAAAAACTCGTTAAAGTGGAGGAAATTTTCGATAAAAAAGTATCGACTCCCGAAACTCTATCTCCATTATTTATAATTTCAATTTGACGTTGAAAATAGGGTTCTGCGCGGCTGATACGGCATGCGCGCGCTGCCGCTAAAGAGAGTTTATCAAAAGAAATAATTTTTGTTCATAAAACTTCATTAATTTGTTGATTATGATTTTTTATAACTATTGCAAAATGAAATATCTTGAAATTGTTGTGTTTTCACATCAAACAATGGCAGTTATCGATAGGATAGGATATGAATTTTTCACGTAATTTGTTTATTCAATTGTTTTGAACAAATAGAGAAATTCAATATTTTTGAAATTTTTTTTTGCTATTTTGTTGTGTAGAGATTGTGATTCGGAAAAAAATGTCTTAATTTTAATTTTTAATTGCTTAAAATCGATTTTTCTATATTTCCATTGTTTAAATAATTAGTTGAGGAATAATTTTGCTTTCAAAAATCATAATTCACACTTTTAAATAGTTTGACAAAAAATATTTATTATTCAATTGTTCATTAGTTTAACAATTTGTTATAAACAAATATTGACTAATGTTATATTTTTTTTTTGAAGCAGAAAAAATTTATAAAAACAGTAATATATAAAAAAGTGCCATGATTTGTTTTTTCATTTATTATAATACTTTCTAATATCATAGGATACGGTAATTGTAGCGCTTACTTGACTTGTCAAATAAAAAATTGATGTATTTTTCAAACTAATAGACATTCAAGTATTTTTCATAGAGAACAAATTTCTCTATCAGATAAATCTTAGATCAAGTTCGTATTTATTGTTTATCACCTATTACATGCATTTGTTTATAAAAATCTTCTTATCGCACTTTTTTACATGAAGCTGTTTCCATAATTTTTTCCTGTTTCAGAAAATATATAACGCTGGTCAATATTTGTTTATAACAAATTGTTAAAATAATAAACAATTGGATAATAAATACATTTTTTGCCAAACTATTTGAAAGTGAATTATGATTCTTAAAAGCAAAATTATTTCTTAACTGATTATTTAAACAATCGCAAAATAAAAAATCGATTTTAAACAATAAAAAATCAAAATTGAGAAAACAAAATTCCTTAAATCATAATTATCTCTAGAAAACAAAACAGCAAAAAAAATTTCAAAAATATTCAATTTCTCTAAAAACAATTCAATGAACAAATTACATAAAAAATTCATATCCCATATTAATAACTGCCATTGTTCAATGTGGAAACAGACATAGCTAAATATCAATTGAAAAAAAAAATTCATCAACAATTTTTAGATATTTCATTTTGCAATAGTTATAAAAAATCATAATTAACAAATCAATTAATTTTTATGAACTTTCATCGCAGGATCGTATGAAGTATATATATCAAAAGGGCTCCACGAATTTATAGGCCAATCATTTATACCTTTTATCCCATTATTTATGCCAACGGAGATTGGGAAATAATTTGTTAGTTAACAGCTGAAAAACTTTTTGAAAAATGGTGATAAAACTTTTTTTCGACGGGACTCGATTCATTCAAGTATTAAGAAGATACTAGATTTTTTCCATTTTTCTAGAGGTGATTCCGAATCGAATGAGGTATCGCTCATATTTTTAGGACCTTTATCTCTATTTTGCATGTTTTTGAACGTGTTGATTAGACTATAATGCACTAAAACACTTGCTTGAAGAAAACTGACAAACTTGTATCTCAAAAACAGCTGAAAACAAGAAGCGCACGATTTTTTTATTTGTTATTAACAGGAACATCAAAAATTATTTGATCAATTAATTCTCTAATGACGATGAAATTTATATTGAAACAATCATTATTGATAAATTTCACTAGTTCGCGTCATCACCCGAAAACGATTTTGGATACTAACAATCGAAACGTCCTGAAGTAATTTCGTTCAGAGAGGTTCCCTCTTTGTTCAAGTAGTAGTTCTTATTGATCCACTTTCCAATGTATTTCTGTCTGCCAGTTTTCTCGGCAATCCTAGACCAGTCCCGACCATTCTCAGTGCATCCTGGCTGTATGTGAAAATATTGAAGTGGTCATTTAGTTGAGCCTTCATATTTATGTTCTTTGCACATTACAAAATTGAATACACTTCAGGTTGTTCTAATCGAGTCAGTAACTCAAATGAATATTTCTTCCCGCACAGTAAATTGTACCAGGTGTTCCTGCCGAGCAAGATCTCGGGATGACTTCCATTCTTCAATATTCTCGGTTCAAGACTTCAACAGCGGAGTTTCTGACGAACGTGTATTCCTGTGTCATGTGGTTCGAACATATTTGTTCATTTCTTCACATATTCTAGTCAGAATTGGTCATTTTTCGCTCCTCCCATTATTACAAGATGTAAAGGAAGTGTTGTTCAAGTGGTTTTCATTAATTCAGTCATTCCCAAACATGCAAAGCAAGTCCCTGAATTCCACTTAGTTTGTTAATAGCTATCGTTTATTTCATCTTTGGCCACCTGACCAAAGATACATAGGTTATCATCGGTTCAAGACTTCAACAGCGGAGTTTCTGACGAACGTGTATTCCTGTGTCATGTGGTTCGAACATATGTTTGATGTTCATTTCTTCACATATTCTAGTCAGAATTGGTCATTTTTTGCTCCTCCCATTATTACAATGTAAAGGAAGTGTTGTTCAAGTGGTTTTCATTAATCCAGTCATTCCCAAACATGCAAAGCAAGTCCCTGAATTCCACTTAGTTCGTTAATAGCTATCGTTTATTTCATCTTTGGCCACCTGACCAAAGATACATAGGTTATCATGGGTTGTTTGGGCTTTATACCATCTCTTTCATACAGTCGTCTTTGACCATCATAAGTCCTAACTGTCTTTTTTTCGACTTTTTAAAAATAATGTTTCCTTGTCAGCTTTGGATTTTGCATTACTTCCAGATAATTGACTTCCTTTCATCATGTGGTCAGGGCGACATTCTACTGTCGAAGATGCTAGACGAATGTTGACGAATAAAATAGAGAAAGGGATGAACAGGCAATTTGAGATTAGAATATCATTTTCAGAAATATATTTATATTCAAAAAGTCATTCATTTTGCAAAACTGCTTGTATAATAATTCCTGCAGGAATTTAACATACCTACATAATCAATCGAAAACATATTGGTATATACTCACGTATATGTTTTAAAATTATTTCTAACTCCGTGAAACACCGAAACTTTCCAGCATGTGGTTGATAAAGAATATCATTTTGGTGCCTTGCTGGAGAAAATTCATATAATTTAATTAAACAACCAACAATTATACTTTCATGGAGAATTTTTCACAGTATTGCTATCTTTGATGTCATTCCACAACATTGTAAACAATTCAACTGGTTTTATGACTTCATCATCTTTACAGTGACGAAATTTAAAGACAACACTTTTTTCATATCACAACGAAAGCAACGTCTCTTGACGCGCATTTCGCTAACTAAGTGAAAAGACAATATTTTTGTTATGGTGTGGACAAATAGTTTTTCAGATACATCTTACGCCAGAGGTTCCAATTCTATCTATTATAGAAACAAAGTCATACATAAAATTCGAATAGATACATCGGTATTTTACAATATGCTACACATCTCATCAATTTCCTTGTAACGGGTTTTCTTATGCGAAAAAGATACAGTTTTGAAAGGGTTTTTTCTGTGTCTGGCTTCGTATTGATCGTATGGTGATCAAAATGAAGTTTTTGATAATCATCCATCGGAATAACTTCTAACTTTTAAGGCATTCATAGAAGTGAATTTGAAAGTGAATTATATAAAATCATATTTTGAAATTGTCAATTTCAACTAATTGTACAATCATTAAGATTTTTTACGACAGTATTTTGTATTATAGTTCTGCCAGGCAAAAATATCAAGATCATGAAATCATCAAGATCATAGGATTATAACAAATCGTAGAATCGTGAAATCGCAAAATAATAAAAAGCATTAAAAGCATAAGAACCAATGAAGGTATAAGAACCACTGATAGCATAAAAACAGGAATTAATTGAATAAATTATGACAAGAAGGAGACCGTTCTGGAAGAATCTGGTTGTACTATAAAATATAGGTCTGAGGTGGTTACTGCTGGAGACAGCCAAAGTTCCGGATCTCAAGAATCAGAGGAGTTTATTTGGAGAAAAGAGCTCTGAGTTTCCTTGGTGGTTTCTGGGAATAGGAAGTTGTAGGGTTCAGTACATTAAACCCTAGAGTGAGACCACAGCTTTATAGTAAGTAAGCTGTGGTGAGACCCTGTACTTAGTTATATTTCCTATTAGGGCCATCATCGGAAAGAGTAGAAAATTTCAGAACATTGACACTCTGATTTCTTTATATAGTATTTGTTCTGTTTTGATATTTATTTGAATATCCTAACAGAATAATGTAAATAAAATCCAACTAATTTGAATTAGAGTTTATTCATTACTGTCAAAAATAAGAAAGTCTGCGATCGTCGGTAGCAAATCAGAATATAGAAAATATAAAAAATACTTTGTTTTTATAATGCTATCCTCACCACAAATACAGAGTGATTCAGCTATACATATATAACAGTATTGATTTAGTATTTTTGTTAATTGATTCATTACAAGGTTAGGGATGAAAAAAATCAAGTACCAAACAGCGCCCTTGTGTACGCAAATCAAGAGCTAGTCATTCCAACCGGGCACATATACTGCTTTCTTGCTGTTGATGGAGACACGAGTATCCAAGTGTTCTTTCTGTTCACAACTATCAGTTTGCATTCATAATGTTTTCACCACTACCCCTATTACCTAAAGAGTGTTACTGTTTCAATTTCTGGACTAATTTATATTGAAGTTTATTTGTATTAGTTAGTAAGACAAAATAATAAATACAGTTTTGTTTTTGATTTTCTGAAAGCCGAAGTTCAATAATATAATCATAAAAAATCGGTCATTCGGCCTGATATAAAGAAATAAACATTCAAGGTAAGATTAATAATCAACAAGGAGAGTTGGTTACATATAAATTATTTTTTCCTTCATGACGCGTAGAAAAGTGTTGAAATATGAAAATAAATATTTACTAAGTGAGTAGAAAAATTAAGATCTATATATTTTTACTATCGTGCATGAGCTTATCAATTCGCTCTTTTGGTAATCTATACAAAACTATCCCATTCACGTCGACAAATTGTAATATATAGCTTAATAAGGCAAATAATTTGAATAATCATTCAAATATTTGAGAAATAAGGTGACATTAAATTGCAAAAATTGATGGAATAAAATGTAAAAATTCATTGAAGATCATTCACATTGCAAGAATCTATAAAAACCAAAAAATAAATGTATACACACCTAAATCACCTCGAAGGTGCAATTTAGTTCCCTCTTCAACGCAATGGCTACTCCAAAGCGATGGTAGAAAATACTTTGGCTAGGCCTCGCAAGGAAGAGAAGCCGTCACAACCAATGCTTGCACTTCCCTACATCAGAGGATTATCGGAGAGGATAAGAAGAATTGGTTCCAAGTACATCAGAACCTGCTTCAGATCCGGTAACACTATCCGTAGCACCCTCACGAAAACCAGGCCACCAAACGCGGACTGCGATTCCAAGAATTGCATTTACCGGATACCCTGTGAGTGCGGAAAATCCTATATTGGTGAAACTAAGAGGCCATTGAATGTTCGCATTGCCGAGCACAAGAAACACACACAGCGAGGGGAAACCAGCAAATCAGGAATAGCAGACCATGTTTGGACCCATCAACACAACATCGAGTGGTCCCAAGTTGAGATCTTGCACAGAGAGTAACATTGGTTTAGGAGAAAATTCAAGGAAGCCGCATACATGTTGTCCAACAACGTTTTCAGCCAAGCCAGCGTAGAAATACTCAACATATGGAAACCCATCATCAAGCGAATAATGGCCAACTCCCGCCAAAACGGTCATCTCCCACGGAACCAGTGAAGCGGAAAATGGAAAGCGGGGATAAGTGAAAGTGCTCGAACGACCTATAAATAGTCATTTCTCGGAGGAATCAGTCCAGTCATCACTCGAAGACGATTGTAGATACTAACAATCGAAACGCCGTGAGCTAACGTGACTTGGAATCTCTCCACTTTTTATTTTTATTTTCTTTTTTCTTTTCTTTATTTTTATTTATTCAAATGTTCTATTTTTACTTGTATTTTATTTCACTATTATTTCATTTCAGGTTTATTTTGGTTAATATAATTCTTATTTTCAGCTATTCATTTTTAATTCTTCTTTTCTTAGTTGTTTCAGAGATTTCAAATTATTTTATATAGTAGACAATGGAAGTCCGAACTAGTGAAATTCATCATGAAACATTGTCAATCACCTTCAAAAAAATTGTTCCCTCTTCCTCATCGAAGTGAATATAAGCCTCTCCACCCACGAGTGAATTTAGGAAAATTGAAGACACACGTAATAACTATAACGACAGATGTCCGAATTGTCTGTCGCATAATTACTCATATCTGGACTGTTCAGTAGAAACTCAATTGCAACATTTAATTTGTCTTTATTTTTTTTGTTGGCGAAAATCTCTTTATCACCAATGTTCACGAAAACTTTTGATTTTTGGGGATTTTCTTCATTTCCTTCTTTCTCAACATTTTGACCACGTTGGTTTTCATTTTCATCCACTCTTTTTTCGTGAAGAACTACAAACATTGTGACAAATCCACTCGTCGGTACTTGATATAGCGAGAAACCAGGTTCAATTCAATGCCACAAAAACCCAGGCATCGGTTTTCTCCGATGCGTGGATATAATAAATCACAAATCCAGTGTGAATCGCTACTTTCGCACAGGCACCGCTCTGAGAGCGCCGTGAGGATTTTCCTGTAGTGCTTGTGTTTTGTCCTTGAAAAAAATGAAAAATTCATAGTGAATCAAAAGTTGCCGATGAGTGTTCACTTTCAAGTATGTACACTGAAACATACTTCAAAATACCGACGAAACCATTCACAATTTTGGAATTGTCTATTTTCAGACATTCCAACCAGAACAAACGCGTTTTTTTTGCTGTTACCTTGTATCTATTTGTTTTTATATTGTATGTATTTATTTTTGTAGTATTTTTCATTTACTACATGTACATATTCGTACCTCGTTGGGCCTATTCACATTAATATTATTATTATTATCACATCAGAGCTGATTTTGAAACAATATAATTTATCTGATTAATTTATTTGAATAATTCTGATGTTGATTTAGTAGATTGGAAGTTGTTTCAAAATACACAGTGGAAACATCTTTCCCTTTTGTTAATAGCACTCTGTATATAGAAAGTAAAAACATGTCTACTTTCAGAAATTGATATAACTGTTGACGTTTATGCTTTTTTGCCAAATGAGAGTACAATCAATTAAGATATTACACACAAGTTTCTGAGTAGAATATCTCATTCAATTTCTCGTAATGTCCTTACTATTTATAGAAGTAACAGAATAGAAGAATATTAATTATATGGTAGAAAAAAAGGATCAGATTACAAAATTGTACGACCAACACAGATTTCTGAAATAGATATTTCAAAGTGGGGCACGGTCTTATGTAAATAAGATAGCAAGCTGCGCATCTTCTATACATGGAACAGAGGCGTACGTAATGCGAACCTATTTGCAAGGAATAAATTATCATTATCTCATATTCAGTCAAATAAGTGGAATGTATCAGAGAATTGGATAAGAGATAATAACAGCCTGTATTGAAATGTATTTCCAACTCAATATCAGCTTTTATCGCCCTGTTGAAAACTTCAGATTAAAAAAATTGAAAATAGAAACACTACGAATATTTATTGACAAATAGATGGATGTAGCCGTTAGTACGTTGTGAAAAATCATCATGAAAAATTGGAAATGAAACTTTCTATGTTTTTTACCACTTGTATTCGTAACTAACGTTACAGCAGTTTCGTCCTATAAGGACATTTTCAAACTAAAACAATAAACTTTGTTTTTTGTTTATCCGTAACTGACTTTAGTGAAGTTTCATTCTATGAGGAAATTTTCAAAATAATACAATGAACTTTGTTTTTTTTTGTATTAGTTTGAAAATGTATTTACCTATAGAACGGTGGGATGGTACCCTGGTGAGTTAACGTGGGTGGTTTGCTTCACTCACCCAATCCACCGCTGTGTGAATCGCTGGTTCGAACCGCAAGGTTGAACGACCCGTGTTAGGAATCACACGTTAAAAGGTAAGACCTCATTAGTCCTTAGCTCGCACAAGTTTCGACTTTTGAGAGTTGTCGTTCGTAGGGGGACGACAACTAGTTAACGAAAAAACAGAAACAGGACGAAACTGCAATAATGTCAGTTACAAATACAAGTGGAAAAAAACATAGAAAGTTTCATTTCTCATTTGTCAGTATTTATTGATTTTTAACATGATCATTTTCAGTATGAAGATTATGTATGAAGAAGTATTCGAAGTGAGTAGACAATAGTAACAGCTTTTCTAGAGACAGAATTGTTAAAAGAAATCTAATGACAATATAAAGGTTAGTTGTATGATAATTCATATATAAGTCGATAATTTTTTTTCATCACCAAAGTCAGTAATATTCAGGTTATCAAAAAAATAACTTTTTGAACTAATTTCCCAATAAATATTCAGCGTATGATATTGATTATCATAGTCTAGGTCTAGAGAGAGTCCAATATGAATTTCAATTGCCAGCTGAAATGAAATTGTCAAGAATTTTGTAAAATGATTGACGAAAACGAAAGGTTTTTTTGAATTTGGTAGGCTGAAAAGCTTTGGAGTTATATATAGTTCAAAATTTTAATAGGACACGGATCGAATGAATTTTTATGACATTACTAAACAATTTGTAACGTATTGCTATGTACGAAAAAATGGGCGAAATGCTATTTGGGCTACCTTTTGAAATCATTTAACACAACTGGAGACATTAGCTGTCTGCTGTGAGTTCGATTGAGAGAAGAAAAAGGAATTCTAGACAATATTGTATGGAAGATTCGATTCTCCAAAAAGTATATTAACTCGTTTCTGAAAAAAAATTATTGGACTTTTTGTTCGATGATTATCAACATAAAAAAGCACTTCGGTCTACTTTCGGAGATTCGGCCGTCCAAAAGTCGGGCCTGTTCAAAAAATTATTATTACCGGAACTTACTTTTCATCTTGAAAACAAAAAAAAATACACCTTTTTTTATGACATGCTGCTGATCTTTATCCACCTAAGTTAAATATTTTCTTACAACTGAAACTTCTGTTTCTTCAAATTCACACTTTTTGTAGAATGAAGAAGTTCTGAGAGATATTTTTTAATCATTTCTTGGCGATATCACGAAAAGTTAAAATTCAAAAATATAAAATTTGTTCCTAGATTTTGTGATTACCACTTAGCTTTGCTTCAGCTAACAGAAACATCTATAATACAATTTTGAGAAAATTCACAAATGAAACTGATTAGCTTTTGGAAAACGTGTCTTTCCTTGTTAGATAAACATTTCGAATTGAAGGGGTTAAATTTTTAGGAGTGATTAATTTTTGGGAAAGAAAGTTTTTGGCTTTCTACTACTCCATCTTGATGCAAAAAAAAGGATGAGGAAATCTTCCAAAGAAAGGAAGGAAGTAATCAATTTGAAAATAAGTAATTCTATACATGGATGTGTAGATCATGCAAAGAAGTAACTTTCAGACACAAACTGAAAGAAAGTTCCCCTGAAACAGCTACTTTCATATAAACATTGGATTACACGAAAGAAAAAAATTCTATATGAACACTGAATTATACTACATATCCATGTATAGAATTACTTATTTTCAAATTGATTACTTCCTTCCTTTCTTTGGAAGATTCCCTCATCCTTTTTTGTATCAAGATGGAGTAGTAGAAAGCCAAAAACTTTCTTTCCCAAAAAATAAAAATTTCATTCCTACTTGGTCTCCTCTCGATGAAGTAAAAGTGATTGGTTACAGGAATGATGATGCTTGAGATGCTGATAAAAAGTTCTGTTGTTCTATAGAACGTAATGTAATAGCCTGAAAACTGTTCAGTGTATAATTATTATTGCTGTTAATTACTGAATGTGGGCTTGATACAAGGTGAGATGTAAATATTATTATCATAAAAAACTCAATAATACAGTTTATTGTATGATTTTCAGTATAAAGGGGTTTACCGCGACATGTGTTTAGCTATGCAATAGCTTCCCAAGCGATTGAAAAAACTATTGGTGGTGATAATTTGAGAATTTGAGCAGAACTCCTATTTCACTGGAAATATACTCCTTCAAGGGAATTATTCAAAATAGTTATTAGTTCATTTAAGCAGAAAAGTAACAGATTTACTGCCGCTGCTAGTTTCGCTGCAATAATTAGAATGACCAAGACAGTAAATCAGTTTTTTCCATGTGTGTAACATATACTGATCGTTTGTTGTAGTTTTTGACTTCAAATTATCAAATCGTATTTCCCAACAATAATTATAATGGTCGGTTAGACCATATTTACTGAAAAATCATAATGTGATATGAAATATAAATAATAGTTGAGCACAATAAAAGTTATAGGTCTGTGATGATTAAATCCAGAACCCTGCTAAAATCACATTACTAGTTTCCTTGCTGAGGAGAGTCGGGGTTGGTAGGTACATTTTTTGATTTGGTTACCTTGGGAGTATATTATTTGGGGAAGAGAATAATCTGTGTTTAGAGTTCCTAACAAAATTTTTATATTCTCCAAAGTAATGGAGAGTGATGTCAAGTCCTCCCGAAATTGGAGATTTGGAAAACTACGCAAAATACAATTTGCTGCCTCCAAAATCCAAAAAACTGTATGAAATAAAAAAATGGATTACCACAATAACAAGAAGGTTGAATAATTTTTACAAAACATTTAACTGTTATACTCTGCAAAATTAACCTAGAAATTGGTCTACATGTTCTATATTGAAGACTACATTACATAATAATGATACTATAGATATATAGTGTTAAGTTAGGTAAGGAACCACACGTTGAAAGGTAATACACCGTTAGTCCTTAGCTCGCACAAGTGTTGAGTTATGAGAGTTGTCGTAGAAAGGTGACAGCTGGTTAACGGAAAAACAGATTTTAACAGATATCCAAATATTTCAAACTGCGAGCCTTTTTTAAACATCAATCAGATGTTAATCCTCTGAAAAGTGTCGAGTATTACAGAAATCACGAATTGAAAAATTAATTTTGGAAGCTCCATATAATCACGCAATGTCTGTCGTAACGAAATGATAAATAAAACACGGCTACGCCTATGTTCGCTACTTTTATGATTATTTTTAATGGTGAATTGTTGTTATAGCGTTGACATTTGAGCATGGGAATGTCTTTTTGAATGTATATTATAACAATAGCGTAAGGATGAGCAGAAGTGACCTTAAAGAGTGGCCAAACCTACATATTATACCACATCGGGAAGACACAAAGAACTTTCACGACTTAGATAATGTACTAGGTGGTCGTTTTAAAAACTTTAATGTCTCCGACAAATGCGGAGATGACTATCGAAATCATCCAGTTTATTTAAATCAATCTGGTGTCTATGAAGACGACAATGCTAATTCAAAATGAACTCTTTAACTGAGTGACACTCTGTTTCAGAATAATACTTCGGTTTTAGTTGAAGTTACGAAGGAAGCAAGAACCATTGTGAATAATTGCATTTTTTCATGGTAATTCTTTAGATTAGGAAAATGCAGTTTTATTAAATCTGTTACACCTTATATTGCTCAAAAACTTCGAATCATTCAGCAATTTTGTCAGCATTTTGAAAACAATGAACTCAGAAACATAGATTGAATTGACTTGTAAGACTTTCCACCTCCAAGACAAATCGCAGGTGATGGATAAACTCCATGCTTGGAGGAATATTGATATATACTAACATGATGGGTTGAACGGTATAAGTAGCACAGGATGATCTTCGACGTGTATCCATGATATTGTGGAATCTTGAAATAGACGAGCTACTAGGATTCGGAACCAAAATAGATTGAGATATAAAATAATGAGTAAGCAGACGACTTCGTCATCTTAGTCAAGGTGAGTATCACAACACAACAAAGTTTTTGTTTCGGGGTTGAAATTAGATGATTTTAATGTATTTCCACGTGTTAAAACCGAAAGTGACCATAAAAATTATATATTAGCTCTTGTTTTCAAGATATAGTATCATTATATTATATATATATATGTATATTGAGTTTTCAACAAATGAAATATTTCATCACCAACAGTTGGTACACATGTTTGTTTACATAACACCCCTCTCATCAGCTGTTCTTAAGTAGTAAACATAACCTATGTGAGTTTGTCAATTGTACGCACGTGGTTGCTATTGAAATTATCGTGTGAAGTTGATTTTTAAATTAATTTAAGTGCTGATCTGAAATGCCTCGAAAGTGTGTGAATTCTGTCGATAGCTTTTGCTATATATGTGGTGAAATAACATTTAAGGCTCAGAAACGTAAAATGACACCTATCGTTAAGACAGCCTATGAACATTATTTTGGTGTGAAAGTTGGGGACCAAGATAAATCATGGGCTCCTCATATATGTTGTAATTCTTGTTCCGTCATATTGCGAGAGTGGCTGAAAAATAAAAACCGGGCAATGGCTTTTGCAGTACCTATGGTTTGGCGTGAGCCTACCAATCATACAGACGACTGTTATTTCTGCTTAACTCCTCCCATTAAGCAAGGTTTATCTATGAAGAAAAGAGGAACGGTTAAATACCCTAATCTCCCATCTGCTCTTCGGCCTGTACCACACTCAGACAATTTGCCAGTCCCTTCTCCACCCCAAAACTATGAAATTTTAGAGGAAGGTGATGAAGACTGTTTAGAAGGAGCAACCCATCCTTCTACATCCTATGACCCTGATTTTGAGGTAAGCGATAGGTCTAGTGATCCGCACAGAATTAGTCAAGCAGAGTTGAGTGACCTTATAAGAGATCTTCGCTTGTCTAAGGAAAAGGCTGAGCTGTTAGGGTCAAGACTACAACAGTGGAATCTTCTAAAACATGTACAGACAGCGTCAAAAAGATTTGCTTCCTTTTTTTGAGAAAAAAGAAAACCTCGTAGTTTGTTCTGATGTTAATGGTTTGATGGACTGCTTGAATTTGTATCACACTCCATATGAATGGAGACTGTTTATAGACTCTTCAAAACTAAGCTTAAAAGCTGTACTTCTGCATAATGGAAATCAGCTACCCTCTATTCCTATAGGTCATGCAGTTCACATGAAGGAAACGTATATAAATATGAAAACACTTCTCCAATCAATCAAATATGAACAACACAAGTGGCACATCTGTGGTGATCTGAAAGTCATTGCTATACTCCTAGGAATGCAATTAGGGTTCACCAAGTACTGTTGTTTTTTGTGTCTGTGGGACAGTCGGGATAGAAAATCTCACTATAAAAAAATGAACTGGCCTACACGAGACCTAAACCCTAATGAGAAAAATGTAGTTTACGAGCCTCTTGTAGATCCTAAGGATGTTCTCCTTCCCCCATTACATATTAAGTTGGGACTAATGAAAAACTTTGTGAAGGCCATTGACCAGGAAGGACAAGCTTTTAAGTACTTGAGAGCAAAGTTTCCCAGGTTGAGTGATGCTAAAGTCAAGGAAGGCATCTTTATTGGGCCTCAAATCCGTGAAATCGTAAATGATCCTGCTTTTGACATGATTTTAACAGGAAATGAAAAAAGAGCCTGGGAAGCCTTTAAGGGGGTTGTACATGGATTTTTAGGTAACAAAAGAGATGATAACTTCACAGCATTGGTTAAAGAGCTTCTTCAAGGTTACCACCAACTTGGATGCAACATGTCCTTAAAAATTCATTTTCTTCACTCTCATCTCAATTTCTTTCCACAAAACTGTGGAGCTGTGAGTGACGAACACGGAGAAAAATCCCATCAAGACATTGCCTTAATGGAACAGAGATATCAGGGCCGTTGGAATGAAGCAATGCTTGCAGACTACTGCTGGTCTGTGTGTAGGGATGCTCCAGAAGTGTTTTATAAAAGACAAGCTAAACGACAGCGATCTTGCAATGAATCGTATGGACTTAATTGAAATTTGGTGGTACAAACTTCTTTTATTTGTCAAAACACTAAGAATAATGTTTTTTTTATTAATTTTGTACTTAAAATATTCTAAAAGAAACATAACAATATTGTTTTATGTACTTTCACTTTTCACGTATAGTATAACTACTCTTTAAGATTAAGTACTGTGTATCTCAAAAACCAGAGCTAATAAAAATTTTTCATTGTTATTTTCGTTTTTATCACCCCAAAATTAGCAGAATTTGACTAATTTAGTGTAGGAAACATTAAAAAAATATTTTTTTGTTGTGTTGTGAATTATAAGATTAAGGGGCACAGCAGGTCCTGATACTGAGGAAGAAAAAAGGAAGAAGAATTGAACGTAAGATCATTCCACTCAACTATACCGGCATTCAGCAAGAGAACTTCCAAAACTTCGAGGTGGAGAAAACATTTATTGAGAGAGGCTAATCTGAAAGCAACGTTCAGAAACAATACTTCCCAGCTCTGATACATCCCGAACTCTTTTATGGAAAGACATGGGGCTGAAAGCAGACATGATGTTTCAGCTGAACGCAGTGACATTCAAACTCATGATAACATAACTATCTTTGGTTGGACCCTATCAACAAATTAGACAATGTGCACAAACACAAATTTTGTGGTTAGAATACAAACAATAAAGATACAATGAGTTTTGGGGACATCAAGAATATGGACAAGTCAGAAGCTACTGAAAATGACTTTCTTACTTCTTCAAACGACTATCTACGAATAATCTTAAAGTTTCCGAACGAATGTTGGAATGCCTAAACTTCAGAAGTACAACAGTTGTTTATTAGAAAGTGATTCTCTTGAAGGATAATAGTGTTGTTCTTTCAAAGAAGCAGACAAAAGCTTATTTCTCTTCAAGTGAGTGTTGCATGCAGTTACAAAAGTGATATTTTGTTAGAAACTGCACGGCAAGGAATTCTGCTACTAACTTCAGGTGATGTATACCTACTCCACCCTGATCATTTTTCTTCGATAGCACTCAATAATATTCTGGCATAGTTAACACATATATTTTGAAATTATTAGTCGACATAACACCATTATGTTATTGTTATTTGATAAAGTATGTTTGTAGAATATGAATGAAAACATATTCCAGATGAAGATCAAAATTTCATTCAAGACAAATTATGAAAATTCTCAATAGCTTGGGCCGCAATGTTGGATGTTCATTTATGGTATGTTTTGTACAGATTCTAGAGAACCAGCAGAAATTTTTGTCACATTCATTTTTCAAAATAAGTTTGTACAGGCATTAAATAAGTAATTTTCCATCATTTATCAGTAACATTTTTCAAAACTTCAATTGTTTTTTGCGGTTTAGATTATATAATCTCACTGTTCGTGAATATTAATTCATCTGTTTGAAATATATTTTTTCAAATCTTATTTCTATTACTTCTGAGTTCCTGAAAGTCTCGAAAGCTGTAACGGAAAAAAGAGTTCTCATTTTTCTTGCCTCCGACTGCAATACCTGCACCAAAAAATTGTACCTGGTTTTTTAGATAGCCAGTCGAGCTAACACCCTCCACTAAATAATAAGAGATCAAGTGAAGAACCTTGTAGAACCCCGAAAGAAACTTTCCTCTCGCTGATTGGCCAACAAACGTTTCCACATATTGAATCCTATCCTGTAAATAGTCACGCATAAGACTAATGACGTTTGCCGAAAAAATGAAGTAGTGAATAATATTTCGTAGTTTATTGTGTCAAGTGCCTCAGAATAATCTGAAAGAAATATTACTGTTGTTTTAGGTGCTTCTGTCGCTCTTTAAAATCGTCTATATAATGTCGAGTAAGGCTGTAACACAACGTGTTTCGGTCTCATCACTAAAATTATTGTTCCAAAGGATATATAACATATTTTACGAGATTTAATCTTATTATTTGGTCGGTCGGTCACTATTAAAAAATGTTTTCGTTTTCAAGTTTACTGCAACAATCAAGATAAAATGAATTAAAATTATGTGGTTACCGAAATTCGATAAAATACTCTCAAAACTTATTTCAATACAATCAAAATTCATTTCAAGAAAGTAAGTAAAAACCATAGCAATGTTCTTTTTAGATGGTATCTTTTAAAAAACTGTAAATAATTTCCGTGTAACGTTAGTTTAAAAAGCCTTGTCAACTTGTTTTGTATCTCACAACATTAGTTGACAGTATTTCAATTTAAGATTAAAGTTCGTTAACTTCAAGTCTGACAAATGATTAGATCAACGGAAATGCATAAAATAACATTTTTACAAATGACTGGTTACGGAGACAAAACCCTAACACAACAGAAAGTAGCTCGCCTATTTCATAAGAAATTTCCCAATCTACCGTCCATATCTCAAGGAACAATAAGCAAAATAGAGAAGCAGCTTCGCGAGCTTGGTCATTTGAATCAGATAAAAAAAGATGCTGCCAATGCAACTCAAATCAGATGTGATGCTTGAAATTGAGGAAAACTCACATACATCGAGTAGACAGGTATCTACTACATTTAATGTTAGCCATACATCGATAGTAAACATATTTAAATCAAATAAAATACATCCCTATGAAATGATACTTACTCAGGAGCTCATGGAAGACGATTTTGATACAAGAACTTATTTTTGTGAGCAAATGATGGACATGCTGGATAACAATATCACCCACTTAGAAAACGTTATGTTTTCTGGTCATGCTAATCGGCAAAATTGCGGCTACTGTCCAACGAAAAATCCTCACCGGATGAATACACGCAATACCTTCAAAAGGTTAATGTTGGGACAGGAATTGTAGAAAACCAGATCATTGGTCCCCTTTTCATCGAGGGCAACTTGAATGGCGATAATTATTTGGGACTACTTCAAAATGATGTCATTCCAAGTTTAGCAAATTTATATCCTGATTCAGGAAACCTTCAATTCACAGTGAATACTACTACATTACCAAATTAATTTCCAGCAATAACTCGATACAATATTTTCCAATCGGTGGATAGGCAGGCAAGGATCGATTGAATGGCCAGCCCGATTACCTGATCTTTCATCATTAGATTTACTTTCATGGGGAAATGTGAAGAGCAATTTGTACAAAACTGAACCTTCAGATTTGAATGACTTGAAAGAACGAATAACGCTTGCGATTAGGACGGCCACGCCTGATATGTTTAATAATGTTAGAAGACAGTTTTATTTGGGATTAGGATATTGCCAAGACATTGGCGGTGAATATTCAGAACATCTACTTCGTTAACATCCATAATTTTTTTTCGTGCTCTACATTTCATTACGTTTTGCATTACATTTCAGTTTTTGAGTGTATTTTATTGAATTTCGGTAACCACATGATTTTAATTTATTTTATCATAATTATTGGAATAAACTTGAAAGCGATAACATTTTTGAATAGAGAATGAAGAGTTCTTTCAAATGATATATTACAAACCTTTACTTCCTATTTAAAAAATTGGGGATTTTACGTTGAAGAATGTTAAATTATAATTTACGTTTGACGTGTTTTGGGATTTTTTTAAATATGTACAGTAACCGAAATAATGAATTTATTCCATTTGGCTTTCATACTTGGTATGTCAGGTCAATGTGAAGAATGTTTTATATCTGACACGGTCAGACGGTGCTGGATGTGACGTGCTACCACGACACTATCTTGTTCATCAAGATAAAGTACTCCATTTTTATTGGAAACAAATATGAAGTCAAAAATGTTATTCAAAATAATGAAAATTATACGTATTTCTGCACGAACAATATTTTTCGATCCTGGAAAATCTGATGTTTCAGTGACTATATTGAAGGAATGAAATATTATTCCAATCTTGAAACTAACTGATGATATCAATTGGATTTCTGTTCATTGAAAAACAAATCTTTCTGATTACTTCGATTCCCAATCAGTTTCGAGGAGAGCTGTTTGAGAGAGAAATATTTTGAAAAACCTAACGCCACATCATGACAAAAGTTCACAAACATCTCAGACTATTAGCTGAAATCCATCAGTATCGAAATGCAATCATCCATGTTCTCTCGCGTGCAATCATCGTCTAATACTTTTCTTACTATCTAATTATACTTGTCAGAGAAAAAAACAGGAAATTTAGAATGTTTTGCCATCAATTCACCAGCTTTAAGTGAAAGGTGGATATCTCTGTATTTAGACGTAATGCATAAGTTTAATATAGTCACGAAGTAGAAAAAAATAAGCCCATACACCCACTGTGAGGTCACGGTTTTGTCAGTCAAACTATCAGCTTAGAAATTGCTAGTAATTTTGAATATTTAATTAGGATGAACAGAATCGATTATCAAAGTGTGGTGGGTTACTGAGATCAGCAATATTCAAAATAGTTATACCGGGTGACTCACAAATATCAACTAACTACGGTACGAAACTTCAGAGAATGCTTTGGTTCTGAGATACAGGGCATCAAAGTTTAGATAAAATTGTATTTATAAAACATAATAAATTTCCTTACGCCTATTTGGTTGGAATTTCCTTCATTTATTTGAAGTAATAAGGCGCATCCTTAACTAGAGTCTCAGTGGGCACCACAGCCAAAAATACTGAGAAAAAATACACCACTGACTTTTTGTTGTGGTCATTCATTTTTTTTAATTATTCAACTGAGAATACAACTTTTTTGTCGCTTGTGTTTCCTTCATATCTAGCTTCGTTTTCGAGGAAAAAATTCAGGCCACGTTGCATATCATGAATACCAGCTTTGGAGACCAGCTGACAGTGATAGTGCTAAAACATTTAGAACGTTACATGCAACATTGTGTGGAACTGGGAATTTTGATAAAAATACAGGTGGTGGAAGACCAGGAACTGTAACAACGCCCGAACTAGAAAAAGCTATACTTGATAAAAGAAAACCCTTCAAATAGTACCAGAAAGATCATACTGCAGCTGGAAGTCAGTCCAAAAACCGAATGGACAGTTCTAAAACGAAACTTCCTATAACCATATCACATACAGCGTTCCAAGCTTTAGGATTTTCAACCAAGATAATTGTTTAGCAGGTGGTTGATTCATACAACAGCGCACAATAATAATGTTTCACCAAATATTTCATTTACGAGCAGAACAAATTTTTTACGAGATGCTTTTATAAACTTTCACAATGACAATTTGTGAACCAACGTTATTAGAGAAAGTAATTTTCAGCAACAATTTAGGAATGATTAGTGAGCCTGATTGGCTTATTTTTCTACCAGCAAGATTAACAGGTGATTAACAGGACTTTTTGCGAGATCATTTACTCATTTACTCAGATTTTCTGCGTTCGTATAGACATAGACGAACAGTATTTGAAATGGGGTTTCATTATAATATTAAGTGTTTAGTGTATTGAGTTACTGTTTTGATAATCCTACATGCGAAGCCTGTTTCCTTGGATATTTTCTTTGAGATATAATTAATGTGCTCATTTAAGGTGAGTTTTTCATCAATAATTATATCCAAATATTCAAAATTGCACACACGGTCTAGATCTCTACCATCAAATTGAATATGTGATTTAAGAAAAAATTAAATTTGAGATCAGTTGATGTAATTATTGGGAAAGAAAGTTTTTGGCTTTCTACTACTCCATCTGAATTATACAGAAGATACTTTTCTCATCTTCTGTATAATTTAGTTTTCATATAAAAGTATTTGTTTCGAAAGATTTTTTCATTCGTGTAATTCGATGTTTATATGAAAGTAGTTGTTTCAGGAGGGCTTTCTTCCAGTTTGTGTCTGAAAGTTACTTATTTGTATAGAGTTACTTATTTTCAAATTGATTACTTCCTTCCTTTCTTTGGAAAATTTCCACATTTTTTTGTATCGATATGGAGCAGTAGAAAGCTAAAAACTTTCTTTCCCAAAAATTAATCACTCCTAAAAATATAACCCCTTCAATTCAAATGTAATTATCATTACGAGCATTCTACTTTTATTGGTAATGATCATGAGAACATATTGTGAAAGAAGAATGTAAAAAACGAAAGATATATTCTTTGTTGTTTATGTTGTTGTAGCAGGTATCTGGTTTGCCTGATCGGGTATCTGTCGCCACTATGTTAAGAACACCCAAGGACCCGACACGCAATGAAGCACAGGACATATAGGAAATACCATGTACAAACTGCCCCAGAACTTACATCGGCCAGACCAATAGAAGAATTTCCAACAGAGCCCATGAACTAGCTGTTCGCAAATCAGATCCAGCATCATCTCTCTTCAAACACCACCAGTTAACAGGCCACCCAATAAGCTTCCAAAACACCAAGATCATTGCTACGGAGAAAAATCTTCAGGCCAGGATAATTCGGGAAACACTCGAAATTGAAAAACGCCCCAACTGCCTTAACAAGCGAGTTGATTCGCAGAGACTACCACAAACATGGAGGACATTGCTGTCACGCAAGATACCTGAAAATAAGTCAGGTACCCGATCAGGCAAACCAGATACCTGCTACAACAACATAAATATGGGCCCCGAACAACAGAGTGACCAGTACGAACTTAGAGTGGAACACAGTAAATATAAAACTAGTAACGAGACTTGGGGACAAGGGAGATTACGACCTCGTCCTCGAGTCAAGTAAGCACAAATCTAAGTGATTCTTGAAAATGGCTTCAAAGCAGGAGCCGAAACGTCAGAACGATAAAAATTACAAACGCAGTTCAACCCGGATAGTCTTTTTCAACTAAAATTACTTTTTTAATCCTTTTCTGCCAGTTTTCTTCGGTAATATTAGATACTTCTTCATCACCTAGATCTATTACCTTCTCATCAAATTTTGGAAATTTACTTTTACGCCTGTTGCTTTGTTTCAATTTTCCCCAAATCAGCTCGATGGGATTGAAAACACAAACATAAGAGGGAAGTCTCAGTATGGTGTGTCCATACTATTCAGCAATACTTTCAAGGGCATACACTTTTTCAAATGATTTTGTCTGTAAAATTTCAAGTACTTAGTTGCTTTTTGGCGAAGTTATCTTCAAAATACAAATTGTTATCCATTTAACAACTTTGTATTTCATCTTTTCTCGAATTTTTAGTCGGTACTTTGATGAGCTGTCGCGAATGATAGGAAGCGTTGTCAAGAACTGTTACACTATTCGCATCCAAATTTAGGACCAATGTGTTTTCACACCATTCCTCAAAAATAGTAGCTTACATGCTCTTATGATAGTCAACATTGCATTCCTCAATTTTTTTTCCACATAATTTCAAAGAATTCGGAACCCATCCTCTACTTCCTCCGCAATGCTCGCAATGTCACGATCAGGCATCTTAGGCCTACACATTCTGGAACCATCAGTCCACCCTTTCGTAACTGTGTCGTGAGAGTCATACAAAGTTTCGTCCAAATAGAAAATTTGCCGTTGTTCTTGTCTATACTTAGTTATTTGCTCTAAGTATTTGTTACGCAATTCCACTATTCTTCTGCTTTCCTTAACTGCTTGATGTTTGTTTATTATTTCAAATCTAAATCCTAGATTCTTTATTCAATTCTGAAGAGTTTTGTCACCGCAGCTCACGTTATGGCCGGAAGTATTCAATTTCTTCCTTATGATTTCAATTGTAGGAATCTCATTGCTTGGGTAACAGTCGTATAGTGTTTTTTTTAATGATTTTATTAGATGAACATCTAACGGTTTTAGTAATCCCGTATCACATCGCGTTTTTGACTATTTTACGTACAGTTTAGGAAGGAATTTCGGTCAAATCTGATTTTGCTTGTTTCCTTCGAACCTAAACTTGAGATGTAGATTCTTATATACATTGAAACATACTGTCTGTGTTTCAATATTCAAATGCATCCGAATATTATTCACTGATACTCCTTTTCGCATTGTTCACCAGCGTTATTGGAATCACTACACAGGAAAAAGTCTGCGTTGTTGTCACACTCGTTATTACTATTAGTACTTGTCCAAGGACGCCACATTTTATTCAGATAACAAAAATTTTGAGTAATTATAACTGCACCAATATCGAATTTCAACACTCAAATCGCGATCAGTTCCTGAACTGAAGATTGATGACACAACGGCGATATACGTCCCCATATTCTATTCGTCACCGTAACATGACTCAAATTTAGTTTAATGACTTCAGCCACTCATAAAACTTGGTTAGTAAAAATTATCCAATACGAACCGCCAATTCTTCAGTCCACGTGGACTAGTTCATAGCGACATTACTTCTCTGTATTATTTTATATGGCCTTTGAGATGCCGATAGCTTTAAATATTCACAATAAAGATTACTTCGACTATACAAGCGACACTATGACAGAGAAAAAGGAAGGCAGATATGCTGTGCTACCAGTTTGCTATAATTACCAAATCATTATTTATTTTTGTATTGAATAAAAAGATGAAATTTGCATTTGAATTTATTTCAAAGACAATGTTTTAACTTTCACGGCGCAGATATACATCGTGGATAATATCGTTTTATTTTTCCAATGTTCTCAGGAGAATGTTGATTTTACATGGGTTCAAGTTGAAAAAATAAATGATGTTTAGAGATATTATGACGATTGCTGAGGTGTTCTAGAAACATTTCAAAACTAGACGAAACATCAAACGTCAGGTATTTTATTGTGCTGATATACAGAGAAGATCCACTGTATAGTAGATCACATGAAACGTACGATAGTAGAAATAATGAATCTATTCAAAACATCTGAGAGATTCATTGCTAAAAGTTTTGTTTTATACATTTTTTCGGCCCACGGTTTGGTTTTGCCCACGCGACCAAACCCCAAATTATCATTTGAAAAGGTACTTACAACCCACACCGTAACAAAATGAATGTTCATTCTTGACCATTTATCATAGTTTTCGACAAAACAATTCAGATGTGTTATTGAATTTGTATTTCAAAGAAGATGAATGATGAAAAAACTATTTCTCAAAATGAATCTGTTCGATTTTCCTAAAAATCATGAACTTTATCTTCAGTAGAAGGAGTTATACTTAAAATATCATTTTTCTGGGATTAATAAACTAGCAACACAATGTCAATGATCCATTGTTTGCGGTTTTGTATCCATCTGTTTGCGGTTAGGGATTTTTATGTGTCAACGGCGTTGACCACTTTGGTTATTAGCCTCATGTTGTATGTAGGCAATGTTAATAACTTCTCGAGCCACCTAGGGAGCATCATGGCTATTCACAATCCGTCAGCGATGTAACATTCAGGTACATTGATTTTTAATCCAGAGAGAACTTGTCGGTGTCTCATTCAATTAACCAGGTTTGTAAGCGCTCGCAACAAATTCAAACTAAAAATAAATGAAAATAATAAACAACAGAGTCAGACAACCGTTCTAACTTTTTCTACTCAGTGGCTAAAGTTGTTAGAACAAATTTTTATCAAGTCTTCAATTTCTCGATGAACACAAGCAAATATTTCAATATAGAATATAATTTTGTCTAATTTCTACTTAGCTTATTATTTGTTACGACCGGTTTCGGTTTGTTAGTCCAATCTCAACTCAGCAGAAATCATACAAAAGTATTTTCTTCATTCCCATATTCAATATGAATTTCTGCAAAATAAATAGGTTCTCAATCTAACAAGTTAAATAATTCAACAGCAACAACAGCGATGTGGCGGTTGGATGAAAGAGCATTCTCTGTCGTGATTGCAGATTTAGAAACCATGCCATTTGTTTGGTTATATTATTTTTGTAGGCCAACAAAAGTAGAAAGGAAAAGTTTCTGGATGTGATGAAGCACCTGCCATTGTACTTGAGAGATATGCCAACAAGCTTACAAAAATATCTTGTAGACCTACAACAAGCATTGTTCCAATTTCATTAATCAAGTTCGAATCTTCAGAAGATGAAGATCTCTATTTATATCTCACAGGATGTATTTTCATTGTCATACACATCAATGATTTCAGGTGTAAACTGAAAGAAATGAAATATCATCAAGTGATTGAAGTAAATTTGAATGAATTGATTCCCAACTCTAAACCTGGTCACTATTTGAATCTAATGGGGTACTCTTTCGTTTTCACTCTCAGACACATATCAATGATTTTGAAATTGAAATCTCAAGAGAGCAAATCATATAAACGTTAACAACTGGCTGGTTTGTCACTGTTCATAGTTTTCATGCCACACTCTGCTATTTCCAAACTTTTGAAAGTATTTACAAAGTAAGTGTTATATACAGATCTTAGATGCGTTGTCTTTCAAACTCTTAGTCTGATCGATATACACAGGCTGTATGTTTAGCTGATTCCACTATTGATATTTGTAGACTTGGCAGAGCGCTGTTTTAGTGCAATTTCTTCTTCATCTGCGGTGGACTGATTCGCAAAATTTCGCAGTCTAATTGAATTACGATCTTCTCATTCACGGCACTGTTATGGTTATTGCTGACTCGGCTTCTATTATGACATAGGTAATAATCATTCATGCACGCAAAATCACAAATATCATTGCCTCAATGAGCTTGTTTCGTGATTTCTGGTGGTAGGGTGGTGACGTCACGGCCCTATTCCCGCTTCTTGTTCCATTGACCAATAGGAACAATAGAAATGATCAACATTGCCAAATCGTAAAATTTACGGAGCCTATAATTATCAATTTATTTATGGAAGTGTATATAAACCCGGTAACGTTTCAATTATTGAAAAATTCTACATATGACATGGAATGTACACGAAAAATCATGTGGGTTTTTTGGCCAATGAATAAAATTACAAATCATACTTACAGTAAAAATGAGTAAAAAACAATGAATTGAACATAAAAATCGACGAAAGTAAGTTAAACTTTGATGGATTTTTTTGGATTGACAAATGTCATACCTTCATATAAATGCCATTTTTCAATGGGCATGATGATTTGTTAATCTTTGACTCTGAAGAGCAAGTTGATTGATACAATCAAATAGTAACTGATCACAGCAATCCACTCCCCTCAAACAAAAATTATTCCAAAAATTGAGTGATTCTTTCAGTGAAACAACATTCTGCAGGTCTTCTACCTATCTGAAAATTGAATTAGAGAAAATAATTATCATTTTGTTTTCTTATTGGTCTATTATAATTTTGCTTCTGAATCCCCAATAGGTTTGAGACCAAGGGAAGAACCATGCAGATCTGAAAATAGTTGTGGAGACTTTTCTGTTTTTAGGAATGGTGTCTCGAATAGAGAATTTGATCTGAATATTCCATAACTAATTAATGAAATATATTTTGTATTTTTAACATGGTCAAAAAATTCCTACAGGATTTTTGAAAAGTGTGAAAAGATTTTGTTATAGAAATAATAGCCCACTGAAATGAAAAACTACTCTTGGCACCCGCCGAGACCTACCTTCTACAAAAAAATAATCTTTAATTAGATAATTGTAACAGTTGTATTCACTCAGAGTTGACAACAATAACAACAAAAATGGCGTCTGTCAATTTGGATCATCAGATCTGTGATTGGATTTTAAAAACCAATACACTTGGCAACTCCGCTCTAGACACAATCAATTTAATTGGTCAACATTCTGGCGGCCAATTTAAATTATTGCTTTTCTAATTGTTCTTTTTTTGCAAATATAAATAGATCTTGGGACCGATTAGGCTTGATAAGTATAATATACCCCTAACTCCATCAGTCTATAAGCAAACCAGTATCATTTTCCATAGCATGAAACAAGCCCATTATCTTTGGAGGCACTATGGCCATGGTATTAACTTTTTTATTCATTTTTCAAACTTTATTCTATTCTTGCCGGCAGAGACAAATCCAGCGATGAAGTAATTAACACGATTTTGGAGTTTTTATGTTTTATATTATATTAAATTATGTCACCGAGTTTGGTTATTAAGGTAAAATATATGAAATATGCGCTGCGATGAAGCACACAGTAACAGTGTCGTCCCGTCATCTCTGAACCAATGACATTTCCATATTTTTTTATATTCACGATAACATCTTGAAAGCACGACTACGTTTTTATGTCGGTAATAATACAACACTTGACGACATTTTTCACTCTCATAAAGTCACATCACAATTCACAAAGGAGGCCTTTTAATTTTTGACAGTTTTTTTCAAATAATCGAGGGGCTTGGCACGTTATTGTATTCTCGAGGGAATTTGTAACGCGTATACAGGGTGGGGTAGCATTTATGGACTGGGATTATAGAATTCGGAATCCGAATCAGATATATGAAGAAAGACACAACGCTTATAATGTAACCATATAAGAAGAGTCTGATGAGATATTATAAATTTGAGAAATCACTTGGTGATAGGTACATAGCAGTGAATTCTCTGTTTTGATTATCAAAACCACTTCGTAAACTCAAGCTCAACATTTTCACATTCGATATTTTCCACCTCTAGTTTCAATAATACGTCAATGATATCTTGAGTAAAAAATTAATGGGAATAAATTGAAATAGGGCATTTTTCTCAGATAATATTTCTCATGTTAGACTTTGAATGTTCAGTGTCATGTATCTATAATAATCCAGGCGACTTATACAAAAATTTGCCAATTTTCACAATAATAAATAGTAGGAATAGTATGGGTTTCGGTATATAAAATTATTTCGAATAACGTGTAAAAATATTATCTATTTTGAACACTGGGAACATTATTGAAACATTTTTCTGGGTAAAAACATTTTTTGCATAGTACCTACTTCTTCAGTATTAAACAAAAATTTCTGATAACCACAATAAAGACCATTTGTTAAGATATATAGAGGATAAACAGCAGTTTATTTCGGATTAAAACTGAAAAAAACCCTTCTGAAACAACTACTTTCACATGAACATTGAATTACATGAAAAAAATATTTTCGAAACAAATACTTTCATTATACATATTATACAAAAATCACTTTTTTCAATTCAGTTTGTACTGCAAGTATTCGTTACGGACATGATGATGAAGGAGAAGTGGCAAGCCAAATCGATTTTTTTCCAAAATACTAATTTCTCCTGGAAATATTCCCCTTCAATACAAATGGTACTCATATGGCTGGAATAAAACAAAAATATAACGGTTTTTTTATGCAGGCTAATGGCTGATTATGAGCCTTGAACCTTTTAAGGCGCTGCGAAACCAGGTGTGGCACGGGAGTGGCGATATCGCCTTTGTACTCGCGCGCGGTTGGAAAAATGACTTCAAAATCAAGACGTTCAAAAGAAAAATCTATATCTTCGTCAATTCTGAACCCATTTTGATTATTCCTTTTTCTAGTTTGGTGAAACTCATAAACCGGGGCATATTGGTTATGACAAAAAAATAATGTTTTAGTTTTAACAAATACAATTGAAATATGCCATCAAAAACTAGAAGAGAAAAGCTTGATCATCGATTCAATAATCTAAATATCCGAATATCCGAACTATCCACCGTAAAGCACGGTCCAGACGTAAGAAAACTAAATCACTGACACAATTTTCAGAATTTCTCTCTGTAACTTTGCATAAATTCACATGAGTTTGATCTAAATAACTACGCTAATTGAAAATTAATTATTGATTACAAATTTGTAGGGCATCTGACTATAGTGAAAACGCTCTGCAGGAATTTACTTTTTTGAGTGCCAATTTGGGGGTAAATAAATGAAAGAGTCGATGTTTCGATCCGTAGAATTCCGATCTCCTCCTAAACAATTCACTCATTCAAATATCTTTTTCGGAATGCGACTAGGACGTCAATTCCCGAACAATACTTTCTCCTGTGAGTTTAAGGTACTAAGATATATTCGTGTCAAATTGTAATCTTGTAGGCGCGAAAATATTTGAAATTTTCATCATTTTGAATGTTAAACCGCTTACATATGATCCAGTTTTATCAGATCAAAACCTCGCCAAATTTCCGTCTTAAAAAGTTGTATGAACCTCGAAATGTTAAGGCTACCTAAAAAGGGGCAATGCTGTTTCTCTCGTTATAATTAGAACATGATTTTCACGTTTTAACAATGTTCCTAGTATTCGAAACTATTTGAATATTCACTTGCAACGATTGTATCTACCAAACCTGATAGGTTAAATCCCGCTATTAATTCATTTTGTTTTTTGAATAGTACGTTTGGGTTGTAACAGCTATTTTCATGTCCATTGACATAAAATTGAACATTGATATATTTCATTTTACGAAGTCAGTCTCTGACTTTGTGAAACATAGCAGATTCACAATAGTCCATCCTAATAATCATCATATTTTTGTCAAATTTCAGTCCCATAGCTGCAAACTTGGTGAAATAAAAAAAATTACGTCATATTAAATTTCAAATCACTCATATGTGTTGATTTTTTAAGGGATTTCGATTCAAAACCCAGCAAAAAGTCTGTCTTAAAAAGTTCTACAAACCTTGGAAAGCCTACCTACAGAGGGACAAAAATAGCATTGAACGAACTTTTTTGTTTGGTTATAACAGAACATGTTTTCCATTTCAACAAGGTTTACAGAGTTCAGGATGTAAACTATTTCAACACTTCATTTGTTACTTTTATCTATCAAACTTCATAGTGCTAATAATTTATTTTGTTTTTTGAATAGTTTGCTTGAATTGGGTCATTAATTTCAATATAAAATAATCTCTCACTTTTACTTCTCTGGACTACAAAATCAGATATGCTCTGCATGCTTTTTCAAGCATGCTGTAAATTTTATGAACTGTCGATTTTGTTTTCATGAAACTGAAGTTCATTCTTCAACTCATTCACAGTAGGTTGAATGGACAGACGCCTATCAGAAAACAACTACTCCCCTGGCTAATACCACGAAGGGCGTTGGATTATATCCGACAGGCGTCAGTGCAGGAATCTTCACAGAAAATTTCCTGCATATGCAATTGGCAATACAACTGAAAGAGTCGACCTTCAATTTTGGAACGGGCACACTTGCAGACAGGTTTCTGGCTCATTAGTCACTTATCAGTGCAATATAGTGGCCATCATCGACCTAAAGTCAATGATATTCCATAATTGAAAATCGGAATTCTTTTAGAGTATTTCATTCCTCGTCCTAAGTTGGAGCGAACAACAAAATGTCACTCCATCTAGTGGACGAGGTACTAACCAACTGCATATCCGTAATTTGCCCGATTCCTCTGAATAAGGAAGGAAAACTTTATTATTAGTCAGTGGGCTATGCTTGAAGACTGGCAGTAAACAAATCTAAAGAAATTAACTTTAAACGTTCAAGCCAGTCTCAAATATACCTACACAGTAGGTTGAATGGACTGACGCCTATCAGAAAACAACTGGCGAATACCACGAAGGTTGTTGGATTATATTCGACAGGAATCAGTGCAAGAATCTTCAAAGAAAATTTCCTGCATATGCAATTGGCAATACAATTGAAAGAGTCGACCTTCAAATTTTGGAACGGGCACATTTGCAGACCGGTTTCGGGCTCATTAGCCACTCATCAGTGCAAGAAAGTGGCCATCATCGACCTAAAGTCAATGATATTCAATAATTAAAAATCGGAATTCTTTCAGAGTATTTCATTCCTCGTCCTGAGTTGGAGCAAACAACAAAATGTCACTCCATCTAGTGGACGAGGTACTAACTAACTGCATATCAGTAATTTGCCCGATTCCTCTGAATAAGGAAGGAAAATGTTCTTTATTAGTCAGTGGGCTAAGCTTGAAGACTGGCAATCAACAAATCTAAAGAAATGAACTTCAAACGTTCAAGCCAGTCTCAAAGATATCTACACAGTAGGTTGAATGGACTGACGCCTATCAGAAAACAACTATTCCCCTGGCTAATACTACGAAGGGCGTTGGATTATATCCGACAGGCGTCAGTGCAGGAATCTTCACAGAAAATTTCCTGCATATGCAATTGGCAATAGTGTCCGAAACTTGAACCGTTCAAGTAAAATGAAGTTTTGCCCTGGACAGGAAAATTCAATATATTAATTTTTGTACATACAAATCTCTCCCCGTCGCACAAATCGGAACTGTTTTTCCTTTTAAATATTTACAATTGGTACAGCTTGTCAAATCTAGGAAGCGACTTCAAAGTCTCTGCTTAAAACCTCCCTTAAGATGCGCGTGGTAGAAAACCCTTAAAGACGATCGGAGCTCAGTCTTAACGACAACCTTGTAATGTCCACTTCGGTGAAGTATAGTATGCGACAGAAGTCTGTACTTTAAGGAAATGGCATGCAAATCGAAATTGAAACGAAAAGTTTTGTGTGGTCAAGAGAGAGAAGTGATTGCTAATGTACTTTTTTTCATGCAACGAGAAGCTGATAATGGCATAAGCATTGACTTGAAAAAAGTTCAAGAGCGTTGTGCAAATGCGATGGGTGTAAATTTAGGTAGCATTAAAAGAATAGCTCGTGAAATGAAAACAATTGAAAATGGTGACTCATTCTCTTTTTCAACGCCTAATGAAAAAGACATAGAAAAACATCGAAATCAGATTTTGATGATTTCAACAAGAGCCTTCTTCGACGATATATAATCAATTATTACATTACTGATAAAAAAATTCCACCTTAGGCTCCATACATGAAAAATTCGTTGATGAAAATGGTTACCAGGGATCTTATGAGTCTCCAACGGAAGTGATGGAAGGAATAGGGTTCAGATGAAGAAAAACGAAAAAAATTTAAAATTACTAATGGAAAAATCGGTGATTCAGCAGTTGTGAAAAATGTTTTTCAAAGACATGAAGAAATACCTTGAAGAAGGACGAACAATGATTTATATGGATAAAACATATATCCATGCTTCAAATACACACGAGAAGAGTTTGAATGATAATTTGAATGAAGGGTGGCTTGCACCAATTTCAAAAGAGCAGATACTTATAATTGTGAATGCAGAAGGAGAAAATGGATTTGTGATAAATTCATATCTAAAATTCAAATCCAACACAAAATCGGGCGACTATCATAGTGAATGAATTATGACAATTACAAAAAGTGATTCCAGGAAACGTTAGTTTCCAATCTTCCAGAAAAAAGCGTTTTGGTTATAGACAATGCCACATATCACAATGTTCAGTATGAAAAGTGCCCGAACACATATCCTCGAGGAAAGATGAGATGAGAAAATGGAGAAACCCACAAACCACAATTCAAGTTATATGAAATTGATGGGATTATGGAAAATCATGGACATATTATACTCAGATTGCCTCCTTATCATCCTGATTTGAAGCTAGTAGAGTTAGTATGGGCATCACTGAAACAATATGTGATCGATGGAAATGTGAAATTGAATTTCAAATCTGTTAAAGTTTATGTGACGACTTCTCCACTTCATTTTCTCAGGAACAGCGAAAAAAACGTTGCGAACACGCTAAACGTTTCTAAGAATTTTATGCTTCGAAGGAACTTGCTTTTGATATCGCAATAGACAAAATCATTATGAAAGTTCAAGGTGACAGTGACAACGATAGTACCAGTGAGGATAGTGGTAAGTCTACAAGCGATTCTGATCTGTCTGTAGTTGAACCTTTGTAATTTCTTGATTATAACTTTAATTATATTTCTGTTTGGATTTATTCATTTCAATAAATATAATGTTTTCCAAAAAATTTTCATTTTGAAATCTAATCTTGAACCCATGTAAATTAAATTTTCAGAATGAGTCTTTCTACCTTTCCTTAATGACTCGAAATTGAATGCAATAAAGACTGCTGAGAAACAAACTCATTTTAATTAAATTACGTATATACCGGATTATCATACTAAACTAATAATTGACCGTCAATCAAAAAACCATCAACCTTTATTGCTACTTGAGGTAAGGGTTGTACTCTCAGGCCACTCTAAATAGGCGCACCAATTCGCACGGTAGATCTCATTCTTTTCTGTCATAATGCGTTCCCTGTCAGTAGTGTACGCAGGTGGTGATATGTTACAAGTCGCTTCCAAGATTTGACAAGCTATATATGGGCTGCTTCTTTGCTGATTGAGCCATGTTCTCGGAACGGAGAAGACCTTCATTGAAGTTGAGCGACTAAGGGCTCCGTCAAAGGCTATTTATTAATGAAAGAAGTTTGAGGAAATCGATCGGAATCACCAGACAATTCCTATCTTGGTTCGATCTGCTCTTCCATAATAGAAGTGAAGCATCGAAACCGGTATAATCTGCTGTGCTGAACAACCAGAAGCATTTGCGGGTATTTTCTTGGTGAGAAAACTTGTACAAATATGCGCCTAAGGAAATATATTATTTGCTATGGTATAAAACATCCCATGTGTATGAAGATCGCTCCTATAAAAATGTCATTTAAGTGCTGCAAATCAAAACCGTTTATCCATTATGTTTGTGAAAACTGTTCTTCAGTGTATCATCGAAGCTGTCTTCAAAGAAATTATAAAAATGTGATTAAATTTCTACATGATAACATAATCATAATAAGCCCAAAAGAAGAAAGCCTACTGGAACAGACCATAAGTGACCTATCAGCCGATAATATTATGAAAGACAAGTTTATGGAAAAATTGAACAAGGAGAAGGAAATGCTGTTTAATGATGCTCTGCAACTAGAATCGGACTTCAATGAGTCGCAGAATGAACACATAAAAACAATAACCGAAATGCCAAAACTAATTGACGAGCTACAACAAAAAGTAGTAAATTATACAAAATCAACTAAATGTTGTGGAAGCCAAACCAACCCAATGGTGCAAAAAAGCAGAGGAACTTCAACTGAAATGATGATATCAGTTTTTTCAGAAAGCAATACTCAGATATGTAAAAATAGAAATGAGCAGGAAAAAACAGCCGAGCTGAATACAAATAATGCATCTACACAGACACCATATACCAATACATTGTTGCCAAAGCGAAATACTTTTCCTGATGATCCTGAGCCAATAAAAGGGGTGGTAAATAGAATGAATAAATTTGTGAGTGATGATAATGCATTCCAACCTGAATTTTTGGATTCTTGTAAGAGTATGGATATTTCGAACAATGCAAAAAATATAGCAAACTATATGAATAATAATAAATATGTCAAGAAAAATATCAAAAATAAAAATAAAAAGGGACATGACAAATTGTTTGGTTTTACAGTCACCGTGCAGGATGAAACATTCACGGCGACCAACATGAAGCAACAAGATATAAATTCACTGAGCCTCCTCGAAGAAATTGAAGAAGTTGTTAGTAAGGTCACATCTGAAAGTGATCATGAAACTGTCATGAATGTTTCCAATTCTGATTATATAAATCAACCAAAGGCATCTCAACATTTGCTATCGAGTAATATGATGAAGAAACGTATATTTATCCCGGGTGATGACTATGGAAAGGGGTTTTCTAGAGTTTTGGAACAATTTATCGATAATGAAAACTTTATAATTGAAGAACATGTACAATCTAATATAGAAATCGCCAAGATCACAGAGAATCTATTTACCCAGGTGACACAATATGGAGGGGACGATTTTGTTCTAGTAATGTTCAACACTCATAATATCAGTAATCAGGTATGTCTTAACAGAGCTTTGAGAAATTTAGTACCTATAAGTGAATTCACAAATCTGCTGATAATCATAGAACAAAATTGCCCTCTCGACAGAATAATTATAAATAATGTAAATAGGTATATAGGTAGATATCGCAATTCAAAAAGAAATACATCGATACAATATCTAGTAGACCCAAAAATATTGAATAGCAAAATGTGCATTTGTGACAATGTTAAAAGGTTTATATTAGGGACTAAAGTCATATATCTAGCTTTAAAAACAATTAAAATCAATATTGATGGGAGAATGACATCAGGGCAGATTGGAGATAATGGAGATTGTGTGGACTTGAGTAGAAGTACTATAGTACCAGATAGAGATAGTGATGTAAGAATTGTCAAGGCGGGCGAGAATGTTGATAACACTGACCTTATTAATTCCCAGACAACTTTTTTAGAGGTAGAAAAGAGAAATATGGATTTGAGGTAATACATACCAAAAATAACAATGATGTTCCTATATTGCGTGAGTTATCCCCAAAGAAAAAGCGTAAGGTGAACTTGTTGCAAGATAACCTTTTTTGTTATTATCAGAATATACGAGGTCTTAGAACAAAAATGGATGATCTGAATAGAGCACTCCTAATAAGCGATTTAGATATTATTTGAATTAAAGTATCCTGGCTGAATAATACTTTTGCTAATTCAGAAATCAGTAACTCTCAATATCTTATTTTTAGAAAATATCGTGACTACAACAGTACTAACTGTACGCGGGGAGGTGGTGTTATGATAGCAATTAAATCATCCTATAACGCTACAGAAATAAGAGTTTCTGATTCTAATTTGTTTGAAGATGTCTGGGTGAAACTTAAGATCAACAACAAATCGATTGTATTGTGTGTCGTTTACTTTGTTCCTGAATCGTCTCTCGATGCATATCAAAGATTTGTTGAGCATATTACCGAGGTGAAAAGACATCACATAGGCGCAAATTTCATTATTGTGGGTGACTTCAACTTTCCTCGAGTTACTTGGTCATATGAGGAACAAGTTTTGATTCCAGAGTATTTACCTGACCAGCGTGTAGAATTTCTGCTCGACGAACTCCCGTTTATGGGCTTTCAGCAATATAACGATGTTAAAAATGTTAAAGATAAATTTTGGACTTAGTTTTCTCTGATGAAATTTCAATTGACGTAAGACTTTCTGATACTACTCTGCTCAATAATCTTCCAGCAGATGCATATCACCCTCCACTCCAGCTTAAATTAGATTTTGAGAATATGTTACAGCCTACGTTCAGAAATAGAGAAAAAGTGTTTTTATTTCATAAAGGTGATTACAAAGGGCTGAATAGCTACTTAAGCGACATTAATTGGTCTTCTAAGCTTAATTCGGAAATTGAGTTAGCAGTTTTATCCTTTTATGAAATTTTATTTGAAGGTTTTACTCGATTTGTGCCACAGCGATATATAACTAGTTCAAAGTATCCTAAATGGTACAGTTCCTTTCTGATTCAACTTATAAAAAAAAAGAACTCCTTATTCAAGAAATTAAAAAAACTAAATTGGATTGTGATTACAAAGAATACTCCAAGTTGCGCAAGGAAACCAAGTATCATATAGATAAACGTTACCTGCTATATCTATCTAATATAGAAAATATGATCCCTACTAACATCAAATATTTCTGGTCATTTTTCAATTCATTGGGGAAAGATAAAGGGTTACCTACTATTATGACATATAATGGGTTGAACTTTGACACCCTTAAAACTATTACCGATGCTTTTGCGGTACATTTCAAATCTTGCTTTTCGATTCATTCACCTGTTCAAAATTATGTACCAGTCCATACCAATTACGATATTAACAACACGTTATCTTTCCACACCTTCAGTGAAGTGGTAATTGAAAATAAATTGAAAAACCTAGATGTCTCAAAGGGCGCGGGTCCTGACGGAATTCCGCCAGTATTGTTAAGGAATTGCTGTCATAGTTTATCACATCCCCTTAAAATACTTTTTCAAAGATCATTTGATACAGGGATTTTTCCAGGTGTTTGGAAAAAATCTTTCCTTTCTCCAGTATTCAAAAGTGGAAACAGAAATGATATTCAGAATTACAGGGGTATCTCGAAAATTTCTTGTATTCCCAAAGTATTTGAATCTTTAATTACGGATGAAATATTCAATAATTTCAAACACGTCATAATAGATGAACAACATGGATTCTACAAGGGAAGGTCTACTGCTACCAATTTGGCTGTCTATCAAACTTCATCACAAATAAGCTTGAGCAAGGGTTCCAAGTTGATGTTATCTACACGGACCTTGCTAAAGCCTTCGATTCAGTTTGTCATGAACTATTAATTTTAAAACTTAATAATCTTGGAATAACGGGCAGATACTTGAAATTTATTGAATCCTACCTTTCCGGTAGATCGCGAAATGTGAGGATAGCTGACAGTGTGTCAGAAACAATTCATGTAACTTCAGGGGTTCCGCAAGGTTCGCACATTGGTCCTGTATTATTTCTACTCTTTATTAATGATGTTAAATCAGTGTTTAAATACTGTAATATCTCTCTGTATGCGGACGACCTTAAATTTTTCAAAACAGTGCAATCTACCAATGATATTGGTAGATTGGAAACTACTCCATTAATGATGCAACTCTTCAAACTGTCAAAAGCTTATGTGATTTGGGAATTACTTTCGATAAAGATCTAAGCTTTATTGATCATATCAATAATATCTGTAATAAAGCATTCAGAATGGTCGGATTCATCAAAAGGAATACCCGGCATATTACAGAATATGATGCTATAAAGACATTATACTTTTCACTGGTTCGGAGTATTTTGGAATATAATAGTGTAATTTGGTGTCCTCTCTATTCTTGTCATAAAGAGAGGCTTGAAAAAGTACAAAATCGCTTTTCTAAATATATAATTTGGAAACTTGGCCTACCCTACTATGGATTTACCTCGCAAATGAGGCTGTCGGTATTAGATTTATTATCACTTGAGGACAGACGCAAACTTGCAATGGTTCTATTCCTTCATAAAATAATAAACTTCCACTACAATTGTTCAGCTCTTTTAGATGACCTTTGCCTTTCTGTTAACTCAAGATCCTTAAGAAGCAATCGCATTTTTTCATTTGGGTTGCGATTCCACAAGACTAACTATAGCTCGATGGCAATGAGTTGTAGGGTTTGTTTGCACATTGATGTAATATTTGGGACCTTGTTACAATTCTGTAATGTACTTGACATAGTTACGTTTTTGTTTCATAATTTTATTATTCATTAGTGTTGAATGTCTTTAAGCTTATTTTTGTTTTTTTAATATTTTTTTTCATGTTCCATTTGGTATTTTATTAATAGTTTGTGGTGGGTATATAAATAGGTTTATTTATTTTTAAGCAATTATAATAGTTATATTAAGGATTTTACTTGTTGGGTTCATAACTGAACTCTAATGCTTGACTGGTTTCAACAATTGAAACTTTCTTGACGTACCATTTGGGATTTTATAATAATTCTGTAGTGTACTTGACCGATAAATAAAATAAATAAATAAAAATAAATAAATAAGTCAGGGACTTTTTGCCAATCATTTCATCGTGTAAGAAACTTGGGAGAGATGAATGTCTCGGATTTTATACCAATAATGTATTTTTCAGTGACTTCCATTATTTCTTGAAAGAGTTATCAAAAATGATTGAATATTTGCAGATAATAAATAATTCCCGAAATTGGGTAAATTGGTTATTGTCATGAAACAGCAAAACACCAAAATTTTGCGCCGTGACCAAAATGTAATCCAACAGATTTCTCAGAGTTGAATATTCTGTACTCACCATGAAAACCATGAAAAATCTCTTTCTTCCTCTTATCAGCAATAAAACGGCTTTTCTACGCGAAGTGTGGACTCTTCACAATTCCTTCGCACTAATATTCCAGAGCATTACACACGATTTATGATTTTATACAATTTGTTGATTACTTTTCGAGTGGAGTGATTTCTTGGAATCTGAAAAGAAAAAGAAATTGAATGAATAAGTTTTCGAGGGGCGTTGGTTGGGATTTCAATTGGTGACTTTGAATCCAATGAATTGTGACGTGATAAGCGTTATCTATTTCATCATGATAGTCAAGGGCGTACCGTTTAATTTTTCATAAAAGGTTGTTGGAAGTGCATTTTCAGGTGTGTTGAATTCGATTTCAGAGAGATTTTGGTTTAAAACGATCACATAGACCATTTATTCATTTTGAATATATGTAATATTCGAGTGGACTTTTATGAAAGTTGAAAAAATACAGAAATGCTTCATTCTTACATACTCTTATGTATGAATATTCGAATGGAAATGAATTGTAAAATAAGAAAAACAATTATTTTCTTGAAAACGTTTGAAAATTATTGGGATTTTTCTTGAGGTCTCAAAAAATGTAATTCCAATAATAGACACATGGAAAATAAATAGTAACAAAACATTGAAGACAATCAAACAAACACACAAAGGACTTTAAACATCTTTGCCCCCTCTTGTCCTGGTTTTAAATACCTTCGAGACACTGAGTCATTGTTATTCTCATCAGTGCCATAAAAAAATTGACTTGAAATATAATTATGGTGTTTTTCCTATTTTTAGAACATGCTTCATTCATACTGTAGCTTCGTCAAGCTAACATTGTTACGGAACACCGAAAAATTCATGTTTTATAGTAACGTCTCAGTTGTGATGACTCAGCCATTATTGTGAAAATAGTAATGCATAGTAGTTAGAAGTATCTAGAGTAAATACCAATTATGAATTAAATATATTAAAATGTCAATGTATTTTATTTCTCACATGAATGAGTAAAACTTTACCCCAGGTATCTATATTGCCCTTTTTCTTTCGTATATCAACTACCTATTGGAAAAAACAAAGAATCCGATATATTGCTCTGCCGACGGCAGCACACTTGTTTCGTCATTCCATTCGGATTCCAGGAAATCGGCAGCAGGAGGTTGCATGAGGTTGATGAGGATCTAGAAGTAATTTCAAATTGGGGTGAAAACCAGGTTCAATTCAATGCCACAAAAACCCAGGCATCGGTTTTCTCCAAAAAGATAAATGTCTCTGAACCGGGTATAGTAATGTCAGGTCAGACAATTCCACTTTCTGCTTCATTAAGTAGGTTGAGGGTTGGAATGAACACCAATATGTCTTGGCAAAGCCGCAAAATCTTGCAAAAGCCGCTTCTCAAAAGCTTGGAAGTCTTCCGAACCCGAAAACTGTACACAACTCAACAATTGTTGAGTGTGCAGTAATTGATCTAATGAATAAAGTTGTGGGAGCCTTGGATCGATCAGAAAAGTGCTTAACCATTTTCCTCGATCTCGCCAAGGCCTTCGACACTGTATCTCATGCCAAGCTCTTTGACAAATTATTTAACTACGGGATTCGTGGTCCAACGTTACTTTTAATAAAAGACTATCTCTCACACAGAATGCAAAAAGTAGAAATTGACAACCATTTGAGCAGCTCTAGAGAAGTCACAATAGGAGTTCCTCAGGGAACAGTATTAGGTCCATTACTTTTCCTTGTATATATTAACAGTATCAGTAAGATCAACAATTTTAACGAACATCTTATCTCGTATGCAGACGATACAGCTATTGTAATTGTAGGTGACTCTTGGGATAATGTGTTCCTTAAATCTGAAAAGGTTCTCCAAGACATACAAACATGGCTTAATTTCAATCTACTGACCTTAAACATAAAAAAGACAAAATATGTAACATTTACTTTATTACATAGAGATCAACCAGTTAATAATACAATCAGTATACATCAAAAGGACTGTAATACGAATGATTGTTCCTGCCCTAATATAGAAAAGACTCAAAATATAAAATACTTAGGTGTGATGGTGGATCAACATTTAAGATGGGAGGTACATGCCAATTACATGATCAAACGACTCAGGATACTGATGAGACAATTCTACGCCCTCCGTGATATTCTAGATAAAAACAATTTATTAATGATTTATAACTCCCTAGCCGAATCGGTATTAAGATATTGTATCACCGTTTGGGGAGGAATGTTTGACAACGTTCTGAGCCGACTTCAAACAACCCAGAATACTGTCCTAAAAATATTATTCAAGAAACCTAAAATTTTCTCAACAGAAAAATTGTATCAAGAAAATGGATTAATGAATACCCGTAGTTTATATATTTATAACTGTCTCCTATGGATGCATTCAAATAAACATAACTTTACTTCCACTAAAATATATAACAATGAAATACAAAGGCAAACCAGATCGGTTGAAAATCTATTCATCAGTATCCCAAAGTTCAATAAAACTCATACACAAAGATGTATTTTTTATTTTGGTGCTAAATTTTTCAATGTGTTACCCATGGAAATCAAGGTTATAGAAAAACCACATCTGTTCAAAAAAGCGGTAAAAAATTGTATACGTGAAAACCCAAATATATTTTGCATTATCTGATCTCCCCACTCAATTCATAAGAAAGACTCCAGTCTCTATTTCCCTCACTCTCTCTCTCTCTCTCTCTCTCTCTCTCTCTCAACTTCATTTCTTTATGTAATTTTACTATTTTTCTCTATTTTGTTACTTTTTTTTTCTTTTAACATCTCAGTGAATAAGTATTAGTTTATTAATGTACTTAGTTGTACACCCTCTATATTAAAAGTGATTTTACATGTATTATTTAGGTACTACTAATTTCTCGCTCGGCGATTCATAACTAGTGTGTAGTCCACTTCGAGGTGGGTTGACAAAGCAGCACAAGCGTATCACATGCTTAGGTAATGTCGCCCCACTCGAAATGGAAATTTATTGTTTACAAACATTGTACTATATAATTGCACTGTACCCAATCTGAATTTATACATTATACATTATACGTTTTATAAAGCACAGATCAAACCTTTGGAGTATTGTTCTCATCTATGGAGCTCCGCCTCTAAGCATACCCTGAAGCTGTTGGATTCCATCCAGAAAAAAGCCATCCGCATGATTGACGACGCGAATATCACTTGCAACCTTGATATAGTCTGGAACATCGAAGAAAGGTTGGAGATTGGTCTCTCTCCCATAGATACTTTCACGGAAAGTTTTCAAGTGACTTGGTACATTCGATTCCATAAAGAGCGGTACATATCAGAAAAACGCAACGGAATGTAGCTGCTCATCCTTTTCATTTGGATAACCGCATTTATGTGTATGAACTACCGAGAACGTTTTCAGAAATGGATTCAATCTCCAGCGATTCAAATCCAATGTGAAAAATGAATATTACTGGAGTTTTTCCCAACACCAAATCGTTATTTTTAACACCACAATACGTGTTTCAATCACCAAATGATCATCTTCAAAGAGGAAGATTAAAACTAGAAATTAGTGCGAGCCAATCCTATTTATGCTATAAAGGTAACCCATACAGGTAATCCAGGCGTACCAACCATACAGGTATACCAACCCAGATTAATTTTACAATTTTGCCTTATCTAACAATCTAACAATCTTGAATAGAGGCACGGAGCCAACATTTATTAATGCCCGTAGCCAAACATTAATAGATATCACGCTCACGACAGCCGAAACATCAAACAAAATCCAAGACTGGCAAGTCTCGGACCATATCTCTATGTCAGACCACCGTTGGCTGACCTATACGGTAAGCCAGGATCTCAGGACTACTGTAAAATCCCGTGACCCGAAGAGGACGGATGTAGCTCTATACAATCGACTCTTAAGAGGAGCTCTGCGGGAAACAGAGGTCCTGACTCCTGGCAACAATGAAGAACTGGAAAGGTACACAGTATCTATCCACAACAAAATAGACATTGCCTATAAGGAATTCTGTCCGATGAGGATGGTTCAAACGCATGGCACAACCAACACATGGTGGTGCCCTGAATTGGAATAACTCAGGAAGACAGCGAGAACGACCTTCAACAAGGCAAAACGTACAAGACTCGAAGAGGACTGAGTTATATATCAAGCCAACCTCAGAGAGTTCAAAAAAGTCTGCAGACGAAAGCAAAGAGAAGCCTGGAGAGCCTATTGTGAGGCAGTCGAAGACTTTCCACTAGCTTCTAGGCTACAAAAGGCACTCTCAAATGACCACCATAAGACTATCGGCATCCTGACGAGGGAAAATGGCGACAAAGCCGCCAACCTCCAGGAGAGTGCTGGGATTCTTATGGAAACTCACTTCCCAGGTTCTGTCTTTCGTGGAACGGCGAACTGGACGGATGTACCAATAACACCCTCACAATATGACTGGCAATATGCTAGTACAGTAATTGATGAGGATAAAATAAGATGGGCTATATCGGGCTTCTTTCCCTTCAAGTCACTAGGGCCTGACTGTATAAGACCAGCCCTACATCAGTGGGGACTGGACACACTTATGCCACACCTGGTTGGAATATTCAGAGCCTCTCTAGTTCTGAGGTATATTCCCAGTAAGTGGAGAGAAGTAAGAGTAGTATTTATACCCAAACCAGGTAGGATGAACTACACCCTACCAAAATCATTCCGACCAATTAGTCTCACATCGTTTTTCTTAAAAACCATGGAGAGGTTATGTGAGCGGTATATAAGAGATGAAGTACTTGTTAACAACCCACTTCATCCAAATCAGCATGCATATACCCCGAGAAGGTCTACTGATTCGGCCCTTCACCATGTGGTTGGCAGAATCGAGAGATCATTGGAAAACAAAGAATCCACCCTGGGTATATTCATAGATATCGAGGAAGCGTTTGATAAAACAACCTTTCCAACAATTACCCAGCAACTACACTTCAGGAATGTACCCCTGGTAGTAGGAGAATGGATACTCCAGATGCTCTCTAGCAGAGCAATAAGTATTAATGTAGAAGACATCACAGTAAAAGGACTGGTCATGAGGGGATGTCCACAGGGAGGGGTCTTATCACCCCTTCTCTGGAACATAGTCCTGGATACCCTAATTGATCACCTTAACAAAATGGATTCTACACAATTGCATACGCAGATGACATAGTTATCTTGCAGACCGGCAAATTTGTAAACACACTGTGTGATAGAGCGCAGGATGGGCTCAAATTAATAGAAACATGGTGTAAGGAACACTCACTGTCGATCAATCCCAAGAAGACTGAGATGGTCCTTTTCACCAGGAAAAGAATTTTACGATTGCGCACGGCTGGTGTAAACCTCGAAGTAGGAATGGGTCAATTGAGGCTGGGCCTATGGCGGGAAGCGCTTACTGCGCAACCTCTGCTGCAGACAACAAGTGATGCAATTGAACCCAGGTTTGTGTTTATTAAACCCTACAAAACACAGAGTCAGATGCTACAAATGCAATATGGATTTATACAGATGGCTCAAAAACCAATGAAGGCTCAGGATGTGGAGTGTACTCCAGATCACTAAGCCTAAGGATTAAGTGGGGAATGGGAAGAAATACCAGCGTGGTCCAAACAGAACTGGCTGGTATCTCCATCGCCACAAAAGAAATAACCAAGAAAAGAATTTCTAGCAAAAACATAACAATCTGCACTGATAGCAGACAAGCACTATTAGCCTTGAACAGACAGCGTGTTACTTCAGGGCTAGCACTAGAGTGCCACCAAGATTTAGCCAAAGCCTCGGTAGATAATAACATTTTCCTGAGGTGGGTTGAAGGGCACGACAGGAGTAAAGGTGATCGCATTGCCGACTCTATAGCCAAGGAAGCGGTGGACTAAGAATTTTAGGACCAAGTGGCACCCACGGCCTGATGACTTCGACAATTGCGGAACTAGTCAAATGTTACACCCATGCTCAATCTTTAAAGAGATGGGATGAAATCAAAGGATGTAACCTTGCCAGGATCATCTTGGGCGACCCTGGGAAGCTGGCGCCGAAGAAATATCTGGCGATGACCAGGAAAAATCTACGCCTTACAGTAGGATTTCTGACTGGCCACTGTCAGCTAACGAAACACCTACATATTATGGGGCTAGCTAGGAAGATGAGACTGTCAGGCATGTCCTGTGCGAGTGCCCGGAGTTATCGTTAATAAGAGAGTGTGTGTTCGGCGAGTCTTGGCCTACACCTGCCGATATAAAGGAGATGTCTCCCAGCGAGCTGTTCACCTTCCTGGAAAGGACAGGATGGACGATGACCTAGGAGGACAACTCCTCGGGAGGATGTACAATGGGTCACATGTGGCCTAAGTGCGTGGGCTTACACTCACCCTCCCTACTCTACAGATACATATATCTATTATTCTACAATATATGTTCATATAAAACAATTTTCAGCTATATAAAAATTAATTTCACAATATTGCCTATCCAAATTTATTTTTGCAATGTGTCCTTATGTAGTAATCAGTAAACCTAAGAACATTATTTTATTTTAACAAGCTATATAGTATGCTCTTTGGTATAGGTCCGTCATCGTTATTCATAATATTATTGTGTTTACTTATTTCTACACTCTCATAGGCATCTAGTTGTCTGTTGTTGTTAACCTGTCTAACTAATCTTAATGAACTGAAGTCTATGGAATGGTTTTTTTTGCAAAATATGATAGGCGACTGCTGATTTTTCAGGTCTTCCATATTTTAAGTGTGCTATGTGTTCCTTATATCTTACTTTAATACATCTTTTTGTCTGTCCATGATATTTTGCATCGCAGTCCTTACATTCAATTTCGTAAATTCCAGACTTTTGCGAATTCTCGACTTTGTCTTACTTCTTTTGGAATTCCCAAAAGGCTCTGTAGTGTATGACTAATGAATGTAAGGACTGCGATGCAAAATATCATGGACAGACAAAAAGATCTATTAAAGTAAGATATAAGGAACACATAGCACACTTAAAATATGGAAGACCTGAAAAATCAGCAGTCACCCATCATATTTTGCAACAAAACCATTCCATAGACTTCAGTTCATTAAGATTAGTTAGACAAGTTAACAACAACAGACAACTAGATGCCTATGAGAGTGTAGAAATAACTAAACACAATAATATTATGAATAACGATGACGGACCTATACCAAAGACCATACTATATAGCTCGTTAAGATAAAATAAAATAATGTTGTTGGGTTTACTAATTACTACATAAGGACACATTGCAAAAATAAATTTGGATAGGCAATATTGTGAAATTAATTTTTATATAGCTGAAAATTGTTTTATATAAACATATATTATAAAATAATAGATAAGGCAAAATTGTCAAATTAATCTAGGTTGGTATACATGTATGGTTGGTACGCCTGGATGGTTTACCTGTATGGGTTACCTTTATAGCATGAATAGGATTAGCTCGCACTAGTTTCTAGTTTTAATCTTCCTCTTTGAAGATGATCACTTGGTGATCGAAATACGTGTCGAGGTGTTGAAAATAACGATTTGGTGTTGGGAAAAACTCCAGTAATAATCATTACTACACCAAAGGTTCCAAACAGTGCATCATAAGTCCAATGTGAAAGAGTACTTTCACACAGGCACCGCTCTCAGAGCACCTTCAGGATTTTCCTGAGTGCTTGTGTTTTGCCCTTAAAAAAACACATACCTATACAGGCTGATTCACGGTGGATTAGACGTTTCTGGTGAACCAGACAATGGATCACTTTTAAAATGGAATGAAGAGCTTTCCGAAAATATCGCATTACAATTATTTCTGGTTATAATTTTTCTAGAAAAAAAAATCTACCTATGCCGTAGTATATATAGGTAATACATTTCATATGATCCAATTACATTGAATATGCAAATTCAATTTCACTTCGTCCTTTCTTATTACAATGTGAACTGATAAAGAGATAGCAAGTATCCAGCGGAATTTATAAATTATCTACCTTGTTGGGGTAAAGACGATCCATTATCACCAGTGAGATAAGATAAGGATGAAATGTTTATTTGATGTGACAATATAATGAAGTGAAACTGGTTCACTTGAAGAAATTCTGAATTTGGTGATAACAAAATAATCTCTATCATTTTCTATATAAAAAACACGCAAAAAATGAGATGCAAAAGAATATCATTAACATAATTATTATAGACCAATACTGAAGCCTTTAAAAAAGGTGAAAATTTAATAAAAATCATAGTAGAATGACACCCATTGAAAAGGGAAGATGATATAACCAAAATGAAAAATATATAAATAAATTTATATCGATTTCCGGGAAAACAACAAGTCCTATGGAAAAAAATTGGATGGCAAGGTTGTAGGTAATGAAAAGATCCACAACTTTTGTATTAACACTTTTTCCACATAATGTCAAAATTTATGTTTTTGTCTTTTACAAAAAAACCAAATACACTGTCATTTTTCAGACTTGAAATATTAATTTTTTCACTTTATTTTGATTCAATATCGAAAAAGCACCTTAATTTTCAATCGATTTTTTTAAAATGAGTCGATTGGCTTCCTGTTCGTTGAAATCTCCACTTTCTGATAGTGTAAAAAAATACGTCACTATGGTAAATGTTTCCAGAAAATGCAAAAAACCAAAAAAACTCGAATCCAAAAAATTTTTTCTAACGAGAAAAACAATTTCAAAATAATAAAAACGTTAATGGAAAGATTACAAGGATCTTTCTGTAAACAAGCAAAAGAAAATGCTGATGTTGATATAATCAAGTACTCAAAAGAAATTTCTAAAGATACAAATAAAACTTGATTGTGGGTCAAGATATAGATCTTTTTGTCCTTTCGAATCAATTGAATTCAAATAATCATAATATTTAGGCCAAGTTTTGTAAATGTGACATATCATTTCTTCACGTCTAACAGTTTCAAACATGAATCTTTTTAAAATATCGTTCGCATTTTTGCATTTTTTTTCAGGTTGCGATACAACATCTGGATTTTCCAGAAAAGGAATGAATTGTTTATTCATTATTAGGTGATGAAAATTTGTCAAATTTGGCCAAAGCAGATATCGTCAGGATTGAAATTAATCAAATCTAATCATAAGTGTAAAAATGATATTGAATCAATTAAAATTTAGAGAATATCAATTGGCAAAAATTGGATTATCTTTCATGTTGGCAAATCTCCCACCCATAGAAGGTGCAGCAGAACAATATTCTCACAGGGCATATTATCAGTTTTAAACTTGTCTGGGTAAGGAACTGACAGCAACAGATTGGAGCTGGAAGCAACATCAACGTGGAATCATGCCTAAATTTACGTGAAATGGAATTAATTCCGAAAATATGGCTCAAAACTATTTGCTGCAGCTATGAAACTGGATGTAACAATTTAAAATGTGGCTGCCAAAAACAAGGTTTAAAATGCACAAATTCATGCTCAAGTCGTCATGGCTCTAAAAAATGCTCTCATGTGGGAAAAAAGCCTACGAGGAAGTTAATGATTCAGATGAAATTGTGGATGAAGAAGCAATGCAAATAATGGAAATAATATCGGAGATGAAGACGGTGATGGTCTTGAAGATTTCGAAGATCTGCTAGAATAGGAAAGGTTTGTCGAGTCTAACGACGAAAGAATCCCATCAAAGAGACAAAAACTAATGTATTGAAAAATACTGTAATGAATGGATAATATAATCAATAAGTATCTCATCTGAAGACTACGATTCACAGGTATATTTATTTATTATGAGAATTTCTATGACAAAAATGAAATTAGAATTCAATAAAACAGTTGAAGAAAATTATAGCAGTCACATTTTTCAGATGGAATTCTCTTTGAATCCTATCTTTGATATTTTAAATTGAAGGGGTTAATTTTTGGGAAAGAAAGTTTTTGGCTTTCTACTACTCCATCTTGATACAAGGATGAGGGAGTCTTCCAAAGAAAGGAAGGAAGTAACTCTATACATGGATGTGTAGATCAAGCAAAGAAGTAACTTTCAGGCACAATCCTAATGTTTTATGGATTTGTAATTTTTTTGTTCATAAATATGACGTGGAATCTTATGTTACACGATTATTAAAAGTATTAATTTTATCAAATAGCTCAAAATTCAACATAATGATTGAAAAAAAATTTATGGGTTCTAGTTTTTTACATTTTCTGAGAACATTTACTATAGTAACGTATATTTTTTTACCCTACTAGAAAGTAAAAATTTCAATGAACGAGAAGTCCACCAACTTTTTTGAAAAAGCAGATGAAGAAGCATGAATTTTCGATTTAAAGTTAGGGTGCTTTTTCGATATTAAATCAAAATAAGATGAAAAAAATTCATATTTCGAATTCAAAAAATTACACAGTGTTTGGTATATGAAAGGGGGAGTTTTTAACAAATTTTATATTTTCTTTTGTAAAAGATAAAAATAAAAAATCAACATATTGGTTATTGGAGTTTTTCACATAAATTTTAAGGTTAGGTGGAAAAAGGGCAAATGCAAAAGTTGTAGATCTTTTCATTACCTACAACTTTGCTTTTCAACTTTTTTCCATAGGACTTGTAGTTTCGGTGGAAATCAAGATATACCAATTTTTACCCTTGAAAACTTATCACCTCTCACTTCCCGACCTCAAATTGACCGCAATTTATTTTTCATCTCATTTTTGTTATATTTACTGATTTTTCTAACGGTTCTCACCCTACAATACTTTTTTTTGGTTTAAAAAATTTTCGACCCTGGTCTATATTCGCAAAGTTCAATATACAACCGCTTCTTTTGTTCCTCTGACAAACATCAATTGAAAGGGTGAGGAAGCCAGACTCCAACCTGGCCTAAACCAAGTTGACTTTCCACAATTACTTCACTGAAAGCACGAACAATAAATTACATACAGAGAAGTTAGAGTCAGGCTGAAATAACTTATCTATTTCTGCATGTTCAACTTTTGATAACGGAGATTTTCGATCTAATCGAAATTAAGTCTACAGTTGTTTTTTTATCGGTTTCGCTACCTCTTTATAGTCCTGTTTTTATTTGCTACCGTTACATTGAGCCACTTATGTTGTCTTGATTCATCAGCTCACTTATACACACATATGTCATACAAATATGTGTATGACACATATAACTCTGGATTGGAGTGAATGTCATTTCTATTCATTTCGAAGATCAAATGAAGTCTGGTTCTACCTGAGGTGGCATGGATATACATATGTATCGATGCGTCTGTGGTAGAAGAGGCCTTATTTTCAGCGTTAAATTAAAATTTCAAATAATGGAGGAACATTTCCGGGAGTCGACACTTTTCTATGGAGAATTTCCTTCTCTTTTATAATCTTTTCGTTTCAGTCCTCAAATATTCATAGTTTCAATGTTATTAACAAAAAACTGGAATACCCCATTTTTCCTCGATTATTTTGTTTATAACAATCGTAGTTTTTCACCCACTGTAAAATCCTTCGAATACATTTTTTGGGCTCATTTAGCATTATGTTTATAGTCTAATTTCAAATGTTACTTGTAATTTAATTGAGGGAGTATAAGACGAAGACAGAAAGGGAAACACAAAGCCAAGATGTGTACGAGTTAGCTGCAGCTAAAGTTTCAGAAAAGAACTGCAGCATTCGGAAGGTGATTGATCATTTCGGTCTATGTCATGTATCTCTTTATAGATATATCAAGAAACAGCAGACAAACGAAACCCCTAAAATCGGCTATCTTAAGCCTAGACAAGTATGAAGAACAAGAAATCAAAACGTCATCATATGTCCTTGAATGCCCATAAATATATTTTAGATTGCTTCCTATGGAAGTCAGATAAGTAGCTTATGAATGCGCTGGGCATCTAACTGCCAAAAATATTTCCCTTCTTGGCACTAAAATAACCTGGCGGGTTCCGACTGGTTCCAAAATTTTATGCTCAGAAATGCTAATGTCTTTAAGGACACCGTAAGCGACGTTACTAAGTCAGACAAGACTAATGTCGATGCTTTCTTTGAAATATATCAAGGACTTCTCCAAAAATACGAGTTCAGCGCTTCCAGAATACGGAACATTGATGAAACCGGGGTCACAACAGTCCAAAATTCTAAAAAAATTGTAGCTGCTCGTGGCCAGAAGCAAGTTGGTGGCATCACATCGGCTGAGAGGGAAACCCTTATTCTAACAATTGCTTATGCCTGTAATCCTGCTGAAAACTTTATTCCACCTATGTTTATTTTTTTCGGGAACAAATTTTCTGAAATGTTTGTTTGCGGTATGCCTCCAGATTACATTGGAGCTGCCAATTCTTCCGGTTGGATGACAAAAAAAGAATTTGTAGTTTTTATAGATCATTTTATCGAACATGCAAAACCCACCAAGGAAAAACCACTTTTATTACTTCCCGATAATCATAGCTCACTTGTGAATATTGCAGTTGTTCAAAAGTCTAAAGACTTTGTTATATTGTTATTTCCCCCTCACTGCTCTCACAACGTGCATCCTTCAGACGTAGAAGTATATGGCCCTTTTAAAAACTACGTAAATAGAGCACAGACAACATGGATATATAATAATCCAGGAAAAACAATCTACTGTTTTGACTGATACCTCTGAAAAAAGCTTTGCGAATAGAATATGAAAAAAAAATGAAAAAAAAAACAAAAAAGATGGTGAAGGAAAGGGGAAGAGAAAAGGGAAATCAAAAGGTGAATCAACGAAAAATAAAGATGAAGTGGAAAAAGTTAAAAAAGGGTATTGTGTTTAGATTCAGACACTGGAACTGAGGAGAAGTTTTGTCTGGTCTGGAATGACGCTTATAGTGGGTAGAATGTAAGATATGGGAATATGTTGGATGTCACAGGAGACACTATTTCTTTTGTTTGTATTAATCGAAACTCAGATGGAGACTGAATTTAATTATAAAGAATCTTATACAAAGACTGATTATTGTGTAATATATTTTCTAATACATAATATAAAGTTACCTTTTCATCACTGTTTCTTCACGCTCTTAAATTTCCGGAAGGTGAATTTATATTTAGTATTAGCATTGCACCCGTGCGGAGCCGAGGCGGATCGCTAGAGGATTTATAAGAGCTTTACCACTAGCAAGTAGAAACGGCAGAAAGTATATAGAACAAAAATCAAAAACATAATAATTATTTCACATATAGTATTGAAAATAAAAAGAAATTGTTTTCTGCGATCTGTGAATCAAAGGTTGAAGGAATTAACATGGTGTTACTTTAACTTCTATTGACTTCTATTGTCTTTGACCTCTATTGTCAGAAGAGGACTTTCTTGTCTTGTTTTAATGAAGATGAGCCAATTTCTTGTTATGTCGGGATCCGATTTTTCAAGAGAAAAATTTATTATCGTTTGGTTCAAGACATAACAATACCAATATAACTGGATTTTTCCCCAAAACCAAACCGGTATTTAAACACTTCGACACGTGTTTCGATCACCAAGTGATCATTTCCAAGAGGAAGATCAAACTGAACATATAATGTTATCCTTAATTAAACCATAGATACCTATTCTAGATACCTGCGTCCTGGCGTCTTGAGTGTCTTGAAATAATTTCACAATATTGCTTTATCTACAAGTCTTGAATTATTTTTCCAATGTGTCCTTATGTGGTAGTCAGATAAATCTAATAATTGAAATATTATTTCAACAAGCTATATTGTATACTGTAAGGTAATATTGGTCCACAATTGCTATTCATAATATTATTATGTTTACTTATTTCTACACTCTCATAGGCATCTAGATACCTTTTGTTGTTAACTTGTCTAACTGATCTTAATGAACTAAAGTCTATGGAATGGTTTTGTTTCAAAATATGATGGATGACTGCTGATTTTTCTGGTCTCACATATTTTACGTGTGCTAAGTGTTCCTTATAGATATAAGGATCTTTTTGTCTGTCCATAATATTTTGCATCGCAGTCCTTACATTTACTTTCGTAAATTCCAGAGTTTTCTCGACTTTGACTTTTGGATTTTCTGAAAGGCTCTGGAGTGTATGACTTGTTTTCAAAGAACTAGGTATGCAGGTGGTTTTTAATAGTAAAATATACAAATTTCTATTGTGAACGTGGTTTATAAGTATGTGACAATTTGATTTTAGATTCTAGCTTTGATCAGGAGAGATACACATATAACAAATACTGTTTTCTTTTGTACATTTTTCTCATATTACTGAAACCTCTTAGAATCAGACTTTCACAATGATAACTGTATACAATTATGAACAAATGATATATGAAGTTTGTTCATTACATATCATAGACAAATATACATTCTGTTATATATAAGTTTCAGTAAATTATTTTTACGACCGAAACAATACTTGAGAGTATATCTTCCATCTGTGAGTACCTACCAACGGCGAAACTATAAAATATAGTAATTATTGATTTCGTAACAGTGCACTTTGTATCATCAATATCAACATTGTTGTTGCTCCGAGAAAACCTGAATTTATTTGCGATAATTTAATGATAATGAGACAAAACTGGTAACGCTAGTTTTGGCTTTTATTTACATAAACTATGGTCATGGAGTTGGGAATGATGGACTTTTATGAAATATGACGATATAATGATGCTGGAATACATAATGTTCATAAAACACAGTTTACATGGAAACATTTTTTCGAAATGAACAAATGGCAGATGCTACAAAGAAATTACTAAAGATTTTTTTGTTGCTGAATAAATCTGACCTATAATTTGATTCAATATTTGTTATTGTTGTTTCATAATTTCGTAGTTACCCAGTAGTCGCCAACCTGTCGATCGCGAGCTACCGGTAGCTCGCGTAGGCAATTCTGGTAGCTCTCACAACGATTTCAATTTAAAAAATACAAACTGCAAAAATCAGAGAAGCTTCCGAAAATTCCACAAAAAAATCTAATTGTCATAATATGAAACATAAACAGCAGCAACGTTGCGGTGAGCGATCTGCCGCTGATGCCATCAAGCTAGAATCGGCTAGAACCGACCAGCCGGACCAGCGCGTTAGTGTTCGAGAACGATATGGATTGCTTTGAACGGGATAAGTACGCACGGCGCGGCGATATTTCTCTTAGTTTAAAACTGAACGCGTAACCAACGTCCAGCGGTTGGGTTAGTAGAGAACAACAAAAATAATATTATGGCAAGCAGTTGTAAGAAGGTAAAGACATACCAGTTTCATTCGGAATGGGAAGAACAATACTTTTTTACAGAAGTTAAAGATAAAAATGTGTGTTTGTTATGTAATACTTCGGTCTCCTTTGCTAAAAAAGGAAATATTGAGAGACATCATAAAACTGTACATTCTAATTTTGAAAAATCATTCCCACTACATTCTGCCGCCAGAAAGGAGAAACTGATACAGTTAAAAAAGCAGTTAATTGGACAACAATCAATATTTTTAAGAACAGTCGACAAAAATAAGGCTGCAACTGAAGCATCGTACCGTGTGTCCCAGATAATTGCACAAAAAAGAAACTTTATGAAGACGGGGAAATGATGAAACAGGCGTTTTTAGAAGTTGCTGATTCGTTATTTGCCAACTTTAGAAATAAAGACCAGATAGTTTCAGCTATAAAATCTATGCACTTTCTGCTAATACAGTGATGAGACGTGTAAAAGTAATGAGCAATGCTATTTTTTTACAGTTAAGAACTGATTTAGATAACTGTGTTAATTTTTCACTTCAACTGGATGAATCAACAGATGTCGTTGACACTGCCCAGATGGCCGTGTTCGTCAGGATGGTTTTTACTGATTTTACGATTAAAAAAGATCTTTTGAAGTTCATTCCACTGAAAGGACAAACTACTGGACATGAGTTGTTTTCTCATTTAAAAAATATTATTTCTTCCGAGAAAATTCCAATATCGAAAATGGTAGGCTTGACAACCGATGGCGCTCTAGCTATGGTGGGTTGTGATAAGGGTCTGGTGGCGTTATGTCGTAAAGATGAAACTTTTCCGCAATTTCTCTGTAACAACTGCATTATCCATCAGCAAGCATTATGTGGAAATTTCCTGAAACTAAACAACGTTATGAAACTGGTGGTAAAAATTGTGAACAAGATTAGAGCTCAAGCGTTACAAAGAAGATTATTCAAAACCTTGGCCGATGAAGTTGACTGTCAATACGGGGACCTACTCCTTCACTCTGAAGTCCGATGGTTAAGTAGAGGACGGGTGCTGAAACGTTTTAATGATGTCCTATCTGGTATAATTCAATTTTTCAAACAACGCGATGAACCGACTCCGGAACTAGAAAATTCAATCTGGCTTAGAGATTTTGGTTTTCTCATGGACATTACAGAGAAATTAAACGAACTCAATTTGCAGCTTCAGGGGAGACACAAAGAACTAGCGGAAATGATTTCTGATATAAAAGCATTTATTAAAAAGCTGGAGTTTTGAGAGCAAAACCTAATTAACAGCGATGCCAAGCATTTTCCTATTCTTTCAGAAAAAATATCTCAAAATCCAATAGAACCCTATGACAACGAATATCATGTAGAAATAATTTCTACCCTGAAGAATAACTTCAAAAATCGTTTTAAGGATTTCAATGAAATGGCTTTAGTAGCGCAGTTTCATGTTTCACCCTTTATGGAAATTGATATCTAACAGTTTGTAACTTGTGTTATGCAGAACTTTGGCGAAGACATCGCTGCAACAGAAATGGAAATCATTGAGTTTCAAAATGATTTAGCCTTAAAATCGTTAGTCTCTAGTACTGAATGTATCTGGCCTATTGTAAGTAAAGACAAATATTCAGTTGTATGCCGTGTGGCCTTGAAAGTGAAAGCATTATTCAGTTCAACCTATTTGTGTGAATCTTCTTTTTCCAATATGAAGTTTATTAAGAACAAATATCGCAATCGACTTACAGATGAACATTTGGATAATTGTATTCGAATGGCTGCATCAAATTATACTGCAAACATTAAAAAAATTATCGATGAGTCTGAGTGTCAGCCTTCTCATTGAACGTGCTTTTTTATTTTTCAATGTTTATGTTCATGATAGTGCGTTACTTTTTCATTGTTATTATTAACTATTTTCAAATCATACGTGACATGCCGTTGTAGCTGAATAAAAGTTTTTGTTTATTTTTCAAACACCTCCGTTTGATAGGTAGGAATGTAGCTATGAACAAGTACTAGTAATATTAGTTATTTTGTTATTAGTTTATTATTAGTACCTATGTATTATGTATTACCAGTTAAATAGTAAAATAAATACATATAATGATAAATTAACTGTGGATTATTTCATTTACGTTGCGTTACGTGGCTTCCGTGTGGGTAGCTCGCTGTTTATTCCAAAATTAACAAAGTAGCTCAACACATTGAAGAGGTTGGTGACCACTGCTCTAGGCAGCTTGTGTCAAAAAAGGGCAGTTTGCAGGAAGTTTAACAAGAGTTTTGAAATTTGGTTCTATATGTTATTTTGGGCTGCTGGACACGAATCTGCGGTTTGCCAACAAAATTTTTTCAAGGGAAATATGTTTTTTTTGCAAAAATTGTAAAAAATCAACTTTGTTTTGGTTTTTTGCGAATAACTCGAAAACTACGCATTTCGTGTAGAAAGATTACCTATACAAAAAGAAATAAGATAAAATTTCCTACATTTCATATCCTCGAAGTTTTTTTCTACTGTCAGTCATTAAGCCATGGAAGAACGCTAAAAGTGAAGGAAAACCCCCAAAACTCCAAAAATCGGGATTTTCAGCGATTTGATACGAGAATGCAACATTGAAGGAATTATTCGTTAAATTTACATTAAGTTGTCTTGTAGAAAAATTCTTTGATTCCTATCACAATTGTCGGTAACTGTTTGAGTAAAATTTAATATATTTCAAAGGATTTCCTGACTTAAAGTTCACTTTCCTTTTACAGGTATAAGTTGAAACAAGGTACTGAAACCCTTTTCTATGCAACAATCTGCTAATTCATCTAGTAGACAAATGATCTTTACTGAATAGCTTTTCAAAACGGGTGCGATACGACGTCTGCCCTCTCCAGACAAGGAAAGACGAAATTTTAAAATATGCTTGTGAAGAACCCCAACCTCGGCAACGTGATCAACATCTTCAAAAACCCCAAGAAGCAGTAATTGCCGCAGGATAACGTTTTCTGTACGGTTACACAGGGAAAACCACACCCACACTCAACCATCTGAGGTTCATCTCCTTCAGCAAGGCCACGTTCACGCTCAGCTCAAACGTAGCAGCTTTACCACCAAGTGTTGCTGCAGCGAGGGAGCATTCTCTCACGGTCTACCATGAGGTTCAGCACTGTCTAGGTGGAAGAAGACTCTGAGGAGTGGTGTTGGAAAAAAGCGATCTCAGGCTTAGAGCCAGTGATCACGCTTGCTCTCCCTGCGCTTCTAAAGCTGATTTCGTGCAATTGCACCACAAATTGCCAGCGAAATTGTGGGTGCATGAAGGCAAATTTATCCTGCTCCTCCTTATGCGTAAATTGTGAGGGCACCTGCAATAACATTGTAACGGTGCAAGAGGAGGAGCAGGACGAGGAGGAAGCCGAGGCTGAGATGGACGATTTGTTTCCGTTGGACATTCCACAAGGAGAAAACTCAAAAGGTAAATACTTGCAATATCTTTATACTACCCAATCCGTTATTGAAATTTAACTCCCTCCACTGATTCTAGTCTTTTATTTTTTTCTTTTACAGATGAAGATGATTTAGATCCTAGTGAACGGCCCTCGAAAAGGTTGAGGACGTAAGGAAATTGAAGGTATAATAATTTGAGGATTGTAGAGAAACAGTATTTTGACAGTCACAACTTTCTAAACTTTCTAGAGTTCTCACAGTCCTCACTAACCCGTTCGAAGAAGAATTCGAAGAATGAAAATGATGACAATTTTAACGTTCAAGTTACTATTGATATACACAAATTTCATTTCGTACATATAAACGATTCCATGTTTTTATAATCAATATATTATTAGAAATTGAATTAAACTTGTTTTCTTTATACTCACTTTTACATTCTTGTTCAGAATACTTTTACATATATTTATGTATGGCTATAATTCACAGAAGTAAACATAGGTACGAGTGTATTTCAAAATCAAATAATTAAGTTGCCTGGATAAGGATGACGACTCCCGTGTCAAACCACCGAAATTCCGATTTTTGCAGTTTTCTGTTTTTCAACCTCTTTTTCCAATATTATGTATACCTACATGTATATATATATATATATATATATATATATATATATATATATATATATTAGGAATTTTGAGGTTATTCCCCCACTTTTTGCGTTCTCTCGTGGCATAACAGTTGACCGTAGAAAAAAAATTTTTCGACATAAAATGTAGGAAATTTTATTCTTCATCTTTCTGTATAGGTGACCTCCAATGTGTAACATGTTTTAGGGCCATACTTTTCCATTTCACATAACTGGTATAGACTATGCTGGTCCATTTATTATAAAACATATCCACGGTAGAGGTGCCAAAGTTAATAAATGTTATATTTACCTATTCATTTGTTTTTCTACCAAAGCAATCCACTTAGAGATTGTATCGGACTTGACAACTGAGGCATTTCTTGCAATTTATCTCTAGGCGAGGTAAACCATCCCAAGTGGTTTCTGACAATGGGTCTAACTTTATTGGAGGTGTTGCTGAACTAAAGCAACTAGGTGACTTTCTAGAAAACCAGGCAGATTTTTTAAAAATAATATTGGAAATGAAGTAATAACTTGGAAATTCATCCCAGCATTTCCCGAATTTTGAAGGTTTATGGGAGGGAGGTGTTAAGTCTTGTAAACATCATCTGAAGAGAATATTGGGTAAAGGTTCTCAACTTCAATCACCCAAATTGAGACAATCCTCAATTCAGGTCTGCTATTCCCTTTATCATCCAGCCCTTATGATATGGATGTCCTTACTCCATCCCATTTCCTCATTGGATGACGTTTGACTTCGTTACCAGACCCAGATGTTCGGGAAGTTTCAACCAACAGACTGTCCAAGTTTCAACATCTCCAAATGCTCCTTCAACATTTCTGGTCCCGCTAGTCTTCTGAATTTATCACTGAACTGCAACAACGATGTAAATGGACGAAGGAGAAAGTCAACCTACAAATTGGACAACTCGTCCTCATGAAGGATGATAATCTGGCCCCGTTGTATTGGTGGATGGGAAGAGTTAGCAACGTTTTTCCTAGTCCAGAAACAAAGGTTCGAGTCGCCACTGTAAAAACTTCAAAAGGTGAAGTGAAGCGTGCCGTAAGAAAACTATGTCCACTTCCCGAAGTCGAAGTGGCTGCGGTAGAGTGAAGATATGCGTTCCACAAACTGTTATGTAGAATAAATTGTAGCTTAGGTTAATCATATACAGTGCATACCTTCAGTATTTTTCAGAATATCAGAATTTTTTATATTTTTTGTAGACGTCTAAGATCTGGTAACATTCACTGTCTTGTATTTATAGGCGAATGTTTTTTCGTTATCGAATAACTGCATCCCCCTTCTGTATCTAGGTAGATTTCTGACCCTTGCCACATGTTGGGTTTTAGATATTTGAAGTGGTATTAATAATAACATTTTGTGCGATTCAAGCAGAGTAAAATATCATACAGTCCACGACGGTTGTGTCGTAATAATCTAAGAACAATAAATACAGACAGCAAACACTGGAGTTTTTCTTGTTTAGAATAATTGAAGTTCGAAATCAAGGGGATATTTTACGTACAGTTGAGAAAGGAATTTCGGTAAAATCTGATGTCGCTTGTAATAGTTTTTTCCCTCGAAACCAAACTTGATATGTAGATTCTTATAAACATTGAAACATACTCTCTGTGTTTCAATATTCAAATGCATCCGAATCTTATTCACTGGTATCTCTTTTTCGCATTATTCACCAGCGCTATTTGAATCACTACACAGGAAAAAATCTGCGTTGTTATCACACTTGTTATTACTATCAGTACTTGTCCTAGGACGCCACATTTCAAACAACTAACAAAAATTTTAAGTAATTATAATTTCACCAATATCGAATTTCAATACTCAAATTGCGATCAGTTCCTGAACTGAACATTGACGACACAACGGCGGTACTCATCGCTACATTCTATTGGTCACCGTAACATGACTTCAAATTTAATTTTATGACTCTTTCAGCCAACCATAAAACTCGGTTAGAAAAAATCATCCAATACGAACCGCCAGTTCTTTAGTCCACGTGGACTAATTCGAAGCGGCATTATTTCTTTGTATTGGTTTTTTTGGCCTTTGAGTTCGCCGATAGCTTAAAGAATTACTATATCAGTTACTTCGACTATACTACAGTAGGGATGAACTACGATGTCTAACAGGCCTTCTGTCATTTGAATCGTCATATGCAGAGACTCGGACTGTCGGAAGGCAGTGTGTGTCGCCTCTGTTTGGAAAATGATGAAATAGCAGAGTACGTACTGTATCCCTGCCCCAGCTTCGTGAAGAAACTGGGTTTATTTGGTCGAGTGTGAATAGGTGTGAGCCACAATAAACGCTTGCGGGTTACGGTGGAGGGTCGAATAGACCCACACACTTTGGAACTAACCTAACCTAACCACTCAATATCCTAATTGATTAATTTTTTGTGAGATTTTCCTAGATGTCACTGGTACTGAATGACGTTTCTTACTTTTTCTGAAACTGAAAGTACACAGGTCAAATATCACAACTTAATCAAAAATCAACAATATGTTGGCATATATTATTAGCACCACTATGAGATAATCTTGTTCCTCAACATCCCAACGGAGATTTTGAATGCCTATTTATATGCCATTTTTCTCTAGTCACTAATCAGTCACGCTTCGAATTTCCTATGGAATATCCATACAAACGTTTTTCTTACTGAGTGTGTACCTAAGCGGAACCCAGAAAAATTATGTTAACTAGCAGTGATCAATTATCTTGCCCAGTAAGTATTTTATTTTGAATTTGTCGATTAATTACAATGTGTATAGTTTGTAGATTTGAAGAGACCAGCCCCGTAGTTTGTATACCTGAGCCATTTGTGAAAACTAGGACCATTTGTTCATGACTAATTGTTGAAGAAACAAGTTTCAATGAATATGTAGAATAAAAGAAAGAATATCCGCTATCCGCTACTCGATTGATTGCTTTTGCTAACAAATGAAAAGTTGTCATATAACATAAGAATAGTATAGGCCCTAAGGTTGAATCCTGAGGAACATCTATATTGATTTGTTTTCCATCAGAATTTAATTGTTCAATGGAATTGCCATTTTGATAATATACGTTGTCATATTGGGTACAAATTTTTGAAAATTGATTGTAACCAACTCTTTCTCTAATACCATATTTAAATAAGCTTTGTTGTCGAAATAACAGTCGGATTTCCTGTAATGTTATAGTATGCATGATTGATTTGCTTGCAACAAAACCATACCGTCTATTCGTCAATATAGATAGACATTTTATTCATGGTATTACTACACAATAATATTTATACATACGTCAAAAATATATGCCATGATGAAACATCTCAAAATGAGCATTGCTATACATATAAATAAAAAATAAATACTATTAATATAACAGATAAATGTCTCCGCTTTCTGATCGATAAGTTTGGTGGGGGTTAAGATAGGCACCAATATGTCTTGGCACAATCATGTCACTGAAATGCTTCAAACATTGTTCCGAACCAAAAAATGTACAAACAGCAACACTTTATCTCTAATATATAAAAATGGATGTTTGTTGGTTGGTTGGTTGGTTGGTTGGTTGGTAAGTGATAAACTTCTACATCGCTCAACCGATCGTGATGAAACTCGACATTTATAAGTAATTTTTCATAGAGAAGGTTTTTAGGCTACCAATTTTTCTGTAACTCGCCACTAGATGGCGCTGTTGAACAATTTTTTGAAAGCACTGTTCTATAACGCTGCGCACGCCGAAGTTCGTTGATTCTGATTCTGTCAAAATATTGGAACATCAGCGATACAGTAACATAGTACTAGTGCTTCATAAAGCTCAGATCAGACCTTCTTGTGAGTATTGTTCACATGTATGGAGGATGCAATCGATGCAATTCAGCAGCTGAAGTTGCTGAAGCTGCTGAATTGCAAACAGATAAATGTCTCCGCTTTCTGATCGATAAGTTTGGTGGGGGTTAAGATAGGCACCAATATGTCTTGGCACAATCATGTCACTGAAATGCTTCAAACATTGTTCCGAACCAAAAAATGTACAAACAGCAACAATTTATCTCTAATATATAAAAATGGATGTTTGTTGGTTGGTTGGTTGGTTGGTAAGTGATAAACTTCTACATCGCTCAACCGATCGTGATGAAACTCGACATTTATAAGTAATTTTTCATAGAGAAGGTTTTTAGGCTACCAATTTTTCTGTAACTCGCCACTAGATGGCGCTGTTGAACAATTTTTTGAAAGCACTGTTCTATAAAGCTGCGCACGCCGAAGTTCGTTGATTCTGATTCTGTCAAAACATTGGAACATCAGCGATACAGTAACATAGTACTAGTGCTTCATAAAGCTCAGATCAGACCTTCTTGTGAGTATTGTTCACATGTATGGAGGATGCAATCGATGCAATTCAGCAGCTGAAGTTGCTGAAGCTGCTGAATTGCATCGATTGCATCCTCAAATATTCTTCAGTTTGCGTTTCAATTGTCTCATTACATATGTTGCAGTTGAGAATTGTTTTGGGGTGTACTCTGAGTAATTCAACTGCATTATCGTCTAATTGTTCAGCAAGTGTGATGTTGATATTCTGTATTTTGCCAGAATTGAGGGAAAGATAATTACTCTCATTCCAAGACCAAGATCAGAATCCATCGTTTTGTCCCATAATGTCCGACTGTTGACACAGTGTATTATTGTTTCATCGTTGGCATATTCAACGTCGTGAATAGAATCAGTGGTTCAGTTTGAACATCATGTCATTGATATAGATTATGAGGAGCATGTGACCTAGATCATATCCTTGTGGTACTTCGTGCTCCACGAAGCCAGTTCACCCTGGCCTTCCTATCTTCAAAGTATGACTTGAAAATATTCAGTGTGCTGATACCTCTATTCAAATTGAATCTAATCAAATCAAGTTTTATTAAATCCGTTTTCCTATTATACAATGGATTTGACGTGTCTGGTGATGTGTAAAATCCAGACACTTACTAAAAAATAAAGTTACTCCTAAAGTACTAGTTTCCAGGTTAGGTACACAAAATAGAGTATATACACATACATACATGGACATAATACATTGTTGAGGATGTAACCCTAATATTACTCAATGACACATAAAAACAAGTATATAAGACATCTTGATATGAATATAAAAAATCATAAAGCACAATAAACAATATGAAATCAATTAACACTGCTAGAAAGGAAGTCATCAAATTCCCCTAAGCTATAAAAACAATGATTCGTTAAAATTTTCTTTAACCTACTTTTGAAAATTCCGTACGTGCTACTATTTTTTATATTATCAGAAAGCCTATTGAAGTAAGACGCTACAATCATCAGAGGTGATTTTTTGTGGAAAGTGTGGTTCGATTTTTTTTGCAACAAGTCGTTTTTATGCCTTGTGTTGTGGTTGTGAATATCAGAATTTTTTGGCAGTTTATTTCGGTTTCGGTAGATATGGCTCAGTAATTTATATAAGTGAATAGAAGTAACAGTAAGAATTTTTTGGTTTTTGTATACATCGCGACATGAAGTTTGATGAGGTAGGGCAAAAATTAATTGCGATATTCTTTTATGTAATACAAACACCCTTTGGTTATCATGCCCTACTCCCGTAATACTCAAGTTTGTTTTACAGTCTTAAGATCTACTGAGTCGAACGAACGTGAAAGGTCATAGAACTTTGCAGAACAGTATTGTTGTTTTTCGAAAGCACCCGATACTTTTTCACAAGCGTCACATAACTTCGGTTTTTACAGATCTATACCCATATTGAAAATCGCAAGTTAGTAGTTATTTTCGAAGAAATCAGCTAGTCTGATTTTTGAAACAACTTCAAAAATTTCAGCTAGGATGGGTATAAAAGAAATAGAACGACAATTATTCGCATAATCATAATTCCCTATTTTGAATATTGGTGATTTTTGTGAGAGTTTGAAAACTTCAGAAAAAGTGTTGAGTTCAATACAGAAATCCATCAAAATTGTTAATGGTTTGATGATAGTCATTGATAATTTTTATAACTATATTTATAACTAAATATGGTAGACAATGATAGATTTCAATCTCAAATTCACCTGCCCAATAATTAAATGTCGAGTTTCTTGACAATTCCTATACTATTTAAATGATCCAAAGGCGATTTGATATAACTGAATAGAAAACGTGTTACCTCAGGGCTAAAACTAGAGTGCCACCAAGCTCCAGCCAAAGCCTCGGTAGATAATAACATCATCGTGAGGTGGGCTAAAGGGTACGACAGGAGTAAAGGTAATCGCATTGCCGACTCTTTAGTCAAGGAAGCGGCTGGACTGAGGATTTTAGGACCACGTGGCACCTACGGCCTGATGACTTCGACGATTGCGGAACTAACCAAACATCACACCCATGCACAATCCCTAAAGCGATGGGATGAAATCAAATGATGCAATCCAGCCAGAATCACCCTTAGGGACCCTAGGAAGCTGGCGCCGAAGAAATATCTGGCGATGACCAGGAAAAATCTACGCCTAACAGTAGGATTTCTGACTGGCCACTGTCAACTAAGAAAACACCTACACAATATGGGGCTATTGGACACACTGCCATACAGGATGTGTGAACAGGAAGATGAAACTGTCAGGCATGTGCTATGCGAGCGTCCGGAGTTATCGTCAATAGGAGAGTGTGTGTTCGGCGAGTGTTGGCCTACACCTGCCGATATAAAGGAGATATTTCACAGATACCTGTCCAACATCCTGAAAAGGACAGGATGGACGATTACCTAGAAGGAGAACTCCTTGGGAGGATGTACAATGGTTCACATGTGACCTAAGTGCTGTGGGCCTACACTCATACTCCCTACTCTATAGATACTACAAGTACCCCATAGGGTGGGGAGTGGCCGTTGGTGCTTCTTGGGATACGCCTTGACCAGCACAAACTGTATAATAAAAATAATATCTCAATTCCAGCAAACTCTACAGTTTGTTCTTCACAAAATTCAGACAAGCCTACTATTTCAAATTTCAGATTCAAGTCATTTCTAGCAAATATACATTTTTCTGCATGTCCAATTTTTTTCTATAATGAAACGATATGTGGCTAAAATTTTGAAATAACACTTAATACTTCTATTTCATCAACCTATGTGTCAGTAATCAGGCTAAGATCAATAGCAGTTTCTGACAAGAAATGCCCAACTCACCGACCTTATTACTAATGCTCTGAATGTTAATATAAAACATCATCGAAACCGATTTTGCATCATTTTCCATATTCATTCTATTTGCATTGGACTTGATTCTTCCTTAGTTATTTCTAAGGGCTCAGTATTGGGGCTTCTTGTGATAGCCGTGAGTATAAAAAATGGTTGATTTCTTTCTACCTGAATGATATGATTGATTTTCAATTTGTCATAAGCTAAGGATTCGGGTTGGATTCCTAAAGTCCCATTAGCGATTTCCACATTCTGCTGTGAAAGAGCTTTTCTCAAGTTTGTTGAAGAATTTCAGATGACACTCCACAGAAACAACTTTCCTTTTGTTGATAAAGTGTAACTATTTCTGAGACAATTTGATTTCCTCGATAGTTTTTGAATTCAGAGATACAGGAGCTACCGATTTTCATATATACAGCGTGAATAATGTATATGTCCACATGATTACAAGATATTCCTTTGTGAAATGTTGAGTATTGTTCGAAGCAGTTTCGATTAGTATTACAGGACTACAATTTTGTTTCAGAATTGAATATATTGAATAGTTTTACCTATTCTATTCCATCATGATGATCTTATTTTATTTCTGACTGTGAGTGACTTATACTCTTTTCCGCCACTTCGTGTTCGAATGCACTTCTGTTTGTGAATTATTGTAGAGGTCTGAGTACAAACTGTCACTACTGGTTTCTTTTCCATTTCTATTGGAGTTATATTTACTTTGGCATTGTGTTACTTTGGAAACACTTCGTTTTTTCAGTTGATTTCGTATTTTTTTCAATTTCTTTGTGTGGCTACAAATGAAACAGTTCATTTTCAACACGCTTTCATTAATCACCTGTATGTGTGTATGTATGTATGTATGTATGTATGTTTGTTCGTTTGTTTGTAACTCTCAAGCTCGGGATCTGTATTTGACAGAATTATCGATATTATTGCTTGATCTATTCGCGGGCAGATGGCGCTGCACGTAACCTCCTAGATATATCGACATTGTTACTTGATCTATTCGCGAGTAGATGGCGCTGTATGTAACCTCCTGGATATATCTACATTATTACTTGATCTATTCGCGGGCAGCTGGCGCTGTACGTAACCTTCTTGATATATCAACATTATTACTTGATCTATTCGAGGGCAGATGGTGCTGTACGTAACATCCCTGATATATCGACATTATTACTTGATCTATTCGCGGGTAGATGGCGCTGTATGTAACCTCCTGGATATATCTACATTATTACTTGATCTATTCGCGGGCAGATGGCAGATACGTAACCTCCTTGATATAATTCGAACTCACTTCACATGTATTCTTCATTTGAAAAAAATTTTTTATTAACACGCGCGCATGTTGCCTTATTTGAAACCCTCCTTTGCGCGCCTGCTGCCTTGGTCTTGGTAGCTGATTTTGAGGCTCCCTCTCCGGAATCGGAAAATATCAATGGTAATTTTTTTAAACAATACAGGGCTGATTGATCCCAAAGTTTATATAAAATGAATATAGTTTAAAAATACTAAAAAACACGCTTTTATAGCATATAGCGCGCGTCGCTTTTTTAACAATAACATTAGTATTTTTCGTTCGTTATTGTTATTGTTCGTTATATTTTTAAGTTTTCAGTTCGATGTTCTTTAAAAGCGTGTTTATTAGTTTTTGAAACTATATTCATTTTTGAGAACTTTCTCCGGATGGGCATGTTTTATATGATTATTATTTTTCAGCTCACATATTGTCTTTTCTAAAAAGCTCTTTTCAATATCTTGAGAGTTATATATAAAAACATTCATAGCTTCTTGATAAATTTGAAATTTTGCTTATTACACTACAGGCAACTCTTATGGAAAATTTTAAAAAAATCATTATTATTATTAAAAGATCTCGCTATGAAGCATTTAAAATTATTAGCCAATTGGCTGTCGTTATAATATCTCAACGATAATTAAAATTGAAAACGAAGCCGAACCTTTTTACACTTGCTTTTAACTAGCATCGTTGATAGGTTGTGTTTTCTTTTTTCACTATTAGCTTCCTTAATCAATAGGCTTCAATATGATATTTTGTTCGAGTTTTCCACACTATCAAAACTTTCAATAACCGCTAGCTATGACCCTTGTTAAATATATCTCAATTAACAGTAATCCCATTCGGGATTCTTGCGTTCAAAAATTGAAGAGATCTGTCAAGAAAAGAATTCTCCATAACTTTGGAAAATGATTACAGGACCGTAATGGTAATATAATATTATTATAACACACTAGTTATTTTTATTTTCGTTTTCCCAAAAAAAATTGGGATATATTGAAGATGAAGTTCGTCCTCCGTGAACGGACAGATGATGTATTTGGGGAAAGCATTGATTTGAGCAGGTTTTCTGAAATCTAAAGCATGTATGAAAACATACTTGAGATTAAAAAATATAATTCGATCAACGCCTAAATAACGGCTCGTGACGCAAGGAAGTACTCAAAAATTCAGCTGAGATCTTGAATACATTCGTATAAAAACAATCCCCCAAAACTTAGTTCACTAAGCATATCGCCGGCATTCTTTAGAATTATCGACGAACAGTTCTTAGGTACTGACCCATGGCTCATATTGTCCAATTCATGACTAACGATTTTTTTGTCCTAGAAGTCGAAAAGACTTTGTGGACATTCATTATTCATCACTCCTAGAAGCTGGTGAAGCCTTCAGAAACCATGTTTTTGAGATATAATCCTAGACAAAAGCTTAGATGGAAAAATTTTTAGGATAAAAAACTGTAATGCGAATATTTAAAATAAATAATGAAACAGTTTATTGAAAAAAAATTCTATTTTCTGTAAAAACTTAATGGGTGACCCTCGTATATCTGTGTTATAAAAACAAATTACAGCGTTTCTAAAAAAATCTGTTGATTTTTGTTCATTTCCACAAATTATTCAATAACTGAGATATTTTTTTTCTCCTCTATTAGATTAAGAAATTCAAATATATTATGGTGTTGGAGTGATTTCAAAATGGGTTGTTCAATGGAGAACTGCAGGTGTATGAAGAATGCTTTGAGAGAAAGATCTTATATTCTATTGAACAATGAACAGCTGGGGTAAATGAATCGTTTGTATTCCTAATAGATTTAATTCCACAAAAGCCGAAGATTGATTCGCTTCTCTATTAATTGACAATCAATCTATGACCTATTTTGATCACTATATTGAGTTGAGGAGCAACATGATTGACCTTTGAAGAACGTTTTCACACATTAATTTGATTTATGGATTCAAATCCAAAAACATTCGCAGAGATATTTTCATGAAAAAAAGTGATCGATGAAGATGAATGGAGATGAAATAGGTGTTGTTCTATACAGATATGAACTTTCTCTAAAACTTCTATTCGCTGATATCATTAAGATCTACGGTAAGTAGTATGAGATTTTTTATTGATCAATGCTTGTGAATTGATACATTCTTTCTTCATAGGTTCGTAGGGCCTGCCCTAAATTGATGAATTCACAATATTTTCTCTCATACGGTTATGAAAATCGAGCATTGAGTAGTGAATATTATAAGTTCGTTATTTGAAAGTAATGGACTCCATCAAGTATTTTGGAATACATTAGATATATGGCAATATTACCGTCGATTTGCGACCCTGACAATAAACGATAGATAGTTACAAACCTTCAATTTGAGAGTGGAGGTCTATTCCAAATGAACAAGTTGAACTAAGATTAAAACTGGCAACTAAAACTAAAACTGGCTCATGAAACTGGCATAAATAAAAGAAAAATTAGCGAACAAACGGTTCTAGTCCATAGTTCAAATGTGTATTATCGCTGATCTGGTGGCACGTTTTGATGCCTCATGACCGGCGACCGACGCTAGATTCGCGGCGGATAGTAAATACCGACTGATTTGTTTAGATTGTGACTATGGCATAACGCACCGCGGCCCCACTATGTCGGATGCCTCTCGCAGGTCCCCACCCATATAGTAAAAGGCTATGTACTGACATTCTAATAGTATAGGACGAGTCGAGCAAAAATACTGGCTCTCTATGGAGCAGGATTTATAGGGACTCGTCAATAATTCTAGAAATATCTGCCTGAGCGATTTACTTCAGATTTGAATCGCTTCAGATTCTATTCTCGGGAAGTTTCGTTCACATGGACAATGTTCCCCAACTGGAAAAGTTCTTAAGGAAATTAAATATTGCGGTTCAACGTCTGTGATGGAACTAGCCGACACTTGAAGGAAACTCAAATAGTCGTCCTACCTCTTAACTTTTGAACGGGGCAAGGTAACCAAGTCAGACATAATTTGTAAGAGAAGGAATCATTTTTAGTACTTCTTGATAAAATAACAAATGATGTGCTATCAACTTCAAATAGTGATCCTTCTAGACCAGTGCTGAAGCCTTTAAAGAAGGTAAAAAGTGAAAAAAATTATAGTGGGAGAAACCCATTGGAAAAGGAAAATGATAAAACTGAAATGAAAGTAAAAACAAATTGAGCTTTGGACAAAATAATACCGGTTTATCGGAACAGTTTAATGATACTGATAGTATAAATGATGATTTCATTAACAATATTCATAATCTCGAACCTGATGAGGATATTATTAAATATTATGAAAATAATCTGAATAATAGAAGGGCGTAATGCAATGTATTTATGAAAGTAGTCAATGTTTTTTCCAACAATGCAAAAATAACGACCTATTTTTGTTTTTGTATTTGGAATTCGAACAATCAATGATTTATCCATTAATTTGATGTTTTCTATTACTGAATGGCACAGCTCTTCACGCCTGCAGGCTCCATATACTCCATATACATATTTTGCATCTGGCACCTCTTTTATAAACCTCTGTACTTGTTCAAACGTAAGAGTTTTTGATTTTTTAGGCCTATACCTTCCATTTTTCCGCTTTAAGAATGATATTACCCTGAAATATTTGCTTGTATTCACAGCATTTTTAACGAGTGCACTCGACTTTATCATTGAAAACTTGCTCCACAAAGTTGACGAGTTCCATATTTTTGATTTCTCTTCTAGAAAGGGTAAGAAGACGGTTTTGCTGAAATTTCCTTCGAAGTTTTTAAGTCTACACCAGCAAAAATTCAATTGAAGCTCTTTTTGCAGACTATTCAAAATCGTCACAATTCTTCACTATTATTCTTCATTATGAAAGACATTAAACACCAGCAAGAACTTTCAATGTGACTTTGAATAAAACACGTGAGCTGTAAACAATACTGTTTGTTGGTGATTCGGCGTCACCTGACATGGCCACTTCACAGCAAATTCGATAACATGAAAATAGTTAACTGACAAGAGATGTCAAAATGTGTTTTTATGAAAATATCAAATGTATCTATTTTTTTATGAAAACAGGACAGTTGTACAAAAACTTTGTATGATATTTCTGTTAAAAAGTAAATTTTATTTTGTTCGTGAAATTGGTTAACTCGCTACGCTTGTAGGTACATTATTTTCAACACTCATATCATAAATAGCTATAACGCTACATCTTTGCACTCCATCTTTACTGACACACGTTACTCATCTTATAAATTACTGTCTGAAAAATTTTCCGAAAGCGTGGAAACAAGCTCACATTATATCTCTGCCCAAGAATTCAAATCTTACTAGCTTAAATGATATCAGACCAATTAGTATACTTTCCCCTTCACCAAAAATTTTGGAGAATGTCTCTGAAAACCAAATTCGAAAATATTCATCGAAAAACAATATTATTCAAAATAACCAATCTGGTTTCAGACCAGGTCATAGCTGCACTTCGGCTCTTCTGAAAATTACTTAACAAAAAATTGATGCTACTGATAAAGGAAAAGTATATGATTTGAACGATAGAACTTAGGCAGTACTATATTGTACTTATGATGTACTGTTTGGAACATATGGTGTAGTAATGAATATTACTGGAGTTTTTTTCCCAACACCAAATCGTTATTTTTACACCTCGACACGTGTTTCGATCACCAAGTGATCATCTTCAAGAGGAAGATAAAACTAGAAACTTCTTAAAACTAATGCTATTTATGCTATTCAGGTACATCATACAGGTAGGTAATCAGTAATATCACCCATACAAGTGTACCACCCTAAATTAATTTCACAATTGACCTTTCTTTTATTTTACAATATGTCCTTATGTATGTTTAAATATTACAGCTATATTTAGAACAATTTTCAGCTATATAAAGTTAGTTTCACAATATTGCCTATCTAAATATATTTAACGTATTCCAAAAACACTTTATTGTGAGATTTTCACTAAATTGTTTTACAAAAACGCAACACGTGTTTCGCCATACAATGGCTTCATCTGGCGTGTCTTTCCTAAATATATTTACAATGTGTCTTTTTGTAGTAATCAGTAAACTCAATAATATTATTTCAACAAGCTATATAGTATGCTATTTGGTATTGATTATGCTATTAAACATGCATACATACAATTTTTAAAAATTGATAAAATAAAAAAGTACCACAAGGGTCAGTATGTGACCTCTACTTTTCAGTCTACATACTTGGATTTTTGCTAAGTCCTTCGTATCATGCACGCAGCACTATCATGATGATGATATGCAATTATAGTTGTCTGTCAATACTGAAGAATACTCTCAGGCTATTAGTGCTTTGAATTTTAATCTATATAATCTTGAGAAATTTTTCAATAATCATTGCCCTGAACTGAATTGAAATAAAACTGTTGTAATCGTTTTTGCTACAAAGAATGCAAGAAAAGAATTTATTGCGAACTACTTTGATAACATTCAGATTGGAGAGGGTCCTTTACCACTTTCTAATAAAATTTTAGCCCATTAATAGGTCTTAAGAAGTGGGTAAGGTTCAATTTTCCATTAAAGTAAACGGAGGTATTATAGCAATCGATCCGTTATTGCTATTTCAAAGAATATCTCTAACGATCGACAGTGGAACTGATATGGAAACTCATTTACAATAAGAGTTCGTGCCTTTTCCGTCGTCACTTTTTACCGAAAATGGTCTCAGGAAAAACGTTAAATCTCAGCTCTATGAATTATTTGTGAGTACGAATGGACCACCGCATTCTGAAGGCATTGTGCATGTTGTTGACGGCTACAGTGGATTTTTACTGCAAAAAGTAATTTCGCAGAAATATGAAATGGTGGAAAATATCATGAATATATATTTGTGCTATGTAGAAAAACATTACGCAGTACGCAGCTAGATCGTATATATACATCAAGTATATTCCGAAGTTGAAAAAATCAACTGAAAGAAGAGAACATTCTCGTAGAAAACCCTCAGACAATATTCCAGAGTTCAATAATCAAAACCATTTAAAAATACCATTTTTGCAGGAAAAACAAGGAAAAAATAATGAAAAGGTTAATGAAAACATTACAGTCACAAGAGTTTTCCTGTAAACAAGCGAAAGAAGATGCTGATGCTAATATGATTGAGACGTTGATAGGAATGACCAGAGATAAAAATAAAACTGTCATTGTTTTCGGTACTCTTGAATAAATTGAATTCAAATTATAATGACATTTATTTTCTCAAGTCCGGTTCTGGAAATGTTAAAGATCAATTTTTCACAACTAATAGTTTCAAATATGAATCTTTCAAAAATATCGTGGCAGTTCTGCATTGTTTTTCAGGTTGCGATACAACATCTGGATTTGCCAGAAAAAGATAGAAAAGTATGGTAAATTCATTATTGAATGCTGAAAATATGTCAAATTTTGCCAATATTTTTCATAAAAAAGGTGCAAACAAAGAAGATATCGAAAAAAAATAGATTACAATTAATCAAATATACTTATATGTGTAAAAATGATAATATAACACTGAATCAATTGAGATTTCGAAAATATCAATTGGTAAAACGTCAAATCATCTTTCATATTGGCAAATCTCCCATCCACAGAAAATGATCAGAACAACATTGTCACAGGGCATCAGCTTCAAAATTGGCTGGGTAACAAACTGACAGCAACAGATTGGGGCTGGAAGCAACATCAACGTGGCATTATGCCCAAATTTACAGGAAAGGAAATAAGTCCGAAAATATTGCTTAAAACTATCTGCAACATCTGTGAAACTGGATGTAACAGTTTGAAATGTGGCTGCCAGAGCATGTCATCAATTTTTTTGATGGACCACCCTATATTGTTTCGCATTATCAGATGCTCCATAATGAGCAAATTTCAACAAAGTATAAAACATATGGTGTGAAGCTTACGGTTTGGGAGCTACAAATTTTATAAGTTGAAAAAGAGCCACCTTGGATAACTTTTGGAACAACGATTTTCAGGAAAAACCAAAAAACACCTCAAAAATAATACAAAGGGGACACATTTTGACATATTCACATTTGATCCAACTATCCCTATTGCACCTTCAGAGCATGTCGTCATTTTTTTTAAATGGATCAATTGTTTTGCACTATCAGATGTTCCATGATGAACAACAAAGTAGAATACATTATGGTCTGAAGCTCATAGTTTGGAAGCTAAAAATTATTTGAGTTGAAAACGAGCCACCCTGAATGAACTTCTGTACAATCTGTTACCTCAGTTTCATAGGTGTTTTTGTGAAATATACTTTGAATATTTATATAATATACTTATTTCGCATAGTTAAGTTTGAATTCAATATTCTCTTCATATTGTATTTATCTCATTCTACAAGAACGATTACGTAGCAGGGGAAGTTACAATTGGTATTTCTGCTTTTGTTAATTGTTGAGAAGCAATGGTTTGTTTATACGCTTCGAGAATGGATTGAAATAGTGAGTTTGTACTACCAAATTGGAAATAAAGCTAGAGCTGCTGCCCTATGTTCGATGAGAATCATCCAGAAAGAAATGTACCGACACAAATACGTTTCCGAATTATTGAACAAATTTATGGAAACTGGATCTGTTTCAATACAATAAAAAGATTAACCATTCAGGAGTTGTCAACGATGAAGCTATTTGTACTGCAGTTTTCGGGCACGTTGGACCAATGGAAAATTCGCAATCTCTCACTAAGTTATCCCGAGAATCAGGAATCAGTCATACAAATGTTTTCAGGATCCTTCATAAGTACATTCATCCATGTAAGATTAGACTAGTTCATGAGCTGAACGAAGATGATTTCGATACACGTATCGAGTTTGGTGAAAGGCTCACTGAACGGATCAACTTGCATCAAAATTTTTTGTATAAAATTTGTTTTTCGGATGAATGTACGTTTAGTTTGAATTGAGAGTTGAATCGGCAAAATTATCGACATTCGAGTGATATACTCGAATATACTATACTAGTATAGTATAGTATACGATATGCTATACTATCTACTCCTGGTGACGTACTTGGTGAAAATGTTTTTGAACATTTAGATACCATAGAAAATGTATTTCTTCTCATTGTCCAGTTATCACATTTTGATTCAAGACATTATAAAAAATCTCTTTTTCGGATTTATTGCTTCCATATTTGTCAGTAGAACGAATATTTCAAAATGTGATGTAATTGTTGAGCTGTTTTTTATTTATTTTTTTCTCATTGTCCAGCCATCAGATTTTGATTCAAGAGTTAACAAAAAATCTTTTTTTCTGATTTATTGCTTCCTTATTTGTCTCTAGAATGAATACTTGAAAATGTGGCTTCCTGTATGATTGTTGACCTGTTTTTTTTTAACTTTCCTGCAAATCATTGTTTCAAAAATTATTCAGGGTGGCTCGTTTTCAACTCATAAATTTGTAGCTCCCAAACCATAAGCTTCAGACCATATAATCTATACTTTGTTGAAATCTGCTCATCATGGAGCATTTGATAATGCGAACAACATAGGGTGATCCATTCGAAAAAAAATCGTGAGATGTTCTTTGGGGGTGCGATAGGGGAAGTAATATCAAATGTGGATATGTTAAAATGTGTCTGTATACTATTATTGACGTGTTTTTTTATTCTTCCTGAAAATCATTGTACCAATGGTGGTTCGTTTTAAATGGAATGCACTGTATAATTTGTTCAAACAATTTTGCTCCAGCAGATAGTACTAATACCGGTCTGTAGTTTTCTAAGTTTTTTTTAAGGACAAAACACAAGCACTACAAGAAAATCCTCAAGGCGCTCTCAGTAGCAAGTAGCGATTCACATTGGATTTGAATCGCTGGAGATTAAATCCATTTGGAAAAACGTTCTAAGGAAGTGTATTCCACATAAACGCAGTTCTTCAGATGAAAGAGTCATTGAACAGTGAAATTCAAGGTGTACTGAGTTAAAGTTCGTTGCGTGGAATCATATGTGCCAAGTCACTTGAACACTTCCCGTGGAATTATCAATAGAATAGAGACACATCTGCAGCCTTTCTTCGATGTTTCAGGCTATCAAGGTTGCACGCGATGTTCACATCTCCAATCAGGCCGACGGCTCTTTTCTGGGTGGAATCCAGCAACTTCATGGTATGTTTGAAGGCTGAGCTTCATATATGAGAACAATACTCCAAAAGGTCTGATCTGAGCTTCATAAAGCATCAAAAATTGCTGAGGTGTGTACGGTTTTCTGCTTTGAAAGAGTGTTCCAAACTTATGAGAAGCATCTTTGGCAATTCCAGCGACATGATTGTGCCAAGACATATTGGTGATCATTTTAACCCCCAAGAAACTTATCGAAACAGAAAGCGGTATTGTCTGTCTGACATTATTATATCCGGTTCGGAGACATGTTTATATTATTAGTATTTATTTTTTAATTACATGTATGTTATATTCAAACATGTATAGCAACGCTATACGTGTAAATATCTATCTATATTGACGAATAGACGGTATGGTTCTTAGAGAAAACCGATGCGTGGGTTTTTGTGGCATTGAATTGAATCTGGTTACTCTCACCCCAATTCGAAATCACTCCTAGATCCTCATTAAGATATGCAACCTTCTGCTACCGATGAAGATTTGCCTCCGCAGCCGATGTCCTGGAATACAAATGGAATGACGAGACAAGTGTGCTGACTTCAGCAAAGGAATATATTGGATTCTTGTTTTTTTCCAGTCGTTGATATACAATAAAAAGAGGGTTGGAGACAATATGGATCCCACGGGAACACCAGCGTTGGTGGAAGTATTCGAAAGATATACATCGACAGCATTTGACGGGAACGTTCTTTCAGGAAGCTGAAGAGCCACACACAAAAGTGATCCGACAAGCCATAGCATCGAAGTTTGAACAGCAAACGTCATGCTACACACGGTCAAATGCCTCAGAAATATCAAGCTCAATAGCTCTTGACTCCCCATATTTCTCTATTGCGTTATTCCAAAGTACTCGCTTCAGCGGTACATATACTAAAAAAAATATTCCAAATATGGGTGATATACGATCGTTGCCTGTTGATCTTTGTTTCCGAAAGCCACATTTATGATCACTCATGATGTTGAAGCCTTCCAAATATTTGAGGATATGTTGGTTTACGGCCATAATTTTTATATAACTGATACCAAAGCGACTGGTCTACAGTTATTTGGAAGTGTTGCTATCGTCCAACCCGTGTTAGGAATCACACGTTAAAAGGTGACACCTCGTTGATTCTTAGCTCGCACAAGTTTCGATAACTGAGGGTGGTCGTTCGTAGGGGTGCAACAGCTGGTTAACGGAAAAACATATTTTATACATATTTTTATTTTTTACATTTATGTTGCCCTTTTTGGGAATAGGCCGAACGCGAGCAATCTCCCAACATGAAGAAAAAACCATTTTCTTGCAAGACACGTTGATAAGTTTGCGAAATACTGGTGCAAATTCATTTGCGCACTTTTTTGTACGATGACGGGCACATCATCAGGGCCAAACGCTTTGTTGATATTGAGCTGTTTCAGAATTTGCATGACTTGACGCTGTCGAAAAGTATTTTCAAGCATTGTGCATTCTAATGTGGGAAAAGCGAGTGGTGCCTTTTCCAGAAAATCGACTGTGGAGTGGGACGCAACTTGTTCAGCTAGTAGATTGTTTTTTCTATGGATGTTGTTGCAACTGAACCATTCGCTTGTGTTAGTGGTGGAATTGTGGATTTTGTAAAGTTCTGATCAACCGCTTAAGCTGCCGACCAGAAGGATCTAAACCCGTTTGGCAAACAGTTTATCCTTAATTCTTTGATTGTGAAGTTATTATTATTACATATAAATAAAGGCTGAGGACAAAGTCCTATGTAAGCCTAAAAACGAAGGATATCAACAAGTTAATACAATGCAAGCAAAAAGAAAAGGAAAATAATTAATATATGCATAGAGGCGATTAAGCAAATAAACAAATATCTATTTTGTTTTTGAAACTGTTCACTGAGTCGGAATTCATAACATCGTTGGGTAAGTTTATCCATGTTTCAAAAATACGATTCCCAAAAAAATATTGTCTTTGCCTCGTTGCGAATTTTTCCATTTTCAATTTGATAGTTATACTTAGCTACACGGCGAGATTTTTGGAGGAGACAGCTTGCTCGCAATTTTTGTTGAGCCAAGGTTTGTCGTTAGAAGGGAGTTTCATTGAAAAAGGAATATATGCATCCATGGATGATATAATAACTTCTGCGACTTCAGAAGCACAAGTTGATGGATCTTCAGAACTGAAACAAGCATCTAGTCAAGGGAAATATCGAAAATGGTCTTGAAGATCCTCCCATTCAGCTGATCTGTAATGCCAAACTTTGGCGCGGCTTAGATTGTTCCCCAACATTTATCGGTAATTCCCACAACACTGAAATGGTTTGTGGTCAGAAGATACCAATGGAGACCTTACGGTGACTGTAAATTTCTGGATTGGTTGTTAGGTATAGATCCAGAAGACTAGCATATTCTCTATCACGGTCAGAAATTCTAGTTGTTTTATATAAAATCTGGTTTGTATTTGAAAGAAACATCTTTGCAAGACCCCTTTCTCTGTTCATTCTTCACAATTGATCTCTCACAAAACTTAAACTACTCTTCATGAATGTTTGATGAGAAAAAATGTGTTCATTTGTTTCGTTTTCATGGGATTTTTTTTCAATAACTCGATTGGATACAGGCCATTAACTTCGTAGTAGGTAACCATAAAATAGTTTTTCTTTTGGAATCGAACCGTATATCACTGTAGCTAGTTTCTTGAGTGCACGCAAGTAGGTACTTAAAATTTTATGACAACATTTTAAACGGTAATATTAATTTTTTCGACAATCGAAAATGATGAAATGATGCGGTAATGTTTTAATTATGGAATTCTTAATATCAACTTTGAATCAAAAGCATGTGAAATTGAATGGATTATTAATTTTTTCTGTTACATGAAATTCGACTGAATTAGCAGTAGGTAACAGTGAAAACCATGATTGAGAAATAGGGTATTGAGTTGTGATTTGGGAAATTGAATGAAGTTGATGAATTTGATTTGGCATACCTCTACATATGTATAGTCGAAAAGGTGAAATTTAATAGTGATATGAATCACACCAGTGAATAGTTGAGATAAATTCAACCAAAGTCGCATCTTCGAAAATAAAAAAAATATTTGAATTGCAAGGGTATATTTTTAGGAGAGACTGATTTTTGGCAATGGAAGTATTTGGCCTTCTACATCTCCATTTCGATACAAAAAATGTGGAAATCTTTCGAAAAAAGGAAGAAAGCAATCATTTCAAAAATAAACTCTATGACATGTCATGTCAGGATGACATGGGTGGATTCAACTCAATCCGTGGCAAAAAATCGTAGTTTTATGAAAGAATTGAGTATTTTGTTTAGCATTGAGGATGACAGTGTTCCATGTAAGTGAAATTTTACTCTTTTTCATCAATTATTTTGTGTAGAAATCCTGTGAATGATATCTGATTTGATTCCATACGAATGTTTAGAATACAAACGGAATAGAGAAAAAATGTTTTTCGTATAATTCAGCGTTAATAATAGTTATTTATTATTCAAGAAAAAAAAGTATATTTTTCCCGTGTATAATACACAATTTTTTTCTGTGACGGAAAAAACGACGATTTAATTTTGAAAAATTAAATTTCTACCTTTACTTATGTGTGTAAAAATATGTGTGAAAAAAAGACTCACTTTTTTCCCGGGGAAAAAGTAATTTCATAAAAAGTGACTAGAATAACATCACAGAAAAAAAGTATTTCTGTTGAAAGTATTTTTCTTTCGTCTAATTCAATGTTATATGAGAATAATTGTTTAGAGAGGGATTCTTCTTCCGTTTGTTAACGAGGTCTTATCTTTCAACGTGTGATTCCTAACACGAGTTGGACGATAGCAAGTGAAAATCGATGGTTCGGACTAGGGCTCGAACCCCCGACCAGCACGGCAGTTAATTCGAGTGAGTGAACAGAGTACCCACCGCTTGGCTACCGACCGGCCAAATGAAAGTTATCAAGATCAATGATTGGTATGTCATAGAAATAATAACAGACAGGGACTTCATTGAACGCGTGACTCATAAATGTTTTCTTTTCTGAACGAATCACTATATATTTCAACTCAAGTATTTTTTCAAAAGAAGTTGTTTTTGAAAATATGACCTATACAAATTAGAATAATCTGATTTATACCATGTTGTTCGAAAGTTATGGTGGGAATTATGTCAAAAAATGGTTTCATTCACCACCAAATATCTTCAACTCACTTAAATGGGATGAAAAAATCAGCTTATAGGTGCCGAGTGGCGTTTTTCTCATACAGGGGTCACCAAAATTCGGGATAATTCTTTTCTCAATAAATGGGGACGTAATAAAATGTTCTATTCATGAGCTTTCTGAAAATATAAAGTTGTGACTGTTTTATACTTATCAAAAATGTATTTAATTTTGTAAAGAGTATAAAAAAGTCGTCATTTCAAGTTTCATCGAAAATGGTTCTGGTAGAATTTTTAAATGAAATATCCTGTATATATTAATATTTTCGGCTTCCTCACACATTTCTGGATAACAATGTAATCAGTTTTCAAGCCTACGTGAATTTTTCAGAATTATTTTTTCAATATCTATTTATTAAAAATTTCACTTTTGAGGCGTTATACAGTAATTCAAAATTTCAACTGTTCTTGGGACTGTTGCATAGTAAACTCCTTTTTCTACATATTTCAAAATAAAAAAATCGAGATCAGTGAGAACCGTTGAGCAAGATTATCAAAACGCTGTTATATTAAGTAGGTAATCAAGAACTTATCAAGTAGGTATTATGAAAATGTGCTCCCTCTTGTTGGGAGTAAATCCGTCATAAAATTGACTATGATAGATTTTCAAGATGATTTTTCATTTTGTTGTGACGAAAACTGATCTTAAAACAATATTGGTCCAACGTTACAAGCCCGCAACATTGAGGTGACACTTTTTTGATATAGGTTTGTCCTGGTTGTACAAAATTCATATTCTAGGACGTCAGGATCATGGGCAGTTGATATAGAGCGTTCTGATTTATTGAGGATAATTTCGGACTGATGAATCCTCTGTTCTGGTTTCGACTGCGAAATTATCCTAAACTGTTTTGAACCGTCCCGTTCTTGCTCTCGAGGCTGAACTGTTGAGAACTGTTCCCGTTGCTCATGTGCATTCATGTGGAAATTTCTTGGGGCTATTTGCTAGGATGTCTTTTTTATTCATTTGATGTAAATAATCGATGATTGAGGGTAGATAACATTTGAACTGACTAAAGGATACGCTACATAAGAAAATGGAGATGATCAATAGTATTTTCTCTCATCTCTTTATATACAGTGTGGTCCAACGAAAACTTAACACCTCGATTTTCCGGCGTTAACATGAAAATGTGGAAAATCGCTCGAACCCGTCAATTGCTGATTCGAGGGGGAACAACTTTTCCGCTGTTTTCATCCCCGTGACTTCAACCCCCTAACGGGGGTGAGCACAACCCCTTGATTTTGAATAGGGATGAGGGGTGTTGAGATACCTCATTTTGAAGATCTTATCGTGTACTATCTGCCCGTAAAATTTCACTTCAAAATATCCATCGATAATGAAATAACAGCGAAAATAGTGAAAGAGGCAATATGGAATTTATCTCGAGAATATTATTCGTATCCGACGCATTTCAAAGGTATTGAGTGGTTAATTTTTTGTCCAAAAAAGTAGACGGACCTTGTTTTTGTACCTTAGTCTATCGTGAATTGTTAAGAACGGTACAAGTGTGTACAAGCGATTGTAAATTTGTAGTGGAATTAAAATGGTGTATTCCGTAGAAGAAAGGGTGGAAATGATAAAATTATTTTTCCGAAATAACGACTCTGCGCGCACAACAGCGGCTTTATTTAACGAACGACATCCTGGAAAAAATGTATCCGCTGCTTACGTTGTGCAACTGGTTGCCAAATTTGACGCTACTGGGTCAGTTGGAAACAAAAAGAGGGTGCATGAAAGAGACGAAGCGAGGGACGTGGCTGTCTTAGGTCATATAGCAATGGATCCGACCGTTAGTACTAGGAAATTGTCCGAGGTATCTGGTGTTTCACGCACAACAATCATGAGAATCCTGAAACAACATAAATTCCATCCGTATAAGATACGATTGGTTCAGGAACTGAATGAGGATGATCCCGATCGCCGACTCCAGTTCTGTGAAGTGATCAGTGAAATAATTAACTGCAATCAAAACTACATGTTCGATATCTGTTTTTCGGACGAGTGTTCATTTTACCTTAACGGCATTGTAAACCGGCATAACTGTCGGTATTGGTCAGATGAAAATCCACGATTATTTCGTGAGGTGTATACACAGCGCCCCCAAAAATTAAATGTTTGGGCGGGTATTTATGGAAATCACATAATCGGCCCTTTTTTTCTACCCGGTAATCTCACAGGCCAACTTTATCTCGATCTATTGGAGAACGCTATTTATCCAGCCCTCGTGCAAGTATTGGAGAATGCAGAAGACCATCAAACGATCATTTTCCAACAAGATGGCGCACCACCTCACTTTGTTCAACCGGTGCGTCAGTTTTTAGATGACAATTTTCCTCACGCCTGGATTGGAAGAAGGGGACATATTGAGTGGCCACCCAGATCACCGGATCTGGCTCCACTGGACTTTTTTCTATGGGGTCACCTGAAATCCAAGATTTACGCTACCCAGCCTGAGTCACTGGATGATTTGCGAACTCGGATCATTAATGAATGCCGTCAAATTACACCAGACATCTTGAGTAATGTACGTGAACGTTTTCAGCAAAACTTATATTACTGCATGGAAGTGGATGGTGCCCATTTCGAACATTTAATAAAGTAATCACAAAAGTACGTACTCTTCCACTCTTTTACCTGTCATGTCGTTATCGATGGATATTTTGGAGCGAAATTTTACGGTCAGATAGTACACGATAAGATCTTCAAAATGAGGTATCTCAACACCCCTCATCCCTATTCAAAATCAAGGGGTTGTGCTCACCCCCGTTAGGGGGTTGAAGTCACGGGGATGAAAACAGTGGAACAGTTGTTCCCCCTCGAATCAGAAATTGACGGGTTCGAGCGATTTTCCACATTTTCATGTTAACGCCGGAAACTCGAGGTGTTAAGTTTTCGTTGGACCACACTGTATACGATAGGTGGCACAGTGGTCTTCTCAAAATCGTTCTGGTTTAAACAAGTGTCCAAGACTATTTTGGACTGTTTGAGATTTTTTGTTTGTAAGCATCATGTCTTGCGCAGTTTCCAAACAGTTTCGAATGTTAGAACCAGAACAAACCTGATAATAACTCTTCTCTCTCTCTCTCTCTCTCTCTCTCTATATATATCTCTCTTTATCTCTCATTGTATCTTAAGTTTGTTCGACCCAGTACCGAGTATTTTACCCATTGAATCATATCATCATTTGTGAATCGTGATCCATCAGAAAATAGAAGAAAGTTGATGAAACCTGAGTAAATCTAGAATTTTGAAGTAGTCGGTAATAAAAAAGACTACATGCCTATTGCCATCATCAGCATAATGTTGATATACTCGTAATTGATATTTGAACGCTTGATATCCATGCTTTTTCAGTATAATTTTTGCTGATTCGTGACTTTTGTGTAATTATCGACTGATTTATCTTGAAGAAACCGTTTCATCAAACTTAGTCATAGCGAAAATAATAATATGTCTCTTTATCTGTGATATATCTTCAGCCTCTTGTTTTTTGTTCTTTTCTAAAACGTTTGTTAACACACTAAAAATACTGATGGGCTGGATGTGGTATATAATGAGCCCAGAAACTATAATAATTTACATCTGAATGTTTTGGTGATCCCGTATCACATCGCACCTTGCGTTGATAAAGTTTGTTTTTGACTATTTTACGTACAGTTAAGAAAGAAATTTCAGTCAAATCTGATGTTGCTTGTAATAGTTTGTTTCCCTCGAAACCAAACTTGAGATGTAGATTCTCATATACATTGAAACATACTCTCTGTGTTTCAATATCCAAATGCATCCGAATCTTATTCACTAGTATTTCTTTTTCGCATTGTTCACGATCGCTATTGGAATCACTACACTGGAAAAAGTCTGCGTTGTAAACACACTCGTTATTACTATTCACAATTGTCCAAGGACGCCATACTTCAAACAGATAACAGAAATTTCAATAAATTATAACTCCACCAATATCGAATTACAATACATACTCGAATTGCGATCAGTTCCTGAACTGAACATGACGGCGTTAACCATCCCCGCAAGTCCTGATTTCTATTCGTCACCGTAACATGACTTCAAATATAATTTAATGACTCTCCAGTCAATCATAAAACTCGGTTAGTAAAAATTATCCAATATGAAGTCTACAGTCCACGTGGACTAGTTTGCTGCCGGTTCATTTCTATGTATTGGTTTTTTTACCCTTTGAGAGTGCCGACAACTTTGAGAGTGCAAAATATCGTTTACTTCGACTATAATAAGTGGAACTTGCATTGCATTTCTGGACTCAATTGTCTTCAAAGGATAATTCTGGGTGAGTAAAGGCTATGACATCTCCCTTCATGAAGGCGCAATCTATAGGATCGATAAAAGCCTTAATTTGCGAATGTTGAACATGAACAAGGCTCCTTAAGCTAGTCCGTTGCAATGCCAAGATTCTACATTGACCACCGAACAAGATTCATCCTCGTTGCAGCTTCCATTGCAAGGCAAGTAGGTGGAACTAGAGTCTACCTATAACCAACAAGTTCTCATCAGTAGTGGTAGGCTGAACTACCATTGCTAGACTTAACTGCATTTGAGGACAAGCCTGCGTAGGTGAAGGTTATGACATCTTCCAATTCTGGGAAAGCACTGAATATTATAAAAGGAAAATTGGCATGTAATATTTCAAAGATCATTACGTCAAATATGACTTTGGATTTCTGGAATTTTTGAGAAAATGAGACGAATCAGTTCAAAATTGAATGTTGTTACGTTCCTGAAAATTCAAAATTATCTAAGATTTCCATTAACTCGAAAAAAACCGGTAAATGAGGACTGAAAACCAAAAAATTGCGTTTAGTGTTCCATATGTTCCATATACAGGCTGATTCACGGTGGATGGCACATTAGACGTTTCTGGTGAACGAGACAACGGATCACTTTGAAAATTTAATGGAGGGCATATTCGGACATTCTCTAGCCAACTAAAATATTTTCGACAATGCGGTGTTGCCGCTTCTATTAGAAAGCAGTAGCAACTTTGATTTTTCAAATGGAACACTCTGTATATAATATTATTTTTGGTATCTCCAACAATTGCCCGACAACTTTTCTCGATATTTTCCTATACCTATCTGTTACCGTTTTCGAAATAAAAATTAATTTCAATTTTTTTCTTCGAAAATCATGACTTCTAAAAATGCCGATATCTTTTAGTTAAGAAGTACTATGATATCGAAATTTGGTTTGGAGTTAGGTGATACTTGGACACTTCCCACACGTCAGCCTAATCTCCATTACTTCAATACAGGGTGGTAAAAAAATACAGTTTTTTCGTTTGCTTGAAAAAGTTGCTGAAATTTGATTATTTTAAATGAAACACCCTGTATATTATTGAAAATTCGGAAAGCTGCTGAAATTTGCTTTCTTTCTATGTATATCATACCTATACCTAACTAGTCAAGTTTCGGACTTATGAACATTTATTTGTGAAAATGTCCCTTCAGAATGGTATTTCCATTCGGTATTTGGTAAGCAGGCCATGATTACTATTTGACAGTAGCGTTGTGACATTCTCCTAATAATATCGACATTTTCGTCACTTCAGAAGTTGCAAATACCTTCAAAACGATGGAACAAAACTATTCAAACGAAGTTCTTATGAATTTGATTATTATTTTTGGACAGTGTGACAAAATTATCAGCAGAACATGTAGAAAGTTCAATGAAATGTATCCGAATCTACCGCCAATGAACCTCAAGAAATTTATACGGATTCAGAACAATTTCAATGCATTTGGATCAACTTTAAAAGCACCAAGAAACTTGCCTCAACCCGTAACTTTCGAAGACAACAAGATTAATGTCTTAGCATATTTTCACGCATTTCCCGAGTCATCGATAAGAAGTGCTGAAGAAGATTTGGGTATAAAATATTCATCGGTTCAAAGAATCTTGCGAAGACATAAAATGCATGATTATAAATTCACCAAAATTCAAGCAATGAAGCCTCAAGATCCTCAACAGAGAGTAGAAGTTTGTGAAATGTTGTTGACACGCATTCAAGAAGATCCACTTTTTCTAAATAAAATTATTTGGACTGATGAATCGAAATTTTCGAGAGAAGGGATTTTCAATAGAAAAAATCGTCATTATTAGTCCAGTGAAAATCCTCACGTCACAAAAGAAGCCGGATTTCAAGGAAAATTTAGTTTTAATGTCTTCTGCATGTTGATGGACAACAAATTGAGGTACGTGATATACGAGGAGTCATTAACATCCAGAAGCTACCTGAATATTTTGGAGAATACTGTAGACAGTTTCGTGGATAATCTGCCATTCGAAGATTATCGAAACTGTTGGTACCAACTAGACGGAGCTCCTGGAAATTGTTCAAGAGAAGTGAGCGCAGAACTGGATAGACTATTTGACGATCGGTGGATGAGGCGCTTGGGACCATGGAATTGGCCAGCGAGATCACACGATCTTAATCCATTAGATTTTTATTTGTGGGAAATGTTTAAAGAAAAAGTTTACAAAATACCCGTGCGTTCGAGAGATGAATTGTTAGAAAGGATTGCCCAAACATTTGAAGATTTGGATCCCAATGAAATCAGATCTGCCACCACGAAAGCAATCAACACCCGCATTTTAAAGTGCTTGGAAGTGAACGGCCAGCGATTCGAACATATTTTGAAATATTCCACATGATTGTTTTACTTTTTTATAATTATTCATATCAATATTTCCAATTTCAAGTTTCTTGGTGCTTTTTTAAAGTTTATCCAAACATATTGAAATTGTTCTGAATTCGTATAAATTTCTTGAGGTTCATTGGCGGTAGATTCGAATACATTTCATTGAACTTTCTACATGTTCTGCTGATAATTTTGTCACACTGTCCAAAAATAATAAACAAATTCATAAGAACTTCGTTTGAATAGTTTTGTTCCATCGTTTTGAAGGTATTTGCAACTTCTGAAGTGACGAAAATGTCGATATTATTAGGAGAATGTCACAACGCTACTGTCAAATAGTAATCATGGCCTGCTTACCAAATACCGAATGGAAATACCATTCTGAAGGGACATTTTCACAAATAAATGTTCATAAGTCCGAAAATTGACTAGTTAGGTATAGGTATGATATACATAGAAAGAAAGCAAATTTCAGCAGCTTTCCGAATTTTTAATAATATACAGGGTGTTCCATTTAAAATAATCAAATTTTAGCAACTTTTTCAAGCAAACGAAAAAAACTGTATTTTTTTACCACCCTGTATTGAAGTAACGGAGATTAGGCTGACGTGTGGGAAGTGTCCAAGTATCACCTAACTCCAAACCAAATTTCGATATCATAGTACTTCTTAACTAAAAGATATCGGCATTTTTAGAAGTCATGATTTTCGAAGAAAAAAATTGAAATTAATTTTTATTTCGAAAACGGTAACAGATAGGTATAGGGAAATATCGAGAAAAGTTGTCGGGCAATTGTTGGAGATTCCAAAAATAATATTATATACAGAGTGTTCCATTTGAAAAATCAAAGTTGCCACTGCTTTCTAATAGAAGCGGCAACACCGCATTGTCAAAAATATTTTAGTTGGCTAGAGAATGTCCGAATATGTCCTCCGTTAAATTTTCAAAGTGATCTGTTGTCTGGTTCACCAGAAACGTCTAATGTGCCATCCACCGTGAATCAGCCTGTATATCTAAATCATGGAAGATATTTGCTGCTGATACATTAGCTTCTACAATATAGATAATTGTATCCAATGGAATTCTATTTAGTCCAGGAATATTAGTCAAATGGGGGCAACTATCTCGGAATGGAAGATAGAATACTATGAAGTTGTCTAACCCTTCATTTTGGCACCCTGAAACTTGTCTCAAAACCTATGTATCGTAGCATGTCTGCGACTACAAATATTCCTAGGTCAAAAATTAAAAAATCGATATTTCACACATTAATGGCAAATATCTCGTTTCCTATCGGTTTTATGCTATTTGTATTATATAGGATTGAAGTTTCTATAACTTTTGTGAAATCATATTTTTTTATATCTTAAACCATTTTCGAGATAGAGGGCAGAGCGCGCGCAGGGTTCAACTATTCAAAGTATCAATCTGTAGTCCCGATTAAAAACACGTCCATTGAAGTTTATAAATTATTATTGATGAATATACAGTGCATTCCATCTAAAACAGGCCACCGTGAATAAATTCTGGTACAATGATTTACAGGAAAAATAAAAAAACACGTCAACCATAGTATACAGGGGACACATTTTGACTTATTCATATTTGATGTTACTTTCCCTTTCGCACCCCCAGAAAATGTCACCAATTTTTTCAAGTGGATCAATTGTTTTGCATTATCAGATGTCCATGATGAACAGATTTCAACAAAGTAGAATCTATTATGGTCTGGAAGCTAAAAATTATTTGAGTTGAAAACGAGCCACCCTGAGTGAACTTCAGTACAATCTGTTACCTTGTTAATTTTGTATTTGTCTAATTCTACAATAACGATTACCTACCAGGTGAAGTTACAATTGGTGTTTCTGTTTTTGTGAATTCTTGAGAAGCACTGGTTTATACGCTTCGAAAACGGATTGAAATAGTGAGTTTGTACTACCAGAATGGAAATAGTGCTAGAGCTGCTACGGCACGTATGCTCAATGATAATATCCAGGAAGAAATGTACGATACATATACGGTTCGGAATTATTGAAAAACTTGTTGGAAACTGGATTTGTGAACAATAAAAAGCATAACCGTTCAGAAGTTGTCAACGATGTAGTGTTCAAAAGGGACAATGAAACACTGACTGTCATTGCACCCCTATATTACACACCATCTACAATAATCCCGTCATGGAATGAAAATTCTCTGGTAGTATTCAAAACATAAAATGGACATTATTCAATAACTATAAAAAAATCATAAATTGAACATAGGCGTAGATAGAGAATTTTCAACAGGCAATGAATGGTTTTAATACATCACAATATTTGTACTGCATTTTAGGGCACGTTGGACTAATGGAAAAATCGCAATCTCTCACTAATTATTTCGAGAATCAGGAATCAGTCTTGTAAATGTTCTCGGCATCTTTCATAAGTACAAATTTCATCCATATTGGACTAGTTCATGAATTGAACGAAGATGATTTCGATAGACGTATCGAGTTTTGTGAAAGTTTCACTGAACGGATCAACTTGCATCAGAATTTCTTGTATGAATTTTTTTTTCTTATGAATGTACGGTCGATATTGGAGTAATACGAATCCTCATTTATATCGTCAAGTTCATACCCAACGATCTCAAAAACTGAATGTTTGAGCAGGAATTTTAGGTGACCAAATCATAGGACCTTTCTTCATCGATGATAGTTTGACCAGTGATACGTTGGAGAATCGAATAATACCGTGCTTCAAAAGGGTAACGAAATAGTTTTTCAGCAGGATAGTGCCCCTCCTCATTATGCAGCTCCAGTGTAACAATTTTGGGATGATCATTTTCCTGGTCGCTGAATTGGCAGAAGAGGTTCTACAGAATGGCCACCAAGGTATCTGGATCTCACTTCTGTAGATTTATTACTTTAGGATCATTTGAAGTCTAAGGTGTATGAGATAGAATCAACAACATCGGAAGATTCAAGAGAGAATATCATGAGGTATTGAAGACACATAACTCCCGAGATTCTCAACTATGTGAGGGCGGCAGTGGAAGCCGTACCATTATTTGGAAGTTAGTGAAAACTTATTGAACATTTAGGTACCAAAGAAAAATGTTCTCTCCTCATGGTCTAGTCATCAAATTTTGATTCAAAAATTAATAAAGACTCTCTTTTTCTGATTTATTGCTTCCATATTTGTCTCTAGAACGTAAAATGTGGCCTTCTGTATAATTGTTAACCTGTTTTTTAATTTTTCCAGCAAATCATTGTTCCAAAAGTTATTCAGGGTGGCTCGTTTTCAACTCAATTCATTTGTAGCTCCCAACTATGAGCTTGAGACCATATGTATTATACTTTGTTGAAATCTGCTCATCATGGAGCATCTGATAATGTGAAACAATATAGGGTGATCTATTTAAAAAAAATGGGGTTTTGAATGGAAAGCACTGTATTGTCACCTTATTGGGAGAAACCAAAAAAATCCAAATTCATTTATGAACATATCAATTCTTCGTTATTTTCCTCTAATGCTGGGCGGCATATCCGGAAGTATCCAATTCAAATTTTATCAAATAATATTAAGATCAATTATGGAAATTGGGATTGCTGACAAACGATGTATCGCCTGGATTCAGAAAGAGAAGGATTGAGAGAAATAGGGAAGGCAGTTGCTTACAGGCGGCACCCAAGGTGTGACATACTGTCAGAAATTATGATGAGTTATTCGTGAGTACGGTTGTGTTGTTTTCATTTTATTAATAGATGTATTGATTTCATCAAACTGTTTCATTTACTTACCGCCCTACCCTATGAACTGGGCAAATGAATTGAAAGATCAAAATTAAGAGTGAAACCCTTAATGAGTGAAAATTGGTAACTGGATACCGAAAGACCCAATTGGAGTCGTGACAATATAATTTTGAATGATTTGCATTTTGTAATAACTATAACGTTATACATTTGATATATTTCATAAACTGAAATATACTCTTCCAAAAGTATCCTCGTCCACGAAAAAAATAGCTGTGACACGACTTGTGCGCTCTTTAGATAAGGAAAAAAATCTTTTGAAAAAACACACGAGAAACTTCCGAATTTTGATCAAATTGCTGCAGCATTCAAAGAAGAAAACTATTCGGTTCAATCCTTAGTTGAGAATGAAGTGCAAACCTTGTTGGCAATCTATAATGGTCCAAAATCTGAGAACTATACCGATTGTCTTCGCTATGCACAGTTCATCAAATTAACAAAACTGAATAAACCTGTGAAATTATCAAATCTTCCATCAACGAGTGCAGCAGCTCACCAATATTTTAACCGTGTTTATTACCAAGTTCAGACTTGGGCATAACTTAAACCCCAGAATTGGGGTTGGATAATGCGTGATGACTTCCTGCAACCTGTTATGACAATGAATACACCAGCTCTGGAGAAATTGCTCGACACAATATTCTGCAACTGCAATAATAGTTGTGGTTGTGGCAATAATGGGCAAGCTTGTCTTAATGAGTGATATCACTGGAAGAACTGGAGACAAATGTCGTTGAAGACGAGTACACAGAGGAATTTTAAATTTAATAGCGACTGGAAGACTATCAAGAAGAAGAAGAAAATTGAAATCAACATTTTTAGGTCTCATTATTGCTCAGTTTTACAAATTTGAACGTTTATCAATGTATGAAGTGGTATTTTGCATTGAAACTTCAATTGGAATAATGTTTTTTATTTAGTTATGAAGTAATTAGTATAAATAAGATTAAAATTGGGAAATAATTGAAGTTTTCCTTGAATAACTTTAGGTTTAATCACACGAGTGGGTAATTGTTATTAATTTGATAGATACTGAATTATTGAAAGAAAAAATTAATTATAAACTAATAGTTGATGAAAAAATACATATTATTTAGAATAACGTATTTATCAATAATTTATAAATTTTATATGACATTTTTTCAATCGGAACTACACGTTGACCTCCCCCCCCTCCCCTCTATCTCAAAAATGGTTTTCCTTAAAAAAATTTAGGTTTAATCACACGAGAAGATGAGTTTTATCAAATTAATAGATTCTGAATTATTGAAAAAAATATTAATTATAAACTAATAGTTAACAAAAAAAATACTTACAAATTATTCAGAATTACGTATTTATCAATAATTTATAAACTTTATATGGCATGTTTATAATCGGGACTACACGTTGACCTCGCCCCGCTGCCCTCTCTCTCAAAAATGGTTTTCCTTAAATGACTTTAGATTTAATCACACGAGTAGGTGAGTGTTATTAAATTATTAGATATTAAATTATTGAAAAAAAAAATCAATTATAAACTGAAAGTTAACAGAAAAGTGCTAATTATTCAGAATTGCGTATTTGTTAATAATTTATAAACTTTATATCAAGTAGGTAAGTGTTATTGAAATAATAGACACTGAATTATTGAAAAAAATATTGATTATAAACTAAAATTACGTATTTATCAATAATTTATAAACTTTATATAGCATGTTTATAATCAGGACTACACGTTGACTTCGCCCCCCTGCCCTATATCTCAAAAATGGTTTTCCTTAAACTACTTAGGTTCGATCATGCAAGTAGGTAAGTGTTATTGAATTAATAGATACTGAATTATTGAAAAAAATATTATTTATAAACTAATAGTTAACAAAAAATACAAAATTATTTAGAATTACGTATTAATCAATAGTTTATAAACTTTATATCAAGTAGATGAGTGTTATTACAGTAATAGATACTGAATTATTGAAAAAAATATTGATTATAAACTAATAGTTAACAAAAAAAATACATATTATTTAGAAATACGTATTTGTCAATAATTTATAAACTTTATATGGCATGTTTTTAATCGGGACTACACGTTGACCTCGCCCACCTGTCCTCTATCTCAAAAAGTGGTTTTCCTTAGATAAATTTAGGTTTAATCACACGAGAAAGTAACTGTTATTGAATTAATAGATACTGAATTATTGAAAAAAAATATTAATTATAAAGTAATAGTTAACAAAAAAATACAAAATTATTTAGAATTACGTATTAATCAATAGTTTATAAACTTTATATCAAGTAGGTGAGTGTTATTACAATAATAGATACTGCATTATTGAAAAAAATATTGATTATAAACTAATAGTTAACAAAAAAAATACATATTATTTAGAAATACGTATTTATCAATAATTTATAAACTTTATATGGCATGTTTTTAATTGGGACTACACGTTGACCTCGCCCACCTGTCCTCTATCTCAAAAAGTGGTTTTCCTTAGATAAATTTAGGTTTAATCACACGAGAAAGTAACTGTTATTGAATTAATAGATACTGAATTATTGAAAAAAAATATTAATTATAAACTAATAGTTAACAAAAAAATACAAAATTATTTAGAATTACGTATTAATCAATAGTTTATAAACTTTATATCAAGTAGGTGAGTGTTATTACAATAATAGAATATTGAATAAAATATTGATTATAAACTAATAGTTAACAAAAAAAATACATATTATTTAGAAATACGTATTTATCAATAATTTATAAACTTTATATGGCATGTTTTTAATCGGGACTACACGTTGACCTCGCACACCTGTCCTCTATCTCAAAAAGTGGTTTTTCTTAGATAAATTTAGGTTTAATCACACGAGAAAGTAACTGTTATTGAATTAATAGATACTGAATTATTGAAAAAAAATATTAATTATAAAGTAATAGTTAACAAAAAAATACAAAATTATTTAGAATTACGTATTAATCAATAGTTTATAAACTTTATATCAAGTAGGTGAGTGTTATTACAATAATAGATACTGCATTATTGAAAAAAATATTGATTATAAACTAATAGTTAACAAAAAAAATACATATTATTTAGAAATACGTATTTATCAATAATTTATAAACTTTATATGGCATGTTTTTAATTGGGACTACACGTTGACCTCGCCCACCTGTCCTCTATCTCAAAAAGTGGTTTTCCTTAGATAAATTTAGGTTTAATCACACGAGAAAGTAACTGTTATTGAATTATTAAATACTGAATTATTGAAAAAAAATATTAATTATAAAGTAATAGTTAACAAAAAAATACAGAATTATTTAGAATTACGTATTGATCAATAGTTTATAAACTTTATATCAAGTAGGTGAGTGTTATTACAATAATAGATACTGCATTATTGAAAAAAATATTGATTATAAACTAATAGTTAACAAAAAAAATACATATTATTTAGAAATACGTATTTATCAATAATTTATAAACTTTATATGGCATGTTTTTAATCGGGACTACACGTTCACCTCGCCCACCTGTCCTCTATCTCAAAAAGTGGTTTTCCTTAGATAAATTTAGGTTTAATCACACGAGAAAGTAACTGTTATTGAAATAATAAATACTGAATTATTGAAAAAAAATATTAATTATAAACTAATAGTTAACAAAAAAATACAAAATTATTTAGAATTACGTATTAATCAATAGTTTATAAACTTTATATCAAGTAGGTGAGTGTTATCACAATAATAGATACTGAATTATTGAAAAAAATATTGTTTATAAACTAATAGTTAACAAAAAAAATACATATTATTTAGAAATACGTATTTATCAATAATTCATAAACTTTATATGGCATGTTTTTAATCGGGACTACACGTTGACCTCGCCCACCTGTCCTCTATCTCAAAAAGTGGTTTTCCTTAGATAAATTTAGGTTTAATCACACGAGAAAGTAACTGTTATTGAATTATTAGATACTGAATTATTGAAAAAAAATATTAATTATAAACTAATAGTTAACAAAAAAATACAAAATTATTTAGAATTACGTATTAATCAATAGTTTATAAACTTTATATCAAGTAGGTGAGTGTTATTACAATAATAGATACTGAATTATTGAAAAAAATATTGATTATAAACTAATAGTTAACAAAAAATACATATTATTTAGAAATACGTATTTATCAATAATTTATAAACTTTATATGGCATGTTTTTAATTGGGACTACACGTTGACCTCGCCCACCTGTCCTCTATCTCAAAAAGTGGTTTTCCTTAGATGAATTTAGGTTTAATCACACGAGAAAGTAACTGTTATTGAATTAATAGATACTGAATTATTGAAAAAAAATAATAATTATAAACTAATAGTTGACAAAAAAATACAAAATTATTCAGAATTACGTATTAATCAATAATTTATAAACTTCATATCAAGTAGGTGAGTGTTATTAAATTAATAGATACTGAATTTTGGAAAAAAAATATTAATTATAAACTAATGGTTTACAAAAAAATGCATATTATTTAGAATTACGTATTTATTAATAATTTTTAAACTTTATATGGCATATTTTTAATTGGGACTACACGTTTCCCTCGCCCCCTTGCCCTCTATCTCAAAAATGATTTTCCTCAAATAACTTTAGGTTTAATCACACGAGTAGGTAAGTTTAATTTAATTGATAGATACTGAATTATTGAAAAACAATATTAATTATAAACTAATAAGTAAAAAAAATTACAAATTATTTAGAATTACGTATTTATCAATAATTTATAGACTTTATATGGCATGTTTTTGATCGGGACTACACGTTGACCTCGCCCACCTGCCCTCTATCTCAAAAATGGTTTAAGATATAGAAAATTCAATTCAGTTCAATTCCTCACAATATTTACAATGAATGCAAATAGCAGGAAACCCATATTGAACCAAATATTTGCAATAAATGTGTAAAAAATCGATTGTTCGACCTTAGCGACCTGTGGTCGCGGACACCCTCTACGGAAAGTAATTCTTCGAAGTCCTGGAAAAACTCACGTATTTTGTGTATGCATCGCTTTGTATTCCTTTATCCAAAAAAAATACATAAAGAATCCAGCATCTCAACTGTTAGGAGAAATATAAATTCAAGATTTCCATCCAGAGATAAATATTCATCACCATTGAAATAAAATAGAAATAAATATATAATCAATGAATAATGGTGTATTACTTCGGCTTTACGAATTTCAGGATTATTTATCTACCTTGGCAATATGATCTCATGAATTAAAATTTTGCCGCATGAGTCGCCACCTATGAAGTATGAATCAAAACCACTGGATGTTCTCTTTCTATGCGTAGTTAAACAGTTTTCTACCTCCTTTTCACGACATTCACCTAAGATAGCCGCACCTGCGTGCACAGACATAAAGACTGCACTATCTACTCCTTTAACATATAACTATATTTTTTTCAACCATACATATTTAACCACGATTTAAAAAATACATTTTTACAGGAATACTGGAGTAAATTTTCAAATTCAGTATATAAAGACATTCAATTCCATACGCACTAGATCAGAATATCAGTGAATTCGTTATTTGTCTTTTTTTGCGTTCGACGCGATTGAAAAGATAAATCTAACTTTGTACACATATTGATAGATGGCAAAAGAAACTAATACTGTAACATTGGTTGCGTCTTAATAAAAATGAGGAAAGCGCCGCGTTCAATGCAGAATAACGACGCTTCTTGAATGTCTTAGATTTTATCTTGAGCCAGTGGACGGAATTAGTACTTAACCACAGATGTCAAATTCAGTAGTGAGACGGTTTCAAGCGATGGAAGCTGGAGGAAACAAGTAAGTTTTTTACCATTAGTCACATCATGTACAATGTCAAATTGTTCTATTGAATGCGGATCTATTTTCTCGATTTGCATTTCACTCACATATCTATGGATGTCATTGCATTTATTCATCAGTTTCCAATCAACTCCAATAATCACAAATGATCTTTCAGATCTTCAATTAACGAACCATTTCAAAATTCAAACGTTGGAATGTAAATTTGACATTGTCAAAAAGTAACTATCTACATGGGCTGAAAAGTCCTGGGCCTAACACATAGATGACGTTAGTCTTAACCCTCCATTAGTGTTCAGAACCACAAATTACAGCTCCTCAGCAAAAACTAACCAAACTACAGACCTCTAGTGCTCAGTAGCTGTAGTTGAAACATATTCTTCCAGGGATGACACATTTCCAGCTCTCCCCGAATTCTCAGTTATACGTGAGACTTCTTCAAGTGCAGTTCGGGTACGTTATACCTCGGAACACTTTTGGTGTAACTATTTGTGTCATCGGGCTTTGAGGTAAATTCCATAGTTGTGTGCACAGTATAATTGGTAATTTTCGTAAATAGTTTTTCAGAAGTATCAATTATTGTAAAATGTCTTACGAAGAGGAACAAAAACGACTCAAACATTTATGGGAAGAGTTTGGCGCCAGTTCTGATGATGATGATGATTTATTCATTGGCAGTAATTCTGAAGGTGAGGATGGAATGCAAAAAGAAGTCGGAATCGCTGGAAGAGAAGAAGAACACCCAATATAAGAAACAGAATATGCTGAAGAAGGAACAGTACATGCAGAAGAAGAATTGGAAAATGCTATTTCTGATTCGGATACGGAATATGGAGAAAGAGAAAGGGAGTCATCTACAGATGATTCACGAAATGGTGCAGATTCAAATAGAGATGGTAACAGGTATTTTTTGGATAAAAACAAGTCGAAATGGGCAAAGTTTCCGAACAGGAGAAATGTTAGAACTAGATCTGAAAACATCGTCATTCATTTACCTGGCGTGAAAGGAATTGCACGACAAAAAAAGACCGCTATCGACTGTTGGCTTTTATTTTTTACTGAAGATATGCTTGATGACATAGTTCGATATACGTCAAGTTAGGAAATAAAGCAACTAAATATAATACGAGCCATCAGTATTTGGTGAAAGAGACCGATAAAATGGAAATAAAAGCAGTTATGGGGTTGCTTTATTTGACAGGGTCACAGTATTTCTGTATACAGTAGTTTCACTCAGCGTCGGTCCTTTTGATGTCGGTGTCCAGGAGTTTCATTTTTTATAATGATGACGTATTTGACACTAATGACATTTCTCCCTACTACAATCTCAACCAAAGCGTGTATACACTGCTCAACATAACAACTATTCATATAAACTGCTCAAAAAAAACAGTCTATGAAAACCATGTTGGGCACCTGAGAAAATTGTACAAATGATAATTTTGCATTTGTGCAATATTGAAGTAACCCAGATCATTTGGGCAATGATGAACTAAGTTTCAAGTAGATTTTAAAAATTCATGGAATCGGCAGATGTTCATATTCGAATGTGACAAAATATATTTTCATTTCAATAAGAAAAAAGACAAGATAAAGAACGTGTTTTGTTATTCATGAACCATGGTACGAATCCATGCGAAATTTCTTTGTAGTGATTTTTGGGGCCAAATATAGCACATTCATTTATTGATTGGAGAATTCAAGATGGCGGACGAGTTTGCCGATTCCATTATATTAAGGACCAATTATTAAAAATATTCCTAATCGAATTCATCACTCAAGATTAAGGAATCTGTAGAGCCTATTCTTTCTGAATTATGTAGTTACTATTCAGGACTTGAAGAAGTAAAAAAGTAATTAAGTATGTAGTGTTCAATCATACAAACATATTTTTTTTGTATGTATGTACTAACTATAAATGTATGTGAGAGTTTTCGGAGTCGGAAGTTATGAATTATTCACACTGTAAGATAATAGGTTGTTTTGCTACTTCCAGCTTTTATCCAAGTAAAAAATTGATAATAAAATCACTGACAAGTCCAAATGCATTTTGACTATACCATTATATATGTTTTCCGACAGAAAACAACTACTTCTTTAGCTAATAACTCGACATATATTGACAAATGTTGATATTTGAATCTATACAAGTCTAGATGTCTAATCAACCCCGAAAAGTTGCTGCGTAGATTAAAAACAGTTATTCTAAATGAAACATGTCCTATTAGTCAGCAACTTCTTATATAATGTAAATTTGACTATCAAAAATACCTTACGACTGTTAACCTTTCGGAATCCAAGTCGCCTCAGACATAATTGCAAAGATTCTCACTTTGAAGAAACAACTTTGCAAGAGCTCTCTAGGACAAATAGTGGGACTTCGCCTGATTCGAACAAGGAACCAACTGCGAACCGTTTTGAAGTGTTCCTCATCAGTGCAGACCATGCTATCACGGTTGTATACACACAGGGACTCGTTATTCCTCCTAGGGAGCTCTTGCACAATACCATGGTTCATGAATAACAAAACTCGTTCTTCATCTTGTCTTTTTTCTTGTTGAAATTAAAGTATATTTTGTCACATCCGATCCCATGAATTTTTAAAATCTACTTGAAACATAGTTCATCATTGTCGAAATGATCTGGGTTACTTGAATATTACACAAATGCAAAATTATCATTTGTACAATTTTCTTAGGTGCCCAACATGGTTTTCATCGACTGTATTTTTTTGAGCAGTTTGTATGAATATTTGTTATGTTGAGCAGTGTTTAAACGCTTTGATTGCATGCCTGTCTTAAACTCGTCGTTTGCGCAGACCTAAGACATCGACGCGTGGGTCTGCGCGTAGGAAACTTCAAACCACAAATCAGCCTTCATGAAATTACTGTATACAAAATACTGTGACAGGGTTATATAAAGCACACCGGCAAAACATGTCAGATCTCTGGAATACTGATGGAAGTGGTATTGAGTTGTTTCGAATGACAATGTCCCTTCAAAGATTCTATATCCTGTTGCAGTCTTTGCGATTTGACAATATACATAAAGGAGAACAGCGAAAAGAAATTGACAAATTGGCACCCATCAGAGGAATTTTTGAAAAATTTGTTGATAACTGCAAAATACACTATTTACCCAGTGAATATCTAACAGTTGATGAGAAGTTGGAGCCATTCAGGGGACGAGTGTCATTCCTACAGTATATGCCTAAGACACCTGCAAAATATGGTTTGAAAGTTTTTGCACTTGTGGATGCAAAAACTTATTATTGCTTGAACATGGAGGTTTACGTTGGCACACAGCCAGATGGGCCTTACAGGCAAAGCAATAGTCCGGAAGACATAGTCGAACGTTTGATTGAACCAGTGTCTGAAACTAAACGAAATATTACTTTCGATAACTGGTTTACCAGCTACCCTCTCATGATGAATCTGCTCGAAAGGCATAAGCTTACATCAGTTGGAACTGTTAGAAAGAACAAACGACAAATACCATCCGTTTTTCTGAATATAAGAACCAGAGAACCTCGCAGTTCTGTATTTGCATTCAGGGAAAATATCACAGCTGTGTCATATGTGCTAAAAAAGTCGAGAAATGTCATCCTCTTCTCTACATTACATCATGATGATGCTATAATTAATGAATCTGGTGACAAAAAATTACCTGAAATCATCCACTTTTATAATTCCACCAAGGGCGGTGTAGATACATTGGATGAGTTATCTGCTAATTATAGTGTTTCGAGAAACAGCCGCCGTTGGCCTTTGACACTTTTTTTTTCGTTCATGAATTCCGCTGGAGTAAATGCTCAAATTATATTCAAAGCAAATACGCAGAAACACAATTTGAAGAGACGACATTTTTTGATAGAACTGGGTATGCGACTGATATCTGAATTTCGGAATCAACGTAGGAAAAACCCCTGTCTACGCCGAGGACTACGGGAAAACCAAGAGTTTGAACGTCATGAACCTGGACCGAAGCGACGGCGGACAAGCAGCAGATGTTCTGTCTGTCTAAGAAACAAGGACAGAAAGACATTCTATGTATGTATACGATGTGAGAGTCCAATTTGTATGGAGCATGCAATGATGACATGCGAAAATTGTGTCAAAATCGAGGGCCCATAACTCTTTTATTTGTCAAGTAATTACTTCCAGTTTTGTGTTGTGTTGTTTGTGAAACATTTTTCTAGAATTTTTTTTTTGGTTCTATATGCAATGTCACAATTGGAATTTTTCATGTTGAATATAGTTCGACTGTGTTTTTTGAGGTTAAAATAATTTTATATTTTGTAAATGGTGGTTTATATATTTCAGAAAGTAATATTCAACTGACTTTTTGCTTTCAAATACGGATAGAAACATGCCCAGTTTTCAAAATGACCAAATTCTGATATTTTAGTAATTCAGAGTCGACATTCCTTTGGGGTACGACACACCCCAGTACACTTACTGTGTTATACTATTTGGGCACACTAACGGAGGGTTAATGCATTCACCGCTTTTTCAGTTATTACTAACCTTCGAAAGAAAGCTGTTGTTATTTCATGATATTCTACTCATAAGTTTGTGAGTTATTGTGCTAAGAGTGACACGACTTTTGTTATTTTCAAAACAGTGGATGAAAACAATTTCGTGTTTTGATTTTATAATGCTTCTTGATGGGAAAAATACCGTTCAAGCGAAGCAACGTCTTGATAAGTGGTATATGGACTCCGCTCCATCAGAAACTACAATTAAACATTGGTTTGCTTACTTCAAACGTGGTCCTAGAAACACCGATGATGTAGAACGCAGTGGAAGTCCAAATGGGGCAGTAACACCAGAAAACATAATAAATCCACAAAATCTTCTTGAATGATCAAAAACTGAAGTTGTTTGAGTTAGCCATTGTAAATATATCAAAATAATGAAGTGGCTTTATATTGCATGAAAATTTGACTATGAGAAAGCTCTGTTCAAAGTGGGTGCCGCGCGAGGTCACTGTTGACCAAAAACAAGAACGTCTTGATGAATTTTAGCAGTGTATATATATATATATATATATATATATATATATATATATATATATATATATATATATATATATATATATGTATATATATATATATATATATATATATATATATATATATATATATATATATATATATATATATCATCTAGCTTTTCCTAATACGACTAATTACCAGTCCGTGCAAAGCTTATTGTTAAATCATCTGAAAATGGAATTTTTAACAGGTGATGATCGACTGTATTGTCAAACATGCGCCAAACTAACTGACTGTTATAAGGAAACAAGTATAGCTGATGCACCAGTCAATCTAATAATAACACTGATGATTTTCAAACAAGACTCAACCTCTAACGGAAGCAAGAAACTCTTTGGAAGGTTCGAAATAGATGAACATTTCAACCTAGCAGACCACTGTTATAATATTCATGCAGTCATTGTTCACTGTGGTTCTGGCGTTGAATGTGGTCATTATTACGCCTTGGTCAAAGAAGAAACGGACTGGTTTAAGTTTGACGATAGTCGTGTCACGAAGTGTTCTGGCGATGCATTGAATTTATTGGAGTCTCTGGAGACACCCTACATTTTGTTTTATGAGAGAGAGGACATTGTTGGATCAAGATCTTCAGATGATGTGGTGCTGCAGGTTTTTCCGGGTTTTCCTGCAGCTGAAAAAGCAAATGCGCCACTGGAATCAATAAAGTCGCCCCGGAGCGCCAATTAATTTTTTTTGTTGTATTTATTTTATTTTTATTGTAATATATATATATATATATATATATATATATATATATATATATATATATATATATATATATATATATATATATATATGTATTTGAATAGCTTCATAACTTCTATTTATTATATGAGAGCGCTTTCGATAGCTAGTTGTGATATCATCTTCAAGGTTCTACTCAAACTGAACGTTTCATCCTCTTGTTTGTTCTTTTATGGGGTCAGAACGCCTTAGTGCAGGTACTGTAGGTAAATTTGCCTGTATTTGGGTTCCATCAGGTGTTGTTGGATTGTGTTAGATTTTCTCTAGGTTCACTGTTTCAGGAATGTGTATTGGTTTGTGTAGTATATTGAATGTTAGGTCTTGTTGTGTTTTGATTTGTATTTGTTCCTCAATAAGTGAATTATGACTGTTAAATTTATGGATGTTTAGGTTTTCCCAGATGTCCATATTATTTATATATTATTTGTTTGTTTTGTATGTTTGTTTTGTATGTGCTGCCTAGACGCTGTCAAAAAGTAATTTTCGGCATTGTGGATTCTATTGTGGGAATAGTGGGCGGTGCCTTTCCCAGAAAATCGACTGCGTAGTGGGACGAAAATTGTTCAGCTGGTAGATTTGCTTTTTCTATGGCCGTTGTTGCAATTGAACCCTCTGCCTGTGTTAGTGGTGGAATTGTGGATTTTGAAAAGTTCTGATTAACAGTTTTAGCTACCGACTAGAAGGATTTAGACCCGTTGGGATTGGCAAGCAGTTTATTCCTATTTCTCTGATTGTGAAGTTCTTTGCTTTCATTTATCCTAAGTTTGCAGCTATTATGAGCATTAACAAACCTAGTTTGGTTTTTGGCACTGAAATATTTGCGCCACTGCCGGTAGGCGAGATTTCTGGGGGTGACAGCTTGCTCGCAACTTTTGCTGAACCAAGGTTTGCCGTTAGGAGATCGTTTCATTGAAAAAGGAAAATATGCATTCATGGATTATAGAATAACTTCCGTGACTTCAGAAACACAAGTTGATGGATCTTTATATCTGAAACAAACATCTAGTCAGGGAAAATTTCGAGATATAGAAAATTAACGGGGTTTGTTGAAACACCGGAGATCCGATTGGGGTTTTCTAACCCTAGGAGCGCCATCATGCATTTTTTTTCTCATAATCCCACCTTTGAAACCAAAAACAGCGGCACAGCAACGAAACGTCAGCAACGTCACGCAGCCTAAGCCGTTGCGATGGTGTCTCTCCGGGCGATCCCGGGTGGGACCAGCATCTACCATCTTCATATCAATGGGTAGATTATTATATTGAATCAATACTTTGTGAAATGAAGTTAGTGCAACATTTTGTTTGCCACATGTTTTTTTTCTACAGTCAGGCGAATAACCTTCGGGTAGAAATTTCAAAATGTAGGTGAACAACCTTTGTCTTTAGTGGCCAAATTGTCTGGGTTCAGAATCCTCCACCCCTCCGTCCCTCTTCAGTAAGCTTATTGCGAAGCTTGCTGATCCCTATCCCAAAACATCCTATCGAACTCTTCGTTCTCTCTTACGTTTCGTTTTCGGGTTTCAATTTGCTCGTGCACTCTCTCCGCGTAATACGTGTTCAGCTGACTGGCCAGAGAGTGGGAGATTTGCACGGCAGCCTGGAGACCCTCGGGGTAAGACAGGTCGGGTTCTCCAAAGTGGCTCTCTAGCTGAGACACCAAGTTATCGCCTATATTGAACGTCATGATTTTGTCCCTTTCATTTACATTAGATTATTCGGAGGTGAGGAGTAGAAACACCGCGTGAGGTGTTTCAAGCTTGAAGTTCTTCACCTGCCAAAGATTCTGCGAGGAATGTTTGCGACCTATAACTATTCTGTTCTCAATGAGCTTCTTCAGGCGGTAATTTTTCGTCGACTTCCACTTATTCCGCTTGCTTTCTCTCTTCTTCGGCTCTTCTCTGGTCTGGTAATTGTGAACTTGAATTTAGAATGATTCATATTGCTCTATTTTGCAATTTTTGTAATGGTTTGAAAGTCTTACCAAGAAAGGGTATAGCAGCTAAGTATAACAAACATCATAAATGCTATACTCAGACCGCAGCACTTACCGTACCCGTTTAAGGAGGCGACAGTTATCCATATCGAAGAAAATATTACCACACGAACAGTTCGGTTTCAGATCAGAACACTCGACAGAGTTGCAAGTCATGAGGATAGTAGACTTTGTGACGGAAGGCTTCAACTTCTGTAAATCGAGTCTTTTCTAGCTGACAGGCGATGTCGCTGCAGAGTAGGAAAAGAACTCTCAACCATGCGACTACTGGAAGCTGTGGTCCTACAAGGTGCAGTCCTTTAGCCACACCTCTTCTCGGTATACAAAGCAGACGTGCCCAAGAGGAGAACAACTTCAACAAATTGGTGCTCTACGCGGACGACATAGCTCTGCTAGCGATATCAACAAGCCAAGCGCACGTCACCAGATACTTGCAGCAACAGGCAGATATATTAGAGGAATGGGCCAACCTGTAGAAGATCGGTATAAACCCTGACAAGAGTCAAGCAATACTGTTCACCCGGAGGATGGTACACCTGGAAGGAAACGTTATCTTCAACGGGCAAAAGATTCCGTGGACCAATGAGCTAGATACTAGGGGGTTAACATAGACAAAAGATTAACGTTCAGGTCTCACGTACGGCAGAGAATAGGAATGGCGAGATCTGCCCGACAAAACCTATTACCAATAATAGGTCGAAGAAGCAACATGGGACTGAAAGTGAAGCTGCTGATGATGAAGACCTCAATAATACTGATAATCCTGTATGCCTGCACTGCCTGAGGCCAGTGCGCAGTGACATACATAAGACAGATCCAGTCGTTTATGAACCCGTACGTAAGGGCCGACGTAAACGCTCCAAGATATGCACCGAATAGGTACATATTCCGGGATATAGACCTGAACATACACTACGTAGACGCACCCATGAGAAAACACACAGAGGACACGTTTGACATAATTAGAGCGCACGAAAATCCAGCGCTAAGCGATCTGAATAACGCACTGAACAGGGATGACCCCAAATTCCAAGAGAGGGACAAACACAGGAGGCCAACGAAGCAGAACCAAAGAACACCCCCGAGAGTTGCTGTCAGGCGGCTCCGGTAAGTATAATTTTCTAACAGATAACTAACATTTCCTTTTCAGGTCCAACGAGAAGCACTCGATCGCGATCTCTTTTAAAACAATAGTCTCCTGTTAGTTTCTGGGGACCCTATGAAAAAATTCAGTTAGGAAAGTCAAAATAAAACAATGCAACAGATCAAAAAGTAAAAGCACCTAGAGGCTGATTTTCGACCAAAAAAGGTCAGATGTCAATCTGGCTCATCAGTAAGTTGAGGACGGCTGTGGAGGAGCGGGGTTGGATGGACCTAGATGGGATGTTCTGCACACATTAATCGTGTGGAGAAGACTTCAACTCAGGGCACTCAACCCGGGATGGGGCAGGGGGGAAGGTGGTAATTTTTCCGTCAATTCGCGGCGGGTACCGAATGAAGAACTTACAGCTAACACGGACGCTGCAATTAGAACTCCAACGGATGATGAAGCGGAGGAAATTCGGATTGAGACAGCAAATATTCTACGCAAAGCCCGAACACCAAAATGCAATATTTCTAAAAGAGAAATTGTGGCTTTGAAAAACCTGATCACAGATGAGGAGATCACCATTCTATCAGTTGACAAGGGAAATGTCACGGTGCTTTTGAAAACAGAAGAATACATCGAAAAAAATTGAAAAACTTTTCGACCCATCCAGCTAGTCTGAGCTAAAAAGAGACCCAACACAATCATCATATTTGTCGGAAACCACTCAGAAGACCATTCTTTAAACAGAAGCCGGTCCACCAAGGCTCTACGGTCTTCCGAAATATACACAAAAAAGAAATTCCATTCAGACTCATAGTGAGTGCACCGGGTTCGCCTACGTATTACTTGTCAAAACACCTAGCATCGCTTCTCAAGCTTCATGTTGAAAAAACAACCTCGTACGTCAAGGATTAGACAGACTTTGTGAGAAAAATTAAGATTCACCAACGTCCCACTGGAAAATTCTTTGAGCGAGATAGCCAACCTGTTTGCAAGTGATATCATCGTACTCTTCAAGGCCTGCCTCATAAGAAGTTACTTCCAATGGAATGGAGATTTTTATTAGCCTTTCTTGACACATTGATTTACAACTTTGAAGCCACGTGTCCCATTAAAAACAAAAAAATTAAAAAACCACTGGAAATGAATGGGTAACAAATGAAATAAGAAAATCATCTAAAGATTTAAAACAATTACATTACCTAAGAAAACAATTTCCAATACTTGAAAGTATGTCAATTTCACATCAATAAAATTCAAAATTCATCAAAGAAAAGTAAGTTTACTTGGCAGATTATAAATGAGCTCAATGGAAAAAAAAACCCAAAAACACATCGCAATAAAATTACATAATGAAATTATCGAAGAACCATCAATTTTATCAAATATATTTAATGATTATTTTGTAAACATACCTAAGGAAACAATAGGAAATATACAACACCTAAATCATCGAATTAAATATCCACAAAATAATTTTCAAACAGAGAGTATGTTTGTTCAATATGTTTCTGAGATAGATGTTCTCAATGTTATAAAATATAAAATTAAAAATAAGCCCTCCTGTGGTTATGATAGAATTTCAGCTGTAATATTAAAAAAAATTGCAGAATACGTAGTTAAACCTCTAACTCACGTGATTAATAAGTCTCTTGAGGACGGGATATTCCCAACAAAATTGAAAACTTCATTAGTGTCTCCTATTTTAAAGAAAGGTAATCCATCTGACATATCTAATTATAGACCAATCACTATTCCATCAGTAATATCAAAAGTAATTGAATATGTGGTTCTAAATCAACTGGTATCGTTTTTAGAGAGGAACAAAGTTATTATGGATAATCATCATGGTTTTCGTAGCCAATACTCTACTACAACAGCAATTATCTCCTTCTATGAGAAAGTATTAATAGCTACTGAGAAGGGTGAAAATCCAACAGGAATATTTTGTGATTTAAGTCGAGCTTTTGATTGTGTTCAACACGAAACTCTGCTTGATAAGTTATATAAATTTGGTATAAGAGGTAAAATTCATGACTGGTTTAGCTCGTATCTGAAAGGACGGAAACGAATTGTAAAAATCTCGCATTGTGGTAAAACATCTCGGTCATCTCCTCAAAGAAATGACATTGGGGTACCTCAAGGCTCCATTCTGGGGCCAATACTATTCGTCTTATATATTAATGAGCTACCTCTGATCCTAACTGATGCATTCACTACATTGTATGCAGATGACTCAACGCTACTTTTTACAGGAGAAAACTCTGAAATTCTGAAAACAAAAATTAACACCACAATGCTCAACTTTCCAGTCTGGTCTTCTGATATGTCTCTTCTTTTTAATACAAACAAAACAAATTGTGTAACTTTTCATACTCATCAAAACAAAAACGTACCGCCATTAAATATCAACATTAATAACACATGCATTTATAGTACTGAAAGTGTTAAATTTCTTGGAATTTTTTTGGACGAAGACTTATCATTTCGAACTCACTGTCTACAGCTTTCTAAGACACTGAACTCAAAATGTTACCAAATCAGAAATCTTAGATATACATTGAACTTGAATCATCTCCGTTCATTCTATTTTGCAGAAGTTCAATCAAGAATAAACTATGGTATTGCAGTCTGGGGTGGATAAGCATATGCACAAAATGTTTTTCTGGCTCAAAAGCGCATTGTTAGATGTATTGCTAGAGTCTCATTTAACCATAGTTGTCGTGACCTTTTCAAAAACATGAAGATTTTAACAGTTAGTGGTATTTTCATTTTAGAACTTTTGAAGAATATACACAAAGCTCGTGACGACCATATGCGTGTAGATGAACTACACAATTATGATACTAGACAGAAAGGCAAATATTGCGTTCCCTTCAAACGCTTAAATATTAGCTTAAATTCACCTACTGTACTTGGCTTAAGACTCTATAATCGACTTCCACAAAGATATAGATCCTTTTCAAACCGGAAATTTCTTATTGAAGTGAAAAAGATACTAATTGATCTGTGTTCCTACTCCCTAGAAGATTATTATGAATTAATTTTTTAAAGAACAACCTGTAAACATGTATTATTTAACTATCCTATGTTAATTGTATTTTGTCTGCAATCCTTGTTATGCATGTACATAATTTATTTTATTTTATCATTTTACTCACTGTACTTTGTTGTATGTCTATATGTTTTTTGACTTGTCCTATAGCTGTAATTGCTCGAATGGATAAATAAAGAATTGAAATTGAAATCAGACGGCGTAGCGATGGAAAGTCCACTTAGCCTGGTGATAGCCAACTTTTTTATTTAGCAATTTGAGAAGAGGCAATCAACGCTCTCGATTTCAAATCAACCATGTGCTACGATGCGTAAATGATAGACCACATAAATGCTCAACACCCTAGCATCAAGTTCACCATGGAGACTGAACAGGAACAACGGATAGCTTTTCTAGATTCACTCGTCGAAAGGCGAGGCACACGACTGACACATAAAGTGTACCGAAAACCGACACATACGGACAGATTTCTGCATGCACTTTCGAACCACCATCCAAGTCAAAAGCGGGGAATTATCAACACCCTGGCGAAACGTGGCCGTAGAATGTGTGAACCGGAACACCTATAAGAAGAATTGGAGAGTCTTCAAGTTGCTTTGAGATCGACAGTGTAAGCGAGATCAACAAGGCCATGAAACTGAGACATCCACAAGTCAAAATAGGGTGAAAACTCAAACGTTTGCACGTGCATTTCTACGGAAGAGAAGCATAAAATAAAAACACTGTTCAAGCACACCAGAAATATACAACAAAGCCTTAGATCTGCGAAAGACAAAAGAGATCCACTATCAGCTGCGGGGGTATATCGTATACCATGCACCTGCGGATAAGTTTATTTCGGTACCACCAGAAATGTGAATGAACATGTGAAACTAATTGTTCCCGTTCATGGATACCACAGTCGGCTTGGCTTGTACGGAAAGCCATAGAAATCCATGAACATACGAAGCATTACAACAGAAAAGAGGATGCGATAACCCTTAACCGGATTTGGCATTCCATACTCAAAGATGCTAAAGTGGCAACAAGGCAATAGAATTTTACGGCTCTTAGAGACGACAGGTCATTTATTAATGAGTCAAGTATTAATACCGTAACCAATATCAACCCGCTAACAGGTACGACGGGAATAGATACGTCATTAAGGGGTAATAATATTTCGGCCGATAGCAACACATCAACAAAAGAGGCGGACTTCTTGAGTCAACATAAATACAACTTACGGACTAGAAATCACCAATTATCGGCAAATCAAGATGAATAAACCTCTGAAGAATCCAGCCATTTGGACTGGCAAAACATTAAGGGACCCAGTTCCAAACTACGACGGCCTTCAAACCCGAATAAAGATAGTAACACTGAAACTTTTTATCTTCAACATTTCGAAAATCTACTGATCAGTGAACAGAGGCAGTAGTCAATATCAATAAACCGACCGGAAATAGCAAGAACCATAATAACAGATAATATTTACTGCATGAATAGATTGTTTTCATTTTACATAAACATCTTGTTTCATACAATATGTCACCAAAAAGCTGCTAGATTTCTTTCCAAAGCATTTGATCGTACCTGACACAAACAAGTTCTAATGATTTCAGTACAGTTTTTTTGATGATCACTCTCCTAAAGTGGCCATCGATGTCTTTCTCTGATACCTAGTTTCACCATCAACTCTATTGCTCTCCATGAATTCATTTTGGCTCCAAAGTATATATTGTACATTGTTGATATATTGGAAAAGACTTGAAGTATAGTGTTCATTTGTAATTTTCAATTATATTAAATACGTTTTTGAGTTCAAATAAGCATAACATTGGCAGACATATCATTCTACTACAAATGATACAAATCAATTGACAACAATTGGTTTGTTTGGGTCATATTGAATTATAATAAATTTTTCAACAAATTATATTTCTTTGAAAATATTCTTTGCAGAAAAAGCAATTGAAATAGTAAGGAAATTGAAATTCAAACTGATATAAGAGTGATATTTTATTGGAATATGACGACTAGGACTATATATTTGGCATCACATGCGAATAAGAGAGGATTTATCAAACTATTGTATGGAATATAGTTTCACGTATTATTATATTTATTTACATATCGAGAATTGTCAATCGATGAAATTTGGTGAAAGATAATATACAGTATAGTGGAAAAATTTATTCGTGAAAATTGTATGCTGATTGTAAGTCAAAGAATATATTCAAGTGAATTTCAGAGATAATGAATCAAACAAACTCTCCTGAATTTCTGATGAAAACTGATTCTATTTGAAGTGTTGAGTGAAATGTGTATGAATCACGATATCATAGTCTACATTTATAAGAAACATTATTTCACCCAATTATCTACATTTATCACAGGGAATATCGCAGATTTCTTCTCATAAGTATATGTACACGCAATTTGAAGTATCGATCGATGATCAAAGTTTTTATATGATGTGAAGTCTATCCAGATAATTATAATACTATTATAATAATAATATTTGTAAAAACTCTGTTGTGACAGCATAATAACTTGGGACAGAAACTTTTGGCCATGACTTTTCTGAATAACTTCCAATTAATATCTGATAAAAAATTCAATATCTTTCAAACATCTTTCAAGTAACACCTCATCGTCAGATTTTCATTGAATAGTTTACAAAACCGCAATACGTGTTCATACTAACTGAATAATACCTAATCAGTGATTTATTCACATTGAAATTTTAATCATTTGCCTTTTACCACACAAGTACTCACAATTTTAACCCAGTGCAGGTGTAAAATAATTGAAAATGTAGATATTGGGAAAAAAATTATACTCATTTAAATGAACGTGTAACTGATGAAAATCACTGATTAAAAGTTTTCACATTGAAAGAAATATTCAATAAAGAAAAAGTTTTCAAGTCTATCTGGCCTTTTAGTAAATTTTCATAATTTTCAATTTTATTGATTTGCAAGCACTCCGAAAGATTCATTTTCAAATTCTTCTCTTCGAAATTTAACACGTAACAATCGTCATTCAACTCATATTCATCTGCCAAAATATATTTTGTAAATGTAGAATAGATTTTCACATTCAAGAAACTATTCCCAGGGTATTTCATTCTTCGGATGAAGGTTCTTTCCGATTTGCCAATATAAAATTGTGACCATGAACTAGAAGTCAACTTATATACTCCATTTCTATTCGACACTGAAGTTTGTGATGAATTTGCTTGGATTGTCATTTACTCTGTAAGTAACACACAAGTATTTTTTACAAAAAACAAACAGATTAAACTGTTTAATCTTCCTCTTGAATATGGTCACTTGGTGACCGAAACACGTGTGGAGGTGTTAAAATAACGATTTGGTGTTGAGATAAAACTCCGGTAATATCAATCACTACACCAAAAGTTCCACAGTGTATCACAAGTATACAGGGTGGGCCATGGAAAACTTGACATGGGGGTTTTGGTTACTAATCTTGCAAATCCGAAAAAATGCTCAGACAGGTCGATTTCTATTGGGAGGGGGACAGTTTATTTCCCATTTACAGCGTCGTCACATCAACCCTGGAGCAGAGGGGTGACAACCCTTGGAATTTTAATAGGGAATAGTGGGCGAGTCGCACATCGTTTGAAAGATCTTGGAATTCTCTAAATAATGGTGTACATTTTTTAAATTTGGACGTATTTGAAAGAGTTCTTTCCGATAATTAACTTTTTCAATATTGTTAATGGCAACAAATTGTTGTACGCCACTGCTCAGTTGGAATGTATTTGGAACTCTTTCATTTGTTTATTACGCTACTTTTTTGTTAATTTTTCAGTTTTTCTCTGATAAAAGGACCATTACAATTGAGAAATGGTTAAAAATACTGTTTCTATTGCTCATTTTTATGTTAAAAGTGATATCTACATTATTACTAGTAGTGAGTGCCGTACAGTGTTGCTAAAGAAACAATGGTTTACACAACTGCAGAGAGGGTTGAGTTGATTGAACGGTACTATGGAAATAGACGTTGTGCTGCGAGAGCCGCTGAACTGTTCAATCAACAACATGGAAAGAATGTGTCGCGACAGTATGTTTTCGATTTAGTTGCGAAATTTCGCGCAACTGGATCTGTAGCAAATAAAAAACGACAAATCGAACCACCAGTAGCAAATGAGGCGACACAAGTGGCAATTCTGGGCCATGTTGAGCTTAACCATACTTTGAGCACCAGAAAGTTCATTTGTTTCCGGGGTGTCACGAACTAGCATTCGGCGTATTTTAAAAACCCACAAAATGCATCTTTACAAGATAAAATTAACGTAAGAACTGAATGAAGATGATTTTGATCGACGCTTGCAATTTTGCGAGTTGGTTAGTGAACGAGCGATGGAAAATCCACATTTTGCTTTCAACATTTGCTTCAGTGATGTATGTTCTTTTTTTCTAAATGACACAGTCGCCATTATTGTCGCTATTGAGCTGATTCAAATCCTCACATTTTTCATGAAGTGCATACTCATCGTGCACAAAAATATAAATGTATGGGCTGAAAATTTTAGTGACCGTATTGTTTTCAGAAGGAAATTTAATCGGACAAATGTATCTAGAGCTTCTGGAAGACACTTTCAATCCTCTTCTTCTCACTGATATTATTGAAAATGACCACAATTAACGGGGGCATCTGTTAATATTTCAACAAGATAGAGCTCCTCCGCACTATGCTCTGCCTGTTCGGTAGTATTTAGATCAGACTTTTCCGGATCACTGAATTGGGAGGCGTGGCACTTTCGCCGATAGATTTCTTTCTGTCCTCCTGCATAACTCGAAGATTTACGGCAACGAATCACAAATGAATATCGCCAAATCACTCCAGAAATGCTCCACAATGTTCGAGAACGTTTCTAGCAGAATCTCTATTATTGCATGGAAGCTGGAGGTGCTCATTTTGAGCATAGGCTAACATGAGAAAGAAGTAAGTGATTTCAACGGTAACTTCAATATTGTTTAGAGAATTCCAAGATCTTTCAAACAATGTGCGACTCGTCCCCAGTTCCCTATTAAAATTCCAAGGGTTGTTCACCCTTCTGCTCCGGGGTTGAAGTAACGACGCTGTAAATGGGGAAAAAACTGTCCCCCACCCAATAAAAATCGAAGTCTCTGAGCGTTTTTCAGAATTTGAAAGATTTGCAAGATTGTTACCACCCTGTATACAGCGATGTGATTGGTGGGTTCACCAAAGTATGTCAATGTAATGACCCTTACTATCGTTTCTTGAAGTGAAATTTATCTAGTAAATGGCTTGTTTTCGTAGTTGTTTGTTGAAAATAGGGTCGATAATATTCATCTTGTAACCGTTGTTATCAATAATTTGTTTGATGAAACTCAAGTCCCTCTGAAAATTTGAAAAATTATTTTTTGACAATGGAATATTCAATAATCTGTGAAGCCTACTATTGAATGGTGCTATACTGATTCGGATATAACAAGGAATTATGTATGACAGTGTCTAGAGAATTTATTGAAATATTCACCTCCATTTCAGTGGCGAATTTAATTGACAGATGATTAGTTTGGCAAACTTGCCTAATTGGGTAGAATTTAGTTAGTATGAATCCGCCTGAGAGAACTTTTTCATAAAGACACCGTTCGAAAACGTATTGACGTGTCCCTTTCCAATATTTTTTCAATTTTCACTTAGAGTAAATAACTATTTCATTTTATCATACCAGAGTATGAGAAAATGAAAGTAGAAGTATGTAATTTTCATCAAACCTGTATTCTACATGAACTTATCGAGTACCCCTCTCATTCCTAATTCAATAAAGAATACTCAATATACCTAAATTTGAAAATATGAACATCACAAGTTTCAACGACAAAAGGGTGACAATTGCCACACTTGTATAATGCATAATCCATAATTTTCGGTACCACTTTCTTCCTTGTGGTATAGTATCCAGGGGATCTTTGACAATATATACTCTACTTCCTCTAGTATAAACATAGAAATATGAATCCCAAGTCAAATTTTTCATACTGAAGTCGAATAATTGTTTATCCTGTATTTTGAGTTTCTTCCATAGCGCTTGGGTGTTGCCATTTTCAAATTTCCAATTTCCCAAGGTGAAATATTCAATCACTTTACTGAACTTGTGAATTTTCTCATAACCTTTGACTAACCTGAAAATGAAAAATCATTATATTACGATAATGAATATGATGAATCAGCATGAATATATTTTTCGAAATGGTCAAAATAATGAGGAACAATACAGGGATATCGAAATCTGTGAAAAGTAGAATAACAAATGGCAACGTTTGTTTGAAGGTGGTTGACAATGTTTCGTGGTGCATTTCATCAGTTCGGACTTCCATTGTTTAATATGATATAAATTGAAATCCCTGAACGAATCAGTGATGGTGGAACAGGCTTTAGCTAGAAAACAGCAAGAGCTCCACAAGAAAGAGAAGCCGCCACAGCCAGTACTTGTACTTCTATACATCAGAGGATTGTCGGAAAGTATAGGAAGAATTGGGTCCAACTATAACATCAGAACCTGCTTCAGATCTGGGAACACTATCCGTAGGAAGTAAATAGTAAACTATTCACTTCCACATTGTATTTTTTTAAATTATAACTAAAATCAAATGGGCATGTCTGTGAATGTCATTTTCAACTTTGGCGTAGAAGAAATCGAAAAGAAAACAGTGCTGGTAAATTTTATCGAGCTACGATGAAATTGAGATTTTCACTTGTTTTGACAAATATTTTCCTTTTGAATAACAAAAACTGACATAATCGGCATGAATTTTTATTTTCCATGTCATAGAAAAAATTCAAGAATAAATGTTGCAAATCTTTCAAAATTTTTGGCGGTGAAAAATCAACAACTGTCAATATTTCATTTGATACTCGCCCCTGCACTTGCTCAGGGCACATGATTCTCGGACCCAATGATCACTTACCCCACGGTGTGGGGAAGGGTCATTGATTGATAATGCTGGCGAGCCCTCTCGAATGTATCGGGGCTTTGGGGGATAGGGCCTGGCCAGCGCAAACTACGGTTGAAAAAAAAAATTGAACTCACTCAAGAACGGCTGGACCAACTTTTATAATTTTTGTGTTTTTGGATTTGTTTTCATTGGGAGTAGGATGATAAGTATTGTAATATATTCATTTTATTTGAAGTGAAAGACTTATCAAATTGGATACTTGCTGACATAATAACGTAATCAAAGTGTCTGTATTTCACAAGTAATTGGAACCGTTATTTGGATATTCAATCTATTGAGACCCTTTTTTTATTCACGTTCGCAACTTGGTATATTGTAATTTCCTAATACGTGTATTTGTGTTTCCAAGATTTTTTCTCAATATGTTAATGAAGTATTATTAATCAAACAAAATGAATAAAAACACCTTTGTCTAAATACCACTGGAAAATTTTATTTATACGACCGGTTTCGGGTTTGAAGTATGAAGGTGTATAATGGGATCAAACCCGAAACCGGTCGTATAAATAAAATTTTCCAGTGTTATTTAGACAAAAGTGTTTTTATTCATTTCATTTAAGTGATGATGAATTACCATAAAGTAAACAAGTCATCAATCACACATAATAGTATTATTAATACTAACTTTGGTTCCTTTCTCAAACAAACAGCAATGAAATCAACTAAATATGCAGGAATAGTATGCAGTAACATTTGCATAACAAGGCATAGATACATATTTGTTATCAGAAAAAGATATCCAAACCATATACATTTCTCTGAAGGAATTCTCAAACAATGTTTTCTTGAGTAAAACCGGAATTCATCTGGAAAACAATAGGTTAGTATCATCTTATCTACCAAAACAGAAATTCACTCACTCCAAGTCAGCGGTTTTTCCGGAGTTGAAACATAGTTGAAAACAGGAATTTCCAATTTGGCCTGCCCACTATGCTCATCGTTGTTGTTCAAACTCCTGAAAACAAAATTTCACCATAATTCTCAATCGAAACGACTGCCTAATTTAATGAAATACAGCAGCAGTAAACAATTACATTTGTTAAAGAATCTCTTTCAATTCATTGCGTTTTTTAGCTTCAATATTATCATATCATCTGAAAAACTTTTTGAGTATTGATAAAATAAAAATATTGAGATGAATGCCGGTATTATATTCCCAAAAAGTGATTCCTACTTTACACCAAAATGAAGTTGGAAGTTGTGTATTCTCAAGAGAGATTATTTTTGGAAAAAACACTATTCGACTTTCACTTCTCCATCTTTCTATAAAAAATTGTACTGACAAAATAACTACTTTCCCATAAGCATTGAACTATACGAAAGAAAAATACCTTCGGAACAATTACTTCCATATAAACTTTGAATTATACGGAAAACAATTTTTCCCATCCAGTTTGTACTCCAAACATTCGTTATGAACTTGAATCAGATATCAGTCATAGAAAACCTGCAAAAATAAGTACAAAAAAATGAAAGCCAGTCTATCTCCAGCTATTGTTTCAATTCAAGGAACCTTAACAGATATAATTCACATGGAACACTATCATACTCAATGGCGGATTTCGTAGTTTTGCAAAAAGGCATTTTTCTTATTACCTCATGAGTACCTTATTAGATGGGAAAATTTTGAAAAATTGAGAAACGATATGGTTAACTCATTGAAGATAAAGTTTAGTATTATCATAACAAAGTAGACAGATACAAGAATAATTCTCACTTGATGTGGAAAACCTTAAAAACTCTTGTTAATAGTAATGATCATACATTTCGTAACCTAATCCAATTTGAAGATGAAGGGGTGGTAAGTACTAAAAAAGGTGAAACTGACATGGCGGAAACTTTCAACCTATACTTTGTAAACAGCATCCAACATATAGTCCAAGGTATTGAAAATTCCTAACCATGGTTCTATTTGGATAATAATTTATATTTGCCCTTCAGCACCTTCAGATTGATTACATTAAGATAGTGTTTCTCAAACTTTTCGAATTCACGGTTCCCATATGTTTTTTAAAGGTTATCGCGGCGCCCTGAACGTAAAGACTACACTAGATATTTAATTAATAAAAGTAGGTAGGTGGCTGTCTGAACGGATTGCATTTTGTAATTAACGATACTATCATATTATCAGAGGATTTTTATTAATAGGTATTACTCTCAGTTATCTATGTTGTAAAACGTTGTACCTTGAGACTCCCCGTGGCCCACGGCGCCCCAGTAAAGGTTCCACGGCGCCCCAGGGCATCGCGGCGCACACTTTGAGAAACACTGTCTTAAGAGATTTGAATGATATAATTGGGTCATTAGATAATAAATGTAGTATCCATGAAATCTTGAATTCTAAAATGTTAAAGCAAGTATTTGAAACAGCTGGTCATGTAATTCTCAATTTAATCAATACATCGCTCCAGAATGGTCAATTGCCCGAATCATTAAAAATAAGTACCATTATACCCATACCTAAAGTTACAAACACTATAAAAGCAACCTATTAATACCTTACCGCCAATAGAGAAAGTTTCAGAAATAGCAGTAAATAATCAATTATTAGAGTTTATTGACAAAAATCGAATCATGTTTAGCAATCAATCTGGTTTTCGAAAAAAACATTCTTGCCAAACAGCACTACAGTTATCATTAACTAAATTTACTAATGAAACAGATAAAGGAAAATATGTTGTAGCTGTCTTTTTATATTTGAAAAGGGCCTTTGAAACGATTGATGGAAGTGTTTTGCTTCAGAAGGTGAGAAGATATGGGATTGAGGGGATGGTTTATGAGTGGATAAGTAATTATTTATGAAATAGGAAACAGAGAGTACGTGTGAACAATTATTTCTCATCATATATAACAAATCACACAGAAGTGCCACAAGGTAGTGTGCTTGATCCCCTATTATTCATTCTGTATCTGAATGATATTCAATTATTCACAGACTGTGAGTGCATCAACTTATTTGCAGATGATACCTTATTGGCCTGTACTGGAGTAAATTTAGAAGAAACTGTTGGCGGAATGAATCAAGTTCTAGAGAAAATAAAAAATATCTGAAAACCAATAAAATTAAACAACAAAAGCAATGATAACTACTACTAAATTCAAATATAATCAAATAAATACAAACAACATAAATATAAAAATTGAAGATGAACGTATAGAAATAGTAACATCAGTGAAGTATTTGTGATTTCAACTTGATAATTGCTTATCATTCGACGACCACTTCGAATATATTGAAAAAAAGATTGCAAAAAAATTATATTTTTCCTCAAGAATCGCCAATAACTTATCAACAGATACAAAAATTATGGTATATAAATCAATAATCCAACCCCATTTTGACTACTGTGCATCTATTTTATTCTCTTTCAATTTGAACAAAGTGCAACAAATACAAAAACTGCAAAATCGAGGAATGAGTATAATTTTAAAATGTAATAGGTATACACTAATTTCTACCATGCTATCTGCTCTACAATGGTTCTCAGTATCCAAAAGATTATTCTATCGTACCATGGTTTTCATTTATAAAATATTAAATTGAAAAGGATATATTTTCTAGGAGAGATAATTTTTTGCCGTAATTCAATATTCATGTGAAAGTATCTGATAGTAAGTTGTAAACATGATCTACGCATTTTTGTGAAGAGTTTATTTCAAACTGAATTGATTTCTTCTCCTCTTTGGAAGTTTTCCACATTTTTTTTATGAAGGTGGAAAAGTGAAAGCCAAAAAACGGTTCTCGTTCCCAAAATTTAATAGTTTTCGCATTCCACTTCATTTGTTTAAATCAATCGAGCTGACTTTGGGATGAATACTTTGTAACTGACAGAACGATTGTTTTTCAGAAATGACAATCGGACACATTTAGCAGTAACGTGAGTATTTCGTAGGTATCTGAGTTGGGCTGAAAAGTTCGTAGGCTAACATAGAAAACATTTTTTTTTTTAATTTGATTTTATTATTCAACATAATTGCCTCCAAAGGCGAATCAACGATTAGAGCGGTTATACAATTTTTCGATGCTATTTTTTATAATACGATTTGTCTTCAGCCTCAAAATAGGCCTCAGTTTCGACAATTACCTCTTCTTCGGCGCTAATCGGTAAAAAGTCGCTGCGGGCCAGATCTAGAGAATACAGTGGATGCGGAAGCAATTTTAGGCCCAATTCATGCAACTTTGCCATCGTTTTCATTGATTTATGACAGTCTTGATGGAACAGCACTTTCTTTTTCTCCAAATGGGGCCGTTTTTTGCGATTTTGTTCTTCAAACGGTGTTGATGGTTTTTTCTTCAAGATAGTCGATGAATATGCGCATCCCTCATCGCGCATCGTACATTGTAACATATCATTGTATGAATTCGGGTTTTTAAGTATAAAACAGCTTCAAACACTGCTCAGAATCATCAATTCCATCAGGAGCTCAATTGTGAGCTTGCAAGATACCAATTTTGACACAGTGTTCGCATACCCAATATATTCCTACACGATATGTCGAACACTTTCATTTGATATATTTACAGCCTCAGCTATTTCAATCAACTTCACTTCGCGGTCGTCCAAAATTATTCTGTGGACTTTTTGATGTTTTCGTCGGTAACAGTCTCTTTGGGGAGTCCCTTGCGTGCATCGTCCTCATTTAAACCTAGCAAACCACTTCTCAATGATTAATTTCCCTGGTGCAAAGTCCGAATAATGTTTATCAAGCCAATCCTTGGCTTCAACAGTATCTTTTTCGCCAAAAATCAATACTTCATCAACACATCAAATTTATTTTTAATCGCACAAACTGAAAGTCCATCTAGTACATTTTTATATCGAATGTAGGGGTCAATGTGTCCTGGTGAAGTTTTTTTGTCGTAGGCAGTATTTTTACACAATTTTCTGATGAAGGTAAGGATACGACATTTATGTGAATATGTGTTTATTGAAATTTATTATTATAGTGTTCAGTGAAACTGACTCAGACCAATATGAAACGTCAGAATCACTTCAAGATCCTACGTATACTGTTAGCCGTACTTGATGATAGCGTATCACCAGATGATGATCAACCAGACGAAACTGAAAACGTTTTGGTAGGTGAAGATGGCGGGAACACCACCCATAATATCACGCAGAACAAAGATGAGGTATTTGTTGGTCAGACAGTAAATGTGCAAGATAATAATTCTGATACACAGAATTCAAGTGATAGTGAGTTCGAGAGAAACTCCCATTCCGTCCGTCAGATTCCTTCGGGATCCGATTTGTGGACAGAAGTCAAACGGAATCATTTAGTTTTTCCCTATAATGAACAGTCTGGTATCAAACCGGAATACGCAGCAGTTTTGGTGCATGCTGAATTTTATTCGCCGAATTTTATTCGCTGTTTATAGAAAACGAGATTCTGGAAATGATGGTGGAACAAACTAACCTCTACACTACCCAAGAACTCACTTCAGCGGACGATATATCACAGGCTTCAAGATTACATAACTGGACTCCTACAAATAAAAATGAAATGAGACAGTTCCTTGGACTCCTTGGATACATGGGATTTGTGAAAATGCCGAGCGTCAAAGATTATTGGAGTCAAAAGCGTCTTTTCAAAAACTCCGTCGTTTCAGAGGTTATGACCAGAAATAGGTTCCAATTACTTTTAACATTTTGGCATTTCAGTGACAATCAGCATTGTCCTGATGGTAACAGAGTTTATGAGATTGAACCTTTGGCTAAAAATGTTCATAAAAAAATGTCAAGAAATATATGTATTCGGCAAAGTAGTATGAATTGACGAAAGTCTCATTCCGTTTCGTGGACGTTTACTTATAAAGCAGTATATCCCAAACAAGACCCACAAATATAGTCTAAAAATGTTCAAACTTTGCTGCGATAATGGTTATACATGGAACATGAAACTATATGCAGAAAAAGAACAAAATCCTACTACGTCAATGCCGACAAAGATTGTAATGGAACTTTCAGAAAAACTCTTGAACACAGGAAGGACAATGATAACAGACAATTGGTACACTAGTTTAGAATTAGCAAATCAACTTCTAGACAATAATACACATTTAGTGGGAACACTTAGGGCTAACCGTAGAGGTAATCCAAAAAGTGTAACATCAAAAAGGTTGAAGGTAGGGGAAATTATTGCAAAAGAAAATAATAGGGGCCTTTGCGTCGGAAAGTGGCGAGACAAACGAGATGTCCTTTTTCTATCAACAAAACATGGCGATGAAACCGTTGAAGTTACTCGATATACTGGGACTATAGAAAAACCTGCAGCCATTATGGAGTATAATTCAGGAAAGTTTTCTATCGACATATCAGATCAAATGACGAGTTATAATACAGCGTTACGTAAGATAATAAAATGGTACAGGAAAATTGCTGTGGAAATACTGTTAGGTACAGCTGTTGTCAATGCACACATAATATATAGAAATATTACTGGAAAGAATATAATCTATATTATAAGAATATAATATATATCTGAATTTCGACAGAAAATAATAACAAGTTTACTCGAACCTACCGAGAATTCTGAAGAAAATGATAATCAACAATGTGCAACTACATCAGCAAAACGACAAAAAATGAACACTCACACTTTGGCAAAAAGAGATGGACCGACAGTGAAAACAAGAAAATATTGCAGGGGATGTTATAATAAAAAAGTGAAATTCAATCTTGAAAAAAATTAAGTAAAAAAAGGTTATCACTCACTGCCGCAAATTGTAAAAATGAACCCCACTATTATTTGGAATGTTTTACCACTAGTCACAAATAATTCCTTTTTTTCTTCTTCCAAAATTTGTATTTGTTCATTACTCTTAGTGTAGTTTCCGCTATTTATTTGTATTTATTTCAATAAAGAATACTTGAGTTTTGCATACTTATTATATTTAGTATTGAGAAAAAACCATTATCAACTTTGAAGCGGGTAATTTTTGGAGGAGCAATTGGAATCGAAAAATGCATACGAGAGAAATGGTCAGCAGTGCCATGGCGGTCATGCCTATATAGCTAAATGCGTGTCAAGCGGTCTCTAATGACCGTCCTGGTGTTGAAAGTGTTGAAGTGTCGGCCCCCGACAAGGGCCAAAGGCGAAAATTTTTGTTATCTGTTTGAAATGTTTATTTCATCAGTTCGGACTTCAATTGTCTAATATAATATAAATTGACTTAAAATCCCTGAAAGAATCTGTAAAAAAATTAAAATAGGATCAACCGAAAAATAACAATTCTATTAAACAAAAATTTCAGTTTTTTGTTATATTAGACAATGGAAATCCGAACTGATGGAATACACCACGAAACATTGCCAACCACCTTCAAACGAATGTTTGAAATGTGGTATCCTTGGACAAGTACTAATAGTAATAACAAGTGTGATAACAACGCAGACTGTTTCCTGTGTAGTGATTCCAATAGCGATGGTGGAAAATGTGAAAAAGAGATACTAGTGAATAAGATTCGGAATATTGAGACACAGAGAGTATGTTTCAACGTATATAAGAATCTACATCTCAAGTTTGGTTTCTCAACTGTAGGTAAAATAGTCAAGTTAGGCAGTTATGGAATGCAGAAGAATAGTGGAATTGCGTGACAAATACTTAGAAGAAATACCTATATATAGACAAGAACCATGTCAAATTTTCTATTTGGACAAAACTTCGTATGACACTCACGATATAGTTACGAAAGGGTGGACTGATGGTTCAAAAATGTGTACGCCTAGCATGCGTAGTTCTTGACAACTCTTGCTATGATTCGCGACAGCTCATCAAAGTACCGAATAAAAATTCGAGGAAAGATGAAATGCAAAGTTTTTAAATGGATATCAATCTGTATTTTGAAGATTACTATACCAAAAAACAACTACTACATTTTCAAACTTATTGAATATCCTTATAGGAGGAAACTGCAGTAACGTTAATTACAAATAGAAGTAGTAAAAAACATAGAAAGTTTCCATTCTCTTTTGTTCATTATGATTTCCTACCACATAGTAACGGCTACATCCATCAATTTTGAAAATTCATGGAATCGAAATGGCATATGAATGTTATCCAGGACTTCCTGAAAATAAAAATTTTCCAAAATTGAATTCAAACGAAGTAAAGGTTGAACGAATATTAAGATTAGTTAGACAATCGAATAAAGGAGATTTTATGGTTCACATATTTTACAATTGCTCTGATGATATTTTTGATCACATTATATGGTTTCTATAAATGTAGAAATAAGAGAACGTGAAAATTGGAATCGTGACATCAAGAAACGATGGACCACAATCTCCAGCACGAAACAACCGAAACAAGTTCAGAATTATAGCTAGATTCTTCATAAGAAGAAGACCCAGTTACCAAATTTGGGAAGAGGTGGAAAAAGATATTGAAACCAATCCAAACTCATCTAAAAGTTACGCATGAAAAGTTGCTGCACGGTATATAGTCCAGTCATTTTAGGGGGTTTGCCTAGGAAAGTGGACATACCCAGCTGTAAATTTATATAAACTTTGTATTTTGGCATCATGGAAGTATTCTCAGAATTCACATATGATTCGACGGCCGTAATTTCAAAAATTGGGGGTCAAAAGTCAAAAAACCGACTTTTTGCACGTTTTTTGCCAATATCTCGTTTCCAATGGGTTTTATGCTGATTGTATTCATTATCAATATTGTAGAGAATCAAATTCTCTACAACTTTTCTTCCAAACATTTTTTCATACGTTGAATCGTTTTTGAGATAGAGGGCAGCGCGAGCGCAAATTGAATATTATTTGAAATAAACTGGTTGTCCCGATCGAAATCAGCTCATTTGAGGTTCATAAATTATTACTCAATGAATAATCATGAATCATTTTTATTTTTTTTTCCCAAATACCTTATATTTAAATATTTTTTTCAATAATTATTCATTTTCAATTAAGTATCAATTTATTTAATAACACTCACCTGCCTGTGTAATTATAAATTTGTAGAGGGAAAAATATATATTGCTGTGTACGGAACTGTTATTTCCAACTGATGCACGAATTCTTTACACAAGATGAGGGACTGCCAATGGGATCGCCACTTTCACCAGTCATAGCCAACATATATATGGAGTGGTTTGAAACTCTGGCCATTGAAGAAGCCCACAAGAAACCTCGAGTCTGGTTGAGATATGTTGACGACACCTTCATAATATGGAACCATGGGAATACTGAACTAGACGCCTTCCTGAAACACATCAACAGCGTGAGACCATCTATCACTTTCACAATGGAGAAGGGAATCCACAACAAATTGCCATTCTTAGACGTTTTGGTGAAGATGACCGACTCTGTATACCGAAAACCCACTCATACGGGACAGTATCTGAACCACGAATCCAACCACCATCAATCGACAAAAAGAGGAATCATCAAGACTCTATTAGACCGTGCTTTTGGGCTCTGTAATACAAAGGAAGGTCTCGAGAAGGAACTAGACATCATCAAAAATGATCTTCAGCGGAATGGATACTCCAAAGCGATGGTAGAAAAGACTTTGGCTAAAAGACAGCAGGAGCCTCGCAAGGAAGAGAAGCCGTCACAACCAGTGCTTGCACTTCCCTACATCAGAGGATTATCGAAGAGGATAAGAAGAATTGGTTCCAAGTACAACATCAGAACCTGTTTCAGATCCGGTAACACTATCCGTAACAGCCTCACAAAAACCAGGCCCCCAAACGCGGACTGCGATTCCAAGAATTGCATTTACCGGATACCCTGTGAGTGCGGAAAATCCTATATTGGTGAAACTAAGAGGCCATTGAATGTTCGCATTGCCGAGCACAAGAAGCACACACAGCGAGGAGAAACCAGCAAATCAGGAATAGCAGACCATGTTTGGACCCATCAACACAACATCGAGTGGTCCCAAGCTGAGATTTTGCACAGAGAGGAACATTGGTTTAGGAGAAAATTTAAGGAAGCCGCATACATGTTGTCCAAAAACCTATTCAGCCAGGCCAGCGTAGAAATACGAAACAAATGGAAACCCATCATCAAACGAAAAATGGCCAACTCCCGCCAAAACGGAATCACGGAATCAGTGAAGCGGAAAATGGAAAGCAGAAAAGTCATCTCTCGGAGGAATCAGTCCAGTCATCACCCGAAGACGATTGTAGATACCAACAATCGAAACGTCGTGAACTAACGTGACTTGGAATCTCTACACTTTTTAATTATTTTCTTTTTTCATTCCTTTAATTTTTATTTATTCAATTATTATATTTTTACTTGTAGGTTATTTCACTATCATTTCATTTCAGGTTTATTGTTGCTTAATATAATTGTTATTTTCAACTATCCTTTTTTAATTATTCTTTTTTACCTGATTCAGGGATTTCAAATCATTTTATATAGTAGACAATGGAAGTCCGAACTAGTGAAATTCATCACGAAACATTGTCAATCACCTTCAAACAAATATATTACATTATAATTCAAATCTAATCTACAGTAATTATTCTTCAATGAATAAAAATAAATAGAAAATAAATAAAATTTTAAATAACATTTTTATTGAAAAATCTCATTTGATACATTTGTGAATGTCAAAATTAAAAGAACAGATAAAATAATTGAGAGAATAATGAGTTTTAATTTCAATTTTCTTCTTCTTCATCGTCGTCGTCTTCTCGCAGCTGTAAAAATTCAAAGGCGTTATCATGTTCATCTCCACCCAGATTCGTTTCCAATTGTTCCATGATTTCTGGATCAAAGGGCCTATCTTCGTTAACATCGGTCTCATATGGTACAACATTGAGACAAGTTTGCCCATTACACTGGCCACAAGATAAAGAGCATTGCAACCCCGCTTTCCTGCATCCACATCTTGAACCACAACCACTTCTGTAGTTACAGAATATCGTATTGAGTAACTCATCTGGAGCAGGTGGTAAAATAGTCATGATAGGTTCTAGCAATCCGTTACGCATTGTCCAACCCCATTCCTGGGGTTCCAAATCATTTCCTAACCAAGTGTGAACTTGGTAATAAACAAGATTAAAATGTTAGTGAGCTGCTCCACTTGTTGGTGGAATATTTGATAACTGCACAGGTTTATTGAGCTTTGTCAGCGATAGTTTTTACAGACTTTGGAGCATTATATACAGCTAATAAAGTTTGCAATCCACTATCGAATAATCTTTGAACAGGTCAGTTTTCTTCTTCAAATGCTGCGGCAAGTTCATCCAAATTAGATAGTTTCTCGAATGTTCTTGAAAACGTTTTTTTTTCCTTCTTCAAAGAGCGCAGAACTCGTATTACAGCCGCTTAAAGCGTGAAGGAACAAAATATGTTTTTTAGAACTTGAATATTTGTGGAAACTCTTAGAGGAGTATATTTCCGTTTTCACATTTGCTTTGCCAACTTTTTTGGAGAAAATTTTTTGTTCAAGAGATAGTATACGCCCAATTGAAATCACAAGTAAATCAATACCTTCACCGACTATAATTATTGCTTTTCTTTGACGTTTAGATTCTTCAATAGCTGTCTCAATGATGAGAACATCCGCATCATCTCCGCATCATCTGTTTAGTGTTGATGTATTTGTTACTGAAAAATTTAAATTATTCATAATTATTCATTAAGTAATAATTTATAAACCTTAAATGAGCTGATTTCGATCAGGACAACCAGTTGATTTCAAATAATATTTAATCTGCGCTCGCGCTGCCCTCTATCTCAAAAACGATCCAACGTATGAAAAATGTTTCAAACAAAAGTTGTAGTGAATTCAATTCTCTACAATATTAATAATCAATACAATTAGCATGAATCCCATTGGAAACGAGATATTGGCTAAAAACGTGCAAAAAGTCGTTTTTTTTTGATACCCAATTTTTGAAGTTGCGGCCGTCGAATCATATGTGAATTTTGAGAATATTTCCATGATGGCGAAATACAAAGTTCATATAAATTTACAGCTGGGTATGTCAATTTTCCGAAATATAGGCCTAAATCGACCTAAAATGACTGGACAAATATCTAACACCGACTTTTTCATAAATAGGTGGGTTGTTATTTGCCCAGAACTACGATGAAGAAATTACAGTTTCAGTTCAATTCCTATGTACCTATCCTACAAATCGTCATTCATTTGGCCAAGAAAGAGTATCAACTCGACTTGTTTATATGTTACTTTGGCATATTGTAAGTTTGAAAATAAAAGTATTTTTTGAAATGTACATTTGATGAACTCAAATATAGCACATATTTTGTTTCATTTTTTCCTGAATCTGAACTAAAATTTATATTGTTCATCTACTGAACCCATTTGATAGAAAAACCAAATAATTTTCGATTTATCCATGATTATAAATGTTTTTCATACGAAAACATACGAAATGGTGAATTTTCTCCAAAAATATTTCAATTCAATTTGAAAAAGGTATCTGAATAGTTATCGATACTAAATTAAAAAAAAGTTTTCACTAGTTTTCATATTTTAAAACAATTTTGCAATATTTTTGTTGATATCGTAATCTTGTATCTCATGAACTCTGTAGAACTTCCCATAAGGGCAACGACTGAACAGATAACAATATGAAATGCAAGTTGAAACTGCAGCCATTCTATCAAAGAACCTAATGCTTTTTATCTATCAGAACGCTAAAATTTATATGAAACGGTTGATTCGGAATATTGTGTCGTCCTTCCATGATATGCGTTTTGGTCTTTTCCAAATGAAAAATCTGCTTGGACACATGAGTTTCCTACTCACTTGAGGGTGGCAACTTCCCAAGCTGTGGCTAAACTGCAGTTAACTACATAGTCTGCAGGAACCATATCAGCATAGTTATTTGCATCTCCTCTCAATACTCTCAAAAGTCCAATCGCCACACCAAGCAATACACCAGTAGCACCATATACGTTATCAATCCAACCACTTATCGGTTCTTTGTATGTTGCTGTTACTGAAATATGAAAAAAAAATACAATTTACTATTCTGCTTTAATAATTTCTAAGATTTTTTGATAGTCACCACACATTTCACAACTTGTATGTCCAACAGACATAAAAATGAAAAACAATGTGATTCTAAAAATTTACTTTAATTTTCTGTGGTAGTCTTTTCATTCGACTGATTTCTAATACGAATCACTAAACGAATAATGGAATTGGCATATTCGCGATATCATATATCGGAGCTTTTCCCATTATCTGTATATCAATACCATAAACTATCAACTGAAAATTTAGACAATTTTGTATATAGTTGCTTAGATCTGTTTGAAAAAATATGTTTTTTCGTTAATCAGCTGATAGAAAAAAAACGCTGGTAGTAGTTAGAATATATCCAAGGCATCAAATCTTGTCATTGACTTACCGTCAGGTTTATGTAGGTTATTGTCTTTTATCGGGTAAATCTTTATATGCAACTTTTTGAAGTGAAACTTTTTCACGCGGGAGTAAGCTGGTGAATGCGTAATGAGAGCTTTACGAAAAGGGTGATTGGGCGAGGCAAACGAAAGTTGAGAGGGAGATATAGTATAAGTTAGTGAAGATAAAAAGGGGAGAATTACGTATATTGCCATAGGGACAAGAGAGAGAGAGAGGGAGAGAGGTGCGAGAACATATTTACGTTCGAGTAGCCTCTGAAATATTAGAACAATTAGAACGAGATAAATTAGAACTACAAATGAATAATATCCGAAATGAGCCTACAACAGGACATGGAACAACAATCTAGATATCTTTATAATTTTCATTCGAGAACATAATATGTATCTTATTTCTCATACTATAAGTCTCTTCTTACTCTTACAATCAACCACAGTAATCACTGATGTATCCCATAATGAAAATTATGGAAAATCTATTCAAAAATGGTAATTTATCAATTAAAAACCCAATATAAATTTTGAAACTTGTTGAAAATCAATGTATGCCTATGCATATTATTAACATACAGTGCATTTCTTTAATGTCTCCCCCTTTTCAAGTGATTTATAAATCACTTGAAAAAGCTACTGTGCTAGAGAAACATGTTGTGATATATATCTCAAATAAAGTTTGTGGAGATCAAATCGTGAAGTGTAGTTTTTGAAATTACTATGGATCTCCATCAAGTAACGGCCGAATCAATCAGAAAACTTTATTTTGAAGTGAAATTGACAGATGGAACTTTCAAGATGGCGACTGGGCGCCATCTGGGAAAAAAACTTAAATGGAAACGGGGATATTGTGACAGATCATTTTCAAGCTCCTGAAGAATACTCCACAACCCTAAAATATGAAGTCAATATCTTTACCTACTACGAAATGGCGGGACATTTAATAATTTCCTGACAAACACATTAATATCGATATTTCTAGAAATATTCCTTTTTATCTGCCATATGGCAATTCCAACATCCCGTTAAGATTTGTTAAAATATTTTTTTATGAAATCGACAAAAACTGACAGTACGACAATGAACATCATTGTTCAGTTAGAATATTCTCAATTAGTTTTGGGTTTTACTAGTAGAAAGGTACCACGTCAACAATCTCTAAAATGATGAATTCTCGTCCATTGGAAGAAAACATTGAAGTGATTTTCATTTACGGTGCGATGCGTAACTCTCACGAGACCGAAATGATTTTCAATGAACGTTTTCCGAATCGTCCTATCTGTGGAAAATATTTGAGGGAACTTGTATCCAAATTCACAACTACCTACCTAGTGTACATAACAAAAAGCCCCCAGGTCATCCGTCCATTCGGGAAGAACAGCAAATGCAAATAATTGGTGAGATGGAAGTAAATCATGAACAGTCTACTTTTCCGTCGCGAATGTTTGTGAGGTGTCTCTTTCTACTGTGTGGAGACTTTTGAAGAGGAATAGGTATCATCCATGAAAATTTAAAATGGTACACCAATTAACTGAAGATGACCCTGATAGAAGGACAGAGTTCTGCGAAATCATGACGGAAACCATTGCAAGGCATTCTATCTACCTCCACAATATTTGTTCTAGTGACGAATGTACATTTTTTCCAAACGGCAATTCAGTTCACAGACAAAACTGCCGTTACTGGAGTGACACCAACATTCACGTTTTCTGGGAAACACATACCCAATATCCAGAAAAAAATTACCGTTAGGACAGGAATACTGGGAAATCATATTGAAGGACGTCTATTTATTGCTCTAAATTTAACAGGGGAACTGTTACTTGCACTACAAGTACTAAGCTTAATATTCTCTATCCATACGAAGACAGTCCGATAACTAAACGTGAGATACATGATACCCTAAAATTAATGAAAAATAAAAAGTCATCAGGCGTTGATGATCTATCTATGAGTACTATTAAGAGCATAATAGATGCTATAATCGTCCCACTCACTTATCTTTTCAATCAATCATTCATCCAAGGATATTTTCCTGATGAATTCAAAAAAGCTCTAATTACACCGTTGTTTAAAAAAGGTAGTAGAGACGAAATAGATAATTACAGACAAATTTCCCTGCTTTGTGAACTTTCCAAACTATATGAGAAATTAGTGGCTAGCAGAATTAAGAGCTATCTGGAAAGTAATACCCTGCTATCAAACTGCCAACACGGTTTTAGGAAAAATCATTCTATTGAAACAGCTAGCTATTGTTTTCTCAGTCATATTTATGAAAAACTTGATAAAAATGATTTTATTATCAGTGTGTTTTTTGACCTGTCAAAAGCTTTTGACACGGTATTAACTAATTTTGTGTTGACCAAATTAAGTGTGCTTGGTTTGCCTAATAACATAGTACTATGGTTTAAGTCTTACTTGAGTGGTCGTAGCATAATTGTAAAGCAAATAAATTCAATGTCTAATGAACGCGAGGTTAGATTGGGGGTTCCCCAAGGCTCTGTTCTTGGTCCCCTATTGTTTTTAATTTTTGTCAATGATCTGTCGGAATATATGAGTGATTGCTATTTAACTATGTTCGCTGACGACACCACCATTACAGTCGCTGGACCTACTACAGATGATTTGCTAACTAAAGTTAGACTGATTATAGACCAGTTCGCAAGCTGGTGTGATCGTAATCGTCTAGTTCTGAATACCTCAAAGTCGGTATAGATGAGATTTTATAATAGAAGTAGGGGTATCATAAGTGAATTAGCTCAGTGCGATAATATCAATATCAATGCAGCAAACGAAGTTAAATTTTTAGGAACAATTTTGCATGAAACATTAAGTTGGGATCAACACATCGATAGTGTCTGTAAAAAACTAAATAAAGCATATTTTGCGATCAAGCAAATGAAAAACTGTGTTGACCAACAAGGTCTATTGGCAATCTATTTCGCTATGGCTTATTCCCATATTTCACTCAATATAATGTCTTGGGGTTCTGGTAGAGATTTTAATAGGATATTTGTAGCACAAAAACGTATTGTAAGATTGATTTTCAATATGGAATATAGAGATAGCTGTAAACCGATATTTGTCAGAATGCAACTATTATCGGCACCATCAATTTATCTGTTCAAATGTGTTAATTTTGCGAGAAAAAATCTGTCCACTTTTGCAACCAATGCATCATCCCACAATCATAACACGCGGCATGGTAGCTCATTGAGAATACCAGCCCACACCACATCTAAATTTAAAAACTCTCCCCAGTATAGTGCTATTACGTTTTATAATAAACTACCCAACTTTTTAAAAAACTCCAAATCAGACTATATTTTTTATAAAAGTACTAAGGAATTTTTTATTGAAAAATGTTTTTATAGTGTACAAGAGTATCTGGATGGCAACTTCAGCTGAGTTTTATTTTATTTCGTTTAGTATACTAACAAACTCTCATTGAGATTTTAAACTTTATATCTTACTTACTTGCTATATTTTAAATGTATATGTTTAGTATAAATAGTACCTACCTGTGACATACCATATGTACATATTGTACCTCAGTGGCTAAATAAATTATTATTATTATTATTATATGCTGGAAACTACTGTTGACCCTCTCACCACTGAAATCGTCGAAGCGAATCCTAATGAATTCGATATGGATATTGTATTCCAACAAGATGGGGCACCACGACATTGCTCCAGATAAGTAAAAAACTATTTGGATACTACTTTTTCCGGTCGTTGGATTGGCCGTCGAGGTCCTACAGAATGGCCAGCTCCCTCGCCAGATTTGACACCTTGTGGCTTTTTTCATGGGGCTATTTAAAGCAAGAAGTGTACGGGACTGAACCTGCTTCAATATTGGATATAGGGCAGAGAATATTGAATATTTGTAGAGATATTAACGTTACTATTTTCAAGCTTATTACCTCATATTATGTCGTTAAATGACCATGTATTCAGGCGCCATTTCGTAGTAGTTGAAGATATTTATATTCTAGGGTGGTGAAGAATTTATCAGGAGCTTCAAGAAGATGTGTCACAAGACCCCCTTTCCATTTAATTTTTCAAGATAAATCTTTCAAGATGGCGACTGGGCGCCAGTCAATTTCACTTCAAAAATAAAATATTCATGCATTAATTTCACTATCACAAATTTCAATTTTTAAGTTGACCCGTTCAAAAAATAAAAGGCGGTTCGAGAGGTGTAACTGACGTTAGGTTCTTCTTGTGGTGTTTTTAAATGGTTTCGCTTGCGTAAGTTGTATGGATTTGTTACCTGTTTGTTACCTGGTTGTTTTTAATTATTGTTTTCCAAATCCTTGGGATGTTTAGTGAGTCATGCCTTTTGTTGATGAGGCCTTGCTTTTCGATTTCGATAGCTTCCCTGATTTGTCGTATTCTTGGGTTTTGCACCTGTGCTATCTGTTTTGTGGACTCAAAATTAATCTTGTGTCCTGTTTGTAGATGGTGTTGAAAGAGGGCAGAGGAGGTTTGTTTTGTTCTTGTAGGTAGCGGTTGGTGGTACAAGCAGCATCACACCACCACCCTACCCAGCTACAATCTGTAGCCAACACGTTAATATCCCGCAGTTTCCGCCTAACAGAACCAACAAACAGGGCAACAGAATTGGGGGAGACAACAAAGGCTCTGCGACAAAATGGCTACGGACCAAAGATCATTCAAAAGGCCATCGACAGACAAAGAAGAACCAAAAAAACATACCCGAGATCGAGAGAAGATTCTCCACACGACAGACAATCTGTGACACTACCTTATATCAAAGGTGTGACCGACAAAATCGGGAGAATACTAAGACGTAAAAACATTCGGACAACCTACAAACCGCACAAAACGATATCCAGTTGGCTGCCCAGACCGAAAGAGAGAATTTCCCTAGAAAACCAAGGAGTATATAGCATCACATGCGAGGACTGTGGACAACAATATATCGGTCAGACCAACAGACGTATATCTGCCAGAACCCAGGAGCACAAAAACTCGATAAGAACAAAACAAACCTCCTCTGCCCTGTTTCAACACCATCTACAAACAGGTCACAAGATTAATTTTGAGTCCACAAAACAGATAGCACAGGTGCAAAACCCAAGAATTTGACAAATCAGGGAAGCTATCGAAATCGAAAAGCAAGGCCTCATCAACAAAAGGGGTGACTCACTAAACATCCCAAGGATTTGGAAAACAATAATTAAAAACAACCACCAAAGACAACCACAAATTGATAATGAACCATCGCAGGTAGGAGAACCGCCAGAAGCCATTAACAACCCTCAGGTAGAAAAACAGGTAGGAGAACTACCAGAAGCCATCAACAATCGTCAGGTAGGAAAACAGGTAACAAATCCATACAACTTACGCAAGCGAAACCATATAAAAACACCACAAGAAGAACCTAACATCAGTTACACCTCTCGAAGCGAAGCAGTAACTCGTCTTGATAATGCCATCTGAGATGATGGCGAAACGTCGACTATCGAATAGTACACAACGGATGAACACCCGGAAGAACAACACATCATATCATATATCATATAAATATCATAAGATGATATTTTTTTAAATAGAATAAACTATATTTCATCATGCATTTCGAATCGTAAAAACAATCTCAACAACAAAGATCATATCATCCTGAAGTTGAAAATGGGCTACTTATGTTGAAATATTCATTTCTTTCATTAATACAAAAGAGTTAATTGTTTTGGCAAATAAAACAATTTAAGTACAGTATTTTCCGTATACTTTAAGTATATGGAAAATACTGGAGCGTTATAATAATGCGGTTGAACAAAATGTGTTTCATTCGATATGAAATTATTATTGGTAATCAAGTTACCTTGAAACTTTTTTGAAATACTATTCGTCAAAAATTCCAAATAAAATTATGACAATGTCATAAATTATTGTAACTGTCAACTAATGTTCGAATATTTTTCTAAACGCCGTTTTCTCATCAAGAAAAATCTGATATGTTAGAATCCTACTAGGTTTGCCAGAAAAATAGCGTAAGAGTACTTCAACACTACGGCAATTCGTTCCCATATCGTGAATAACCTAATCGGCGTTTTTTGTCGTACTTCATCGTCGATTCAGGAACAATGAAAAAGTTTTTGAGACGAAGAGAACTAAAAAACGTTTTGTAGTATCTGAAGATACAGAAATTATTGTATTAACCTACTTTGAGGTGAATCCAAATAATTTCATCAGAGATTTATCTAGAGAAATAGCTGTTCCACCGTCGGTTATTCAACGAATTCTGAAGAAATATAAGGTTTCTCCTTATAAGTTAGAACCAGTGCAAACACTAGAACCTGGTGACCCTGAGAGACGATTGGAGTTTAGTCGGTGGTTTATGAATAAATGCAGACAAAATTCAAACTTGTATAGAAGTATTAGGGAGCGATGAGGCTGATTTTTCAAATTGTGGGATGTATGATATAAATAACTTCCATTATTGGAGTAGACATAATCCATTTCTAGTCCACCCCCACAATCCGCAAAGACGAGTTAGTATTAATCTTTGGTTGGTCTATCTAGAGGCAGAATTATCGGTCCATTTTTGTATCATCATGGTTCTTTGAACAGACCCCGTTACATTAATTTATTAACAAGAATGTTGGAAGAATTTTTCTATAATCTTGATCTGGAGGCTCGTCAGATGATCTATTTTCAGCAGGATGAAGCTCCAGTACATAAATATATTTATATATATATATATATATATATATATATATATATATATATATATATATATATATATATATATTCCAGGTAAGCTTCCCAAATTGTCGGTTGATTGGTCAAAACACTGACATAACAACTTGGCAAGTTTTTTAAATGAATATGAAGACTTATTGTCGGTGAAGCAAATTATTGGTCTTCAAACTCTAGCATTTTAACTTTCGAATGGAAATAGCCCTTTGGAATTTAATCATTCTAACGAAAAATTCTAGTCATCAGTGCACTTATTTTTTCTGTATTTTAGTGAAATTGCCACTAGGATGATTTGTTGATATTTAGTAATACATTCTACACAGGTTTGCCGTAATATAGTTTTGTCTACAGCAAGTTAAATAATCAAATTTCAAGATTTAGGGAAAATTCTATATCATAAATACCAACCTATTGATGGTCTGAACAAAACTACAGGCAAATTGTTTCCTTCACTCCTCAATAGTTCCTCTGCTGTGGATTTGGTGAAAGCATATGTGTTTGGATACTCTCCTAATAGTCTACAAAAAGAAATATATTGCTTGGATAGCATTGAGATTATCAAAATACTCACCCTGGTGTTATTGAATTTAGTTGATTATCATCTAAGCATTCTACCAAACGTATAAGTTTATCACCAGTAATAGGAGGCGTGTAAAATGTTTCATCTATATGATTATTGATACAATTCGAAAATGCTGTTGACACGTGTACGAATGCCTGCAAAAAAGTATATTGGATATCAAAAACTTGTCCTCTGCGTTATTAGATATACTCAAAAAATACCAGTGTCAGAAATGAATTCGTTTCTTCAAAAATATCCGAGCAAAGTACGAAATCAAAAAGAAATGAAAATGAGTAACGAGGTTTAACTGATCAGGTGAATGGAATTCGATTATATTCTGAAAGAACTTTCGAAATATTGCATCAACTCATCGATATGGATTATTTTGTAGTTTGAATTCTGCTCTTGAAATACCATACCAACACTATCGACTCAATTTCATTCATTTAATCATGGACGAAGAAGATAAAGCAACAACCAACTGAACTTTATTCATTAATGGAGTTACACAAAGAGAAGTACCCTTCAAGACCAGTACTTTCTTTTGTTACAATACCATCAGTTAAAATAACAGAAAAGTTGATTACGATCAGTCATAACCACAGTTATTTTCATTCGGAAAATGCGAAATTCACTTCATCCGATATGAAGCATCTGTTTCAAGTATTCCTTCAAATGAAACCAATAATTATGTAGGAAGTGTATTGTAAATATTTTTTTTTACATTTGTTGAACTTGTTTGGTATTGAATACATATTATTTGAAGTAATCGAAACTTTGAGCAGACTAAATACAAACTTCATTCGAGTTGCGTCAGAGCATTTTATTGTCCTGTGACTTGTTAGGTTTTTGTGGTGACAGAAACGTTTTTATGTATTGAATTTTTCCATTCCAATCATCTGTATGAACATTTGGTTGCAGCGGTGAAATGTTTTGATTTTGTTTCGAATATTCGATTGAATATAATTTGTATTTTCAATAGAACATTTGAAGTACCGATACTCAAGTTTTGTGCTTTCTGAAGCTGTCAGTGACCACTAATTGCTGATTTTGAGCAGTCGACGTAAACCATCTAGATTTGGTGCAACATTCACACCAAGGAATCTCGAGGAATTACTCAGCAGAAGATATGAAATATATTCGGAAGGCACCACGATGACTGGAAAGCCTTCGAGCCCTTTTGGTACTGACATCTAGACCCAAACATATTTTTCTCAGCACAGCAGATCAACCTATTTCACAATTTAATGTTGTCACTCATGCACGTTGGAAATAATTATGAAATTGGCCATCTGCTCTCATAATCGAAATGATATTTCAAACTGATATCTTCATGAATTTTCATGATTTTTGGTGTCGCATTTGATAACGTACGAACACGAGGAGAAATAAATGGATTTTTAAATGTTGAAAAATGAAAATTATGAGCCTCAGTATAAAAATATAGAATCACAGTTGAGTTGACGAAAAAATGTGCCATATGTTATCAACTTGTGGATTCGATAGGCCTGAACCTGGCACAAAGCCTCATAATTGAATACGAAACAATGTATTTTATATTATATTTTTCAACTCCCATATCTGGCACTTTGAAGTTTTCATCATGCGGAACATGAGACGAAGTCATTCTAAATTTAATGTTGAAATTTATAACTATGATATGAAATTCACCTACTGTGAAATATGAAGTGCTCACAGTTTATTAATGGTGAATACTCAATCCTCGCATACGAAGATAAACGAGGCTTCCCAAGGCGGTCAATTACAAAGCTTCAGCTTTGACCGCCGTTTTCTATTATTGCCATAGATGACGTATTCGTGAAGGGAGATGTCATCGTCCTCAGTTACTTAGATTTCTCCTTTAAGGATCATTGAGTTCAGAAAACCCACTCCATACTATTCACAGAGAGAAAAATATTTCACAACATTACCAACCTATACTACATATACCCCTGCGACTCCCTATACTACAACACCATCAGTAATATAACCAGAACAGCACATCCACTCATTCCTTCTCGTTTGCAGGAGCTCCGGCAAAAATATCCTAAGAGAATCAGCAGCAGCACCAATTTCTCTGCGATAGAGATAGTGGCCGCCCCCAGGAGATCGGAGCCATACCTCTGGAATACACTGAAGAGAAAGCTCCTGTTCCTTTCAGCAGACTACTACTCGGAGCGGAGGAACTACTGGAGCAATTCTTCGACGTCCTGGAGGAATACCCTTCAGGTGTTAGATAGCGGACGGTTCGGAGGGCCTGTCAACACACCATCACAACACCAACCTAGCCCAGACGAACCAGCCGAATATGCCGAACCATGAATAAGAATTACTTATAGTAACTAACCCGTCCCTGAAGATAATAAACTCCTTCAACAGGGATGCACACCACCGCTAGTTTCGTGTGCGTCACCTATAGGTTAAGTTATGTGCTATCAAGGAGAGTCGTTTTTGGCAATTTGCTACCAATTTAGACGTTACTCGGTAGGAGCCAAAGTTTTCAACGCCGCTTGACTGTCTGAGAATATTTTTATTAACTTATGTATGAGATTGGATTCTTCCAAACTCTCCGCACACAATTCAATAGCGTAAATTTCCGCTTGAAATACAGTCGCATAGGTTCCTAGGCAGATAGCAGGGTCTGCCACTAAAACACCTGCACCAGAACCGAAAGGTGTTTTTGATCCATCTATGAACCAACAACTATCTGCTATTAATATTTCCTTCTCTACAGTTGAAGGGATAAAGTCAGAGGTCATTTCCAGAATGCTGTGACTTCCAGTGTCAACCAACAGTCTGTTGCACTCTGCATTAAATTGATTTGTGCAATTGGCAATGTGCACAAGTCTGTTTGCAGTCCATTTAGCCTCTTTCTTCAGAAAAACGTGGAGAGGAAGTAGATCTAGAAGGATCTCCATGGCCGCAGACGGTGTGGTACTGATGGCACCACTGATGGCCGGACAAGCCTGTCTCTTGTGAGCCAGAAAGCTTCGCCTTCGGCCATCAGGCAAATGCGTAAGTGATCATTGGTCTGACAATCATCACATAAATTCAATGGATTTGTTTGGGGCCTAAACCTCAAGTTTTACCATAAATCCTTCGACATGTCCATAGGGACAGTCTGGCTTTGTGTAAAACTTTTTCTAAGTGAGTGTTCCAGGTGAGTTTTTTATCAAGGACAATGTCAAGATATTTCACCTCCGTTCTAAATGGAATGACCTCACCATTAAGGGAAAGTGGCGTTAGATCGTCCAATTCTCTCCTTCTGGTGAAGGAGATTATCACAATTTTGCTGGGGTTGACAGACATCTGCTCCCTCAGGCATTGACTGTGAACAACATCCAACGTGCTTTGGAGGATATTACAAGGTACCTTTCTATATGCCTCACCTATACTGTCGATGTTATTGTATGCATCGCCACCGTCGCGTCGCCTCGGCGTCCCTCGCCTGTCGCCATTTTCGTGCTCGCAGCCTTAGAGTAGGTATTGTTGATATATTTTAATAATAATGATTTCAATAATAATGATATTACCCAGTAGTAGTAACCAAGGGACATATAGCACATTTCTCATGAACCTCAGAACATTATAAATGGAAAATAATGCATCGAGATATCATGCGAGAAATGACAAAAATACAAAATCAGTTCAATGAATACCTTCTCATCGTCATCAATGATCTAATCAAATATTCAATAGCAATTTCGATGGAAAATCAAGAGGATGCCACTGCATCCCACCCACAATCACACTATAGTTTGATATTTGCAGAATTTGTCAACGTGGAATACTCAGCTAGGTTAGGGCGGCCACACTCGTACAGTTTCAACGTCTATAACTGTTAGTTATAGATGTCAATTTCAGTTGAACTCAATTGTTAATTTAAAGTGAGAAAATTGAATTTCAATATTTTTAATTGAGAGGATTGACTGAACTGAGTGTGTGTGTGGGGGTTTGACTGAACACTGCTCAGTTCAGTTTGTTACAGGAGCGACCGCCCCAATGTTTTGTTCATTTTCCATTTGAATTATACGTAAATTTCAATTTTTTTATGAAATTTTTGTTGAAGCGGAAAAATATTCGTTGTCGTTGGAATCCAGTGTAAAACCTGATCAAGATGATTAGATTGAATGTTTGTGTGCTGTGAGTTAAAACTGAACGTGTGTAGTCGGCCTTAAGCACTCTTTACACCGTATACAACAATCAGTTTTGAACCATTTGAGTTTTTGTTCCTGCAGGAAACCTATATTTTCTTAAGAAAAAGACACACTGTGCAAAAGTAGCGATTCACATTGTATTTGAATCGCTGAAAACTGAATTCATTTGCAAAAACGTTCTCAGGAAATTTATTCCACCTGAAAGCATTTCTCCAAATGGAAGAGTTCTCAAATAGTGAAGTTCAAGGTGTACTGAGTTGAACCTCAAAATGATGAAAAGCCACAGTCCGTCGCATATTTCTGATATGTACCACTCTTGGTGGAATCAAATGTGCCAAGTCACTTGAACAAACCCCGTGAAAGTATCTATAAAAGAGAGACAAACCTCCAATATTTCTTCGATATTCCAGACTATCGAAGTTGCAATTATTGTTCGTGTCTCTATTCAGTCGGATGGCTTTTTTCTGGATGGAATCCAGCAACTTCTTAGGGGCAGAGCTTCATACATAAGAACAAGAACAGAAGGTCTGATCTGAACTTTATGAAACATCAAAAGCTACTGAGGTGTGTACAGTTTTCTGGTTCGAAATCGTGTTTCAAACTTTTCAAAGCAACATCTGCAATTCCAGCGACATGATTGTGCCAAGACAAACTGATGTCCATTTTAACTCTCTTCGATAACAAAGTTATCGAAGCAGAGAGCAGTTCAGAGACATTATTTTTTTGTAGAAAACCGATGCCTGGGTTTTTGTGGCATTGAATTGCACTTGGTTTCCTTATTGAGATATGCAACCTCCTGCTGCCGGTGAAGATGTGCATCCGCAGCTGATGTTCTGGAATTCGAATTCAATGACGAGACAAGTGGGTTGTCGTCAGCAAAGTGATATATTGGATTCTTGTTTTTTTTTCAATATGTCGTTGATACACAATACAAAGAGGGTTGGAGACAATATAGATCCACGGGAAACACCAGCGAAAGTATTCGAGAGATATCCATCGACGACCACTTGTAGTAACATTTTTTCAGGAAGCTCGAGAGCCATACACAAAAATTATTCGACATACCATAGCATCGGAGTTTGTCCAGCGAATCCTCATGTTACAGATAGTCAAATGCCTTAGAAATATCAAGCTTAACAACTTTTGACTCTCCATGTTTCTCAATTGCGTTATTCCAAATATAAATTTTGTGAAGTTTTGACTTACAGCTTTAGCTACCGACCAGAGGCATCTAGACCCGTTGGGATTGGTAAACAGTTTATCCCTAATTCTCTAATTGTGAATTTCTTTGATTTCATTCATTCTAAGTTTGCAGCTGTTGCGAGCATTAACAAACCTAGTTCGGTTTTCGGAACTGACATTTTTACGCGACTGTCGGTAGGTGAGATTTTTGGAGGCGACAGTTTGCTCGCAATCTTTGTTGAACCAAAGTTTACCGTTACAAGTTCCTTTCATTGGAAAAGAAATATATGCATCCTTGGATGATAGAATAACTTCCTGAAACGTTATATAACTTCAACGATCATTGGAAACAAACATGTTTTGAAACTGCATATTCATTACTAAAAGAAGTGAATGTAGTGGTAAAATCAAAAAAACTCTTGCGATATAATAGAAGTGGATTTCAATTAAAATGTCACATTATAAGTTAACAGAAAAGAATGAAAAAAATTGAAGAACGATTTGGCAAACACAAAATACATTGTTATTTTTCTATATGAAATAACCAATTTTTGTATCGCAGGTTTCCTCAAAAGGGTTCAAAATATCATTTGAGCCCGGATTCAAACTATAAACAAATCGATACACTGGATTTATGAAAAGTCGGTTGAAGAATGATCATTTATCTAGACCTATAGGATTATTTTGAAAAGTATGAACTCATTAATTTCAACACAAATAAAACAAATGTATTATTTGAGCGGGAGACGAAATCTTTGTTTGAAGGTGGTTGACAAGTATCACGGTGAATTTCATTAGTTCGAACTTCCAGTGTTCAATATGATATTAAAAGATTTGAAATCACTGAAAGAACTAATAAATTTGAAAATAAAAATGAAAAGCAGAAAGTAACAATTATATTAAGCAAAAACCTTGAAATTGAACTACAATGAAATGATATACAAGCGAAAAATTGAAAATTAAACAATAAAAATAAATAAAAATCAACAGTCATGACGATTGTGGATACTAACAATCGAAACGTCGTGAAGTGACCTTACGTTTTCATTGCTTTTTAATTATTCAATTTTCAATTTTCTGCTTTCATTAAATTCTATTGTGATTCAGTTCCAGGGTCTTTGCACATAATTAGAGTTATCCTGAAAATTTTGAAAAGAAACTTGGATTAGATAATTTAGGAAACATTTGCTACGTGAATAGCATTTTACAAGTGTTGTTCATGATGAAAAATTTCAAGAACGGGGTTTTAATGGTGAACGAGAACGAGAATGTTTCCTACTATTTCACCAAACTCAAACACCTGTTCATGCAGCTGCAGTTTCGTAAGAATGTATCATATTTTCCTCCAACCGATTTCCTGGAGTCTTTGAAGTCCACTAGATACTCGTTAGGACAACAAGAGGATTGTTCTGTGTTCTTGTGGGCAAAACAATAGCAGATCGCTCTGGATTGAATGATTCCATACAGTCTACCTCGTCTTGTGTTTGTAAATCTTTTCTCGCAAAAATCTTCACTGGTTTACTTTGTAGTAAATGTTCAAGAGGTAGCGAAAACGTATATGAATTTCTGGAATTTCATCTAGCGTTTCCTAATATGACTAATAACCAGTCCGTGCAAAGCTTATTGTTAAATCATTTAACAGGTGATGATCGACTGTATTGCCAAACATGCGCCAAACTCACTGACTATTATAAAAAAACAAGTATAGCTGAGGCACCAGTCAATCTAATAATAACACTGATGACTCAACCTCTGACGGATGCACCAAACTCTTTCGAAGGTTTGAAATAGATGAAGACTTCAATCTAGCAGACAACTATTATAATATCAATGCAGTCATTGTTCACTATGGTTCTGGTGTTGAATCTGGTCATTATTACGCCTTGGTCAAAGATGAAACGAACTTGTTAAAGTTTGACGATAGTCGTGTCACGAAGTGTTCTGTCGATGTATTGAATTTATTGGAGTCTCTGAAGAAACCCTACATTGTTTTATGAGAGAGATGACATTAGCAGATCAAGATCTTGAGATGATGAAGTGCTGCAGGTTTTTCCGGGTTTTCTTGCAGCTGAAAAAGCAAATGCGCCACTGGAATCAATGAAGTCGGCCCGGAGCACCAATTAATTTTTATTTTTGTTTTATACTTTCACAAATGAAGTTTGATATATGTTTTATTTCATTCTGTTCATTTCAATTTTAGATTTCATTAGTTCTTTCGGGGATTTAAAATCATATCATATTAGACAAATGGAAGTCCTAATTAATGAAATTCATACTATAAAAAAATATTTTTTTCCCTTCAGAACATACTTATTCAAAAAAAAATATACCTTTTGAAACACTAGCAGTTTGAGAATGGATAAAAAAACTGAAGGAGGTTTGAATAATGAAATGCAGTATGGGTATTTTAAAAGTATTATTTGTCACGTGTGATGAAGACGATGCTATTTATTTCAATCCGCGAATCAGTACGATGAAGAATAATGAATATTGATGTAGAAAATCGTCTAGCCTGTAAGATAAATGAACCAGTTTCTTTATTTGATATATTCTTTCATCCTCTCAATTAGAAATTGGTCCAAAGTTAATAATCATATGAGTGACTTGACATTTCCAATCACAACTGTTATTGAAAACATGCATATAATAAATGGAGAAAGGTATAACGAGAACCTCTGGCGTAGATCAAATTATCTACAAGGCCAGTCTCAACTTACCTACACTGTAAGTTAATAGACTGACACCTATGATAAAACAAATACTTCCCTGGCTAATAGCACGAAGGGCGTTGGATTATATCCGATAGGTGTCAGAGCAGGATTCCTCACTGAAGTTATTTCTGCATATGCTGCAAACAAATATTCCTGGCTTTTTTTGCACCACACAATCAATATGTGAATTTTAACAAAATATATGAATTGAAGAAGATTAACAATTCAAAAGATCTGGTAAAATCTAAAAATCTGTTTTTCCGTTAACCACTGGTCACCCCCTAGGAGCTGAAAATTATCGAGGTTTCCTTCTCCAACGTGCAATTCCCAGCACGGGATTGTCCAGCCTGTCGGCTCGAACCACCGTTCATCTTAACGGTGGATTGAATGAGTGAAATGAACCACTCACGCCAATCTAGCTCAAATTGCCCAGTATATACAGAATTTTTCATTCCACACAATAGCTTCTTCAGGCGTGTCTTTTCGCCTGGGGAAGCTATTTTATAGCGAAACACGTGTTGCGGATTTGTAAAACTGTTTAGTGAAAATATCACAATAAAGTGTTCTTTGAATACACTATATTGCTTCTATAGATTTGAAGAGGAAAGTGAAATTAAATTTTTCAAATTTAGTTTCATCGAACAAATTGGAAGGTCTCCCAATGAACTCAAAGAATTATAATGATTTTTAATGAATAACTGCAAGAACTTCAGAATAGTGAAAATCATTCTCTATTTACAGTGAAAAAGTGATCTAATTCACTATGTGTGTTTGTTATTTTGTAATTTTCGAATTTTGCATACTCGATGTGAAAATATCAATTCAATCTTTCCTTGCCTTTTTCGAATGGAATTGCAGTTACAGATCCAATAGAACTATACGATAGTAGAAAAACATGGCGTGTCAACGAAAATGGCACCTTGCCTAGGTACAATTTTCAAAATCAGAACAAAATTATTTTAAAGTAATTTCTTAATTTGTTTGTTACCTTTATTACTGTGAATTCACATCAGGATTTATTATTCTGATCATGCATTCATTTGAGCTAGTTTTGGAAAGTTAATATTACATTTTGCTGACAATATTTTATGAAGTTCGATGACTTTTCTCACCTCATTTAAATAATTTCATTTCTATTGGTTACAAACCGAAACGTAATACAAATAGCGTCTACTATTGCATAACAGAATACACCCATTTGATAGAATTATTCACAGACTAGTAAATGTTTTTTTTTCTATGGGAATTTCAATAGAAGGTGAATTTGATAACACAAATTACGATCAACAGTGATTGAGATAACACTCTGAAAGAAAAATTACAGAATGTTAACCTTTTATTTGAGCTAACTTTCTATAAATATTTCAGTTTCTTGCAAAATTAAGGTATGAATATGGCTCATGAAACCAATAATAACTAAGGCATGCATATTGAAAATAACAAGACAAGAGTTTGGTTCAAATAGATCAGGAGTTTATTGATGTCGTGTGAATGATATTCTATATATACCATGGATCAAACTGGAAGAACACTTGAAGCACCTATAAAAGAACATAGAAAAAAATGCAAAACTGGAAGAGTGAACTTCATCGAAGAATAGAGATTTGAAACTGAGCCTGGAATGAAAATTAACTCGCCTCTGCTAATTTACTTTAGCAAATAATCGTTCTTTCTCTCCTAGAATAATCACTATGTGATAATGATCAATTTACTCGTCTGTTTTTACTAGGGCCAATAAATTGAAGGATATATCCGGTCTTTCTGGAAAGAACAATTTTATGGAACAAGTACTCATTTTCAACCAATAGGTATCTTTGAGCTTATGAGCGATTCTGTGGGAATGATTTTTTCCATAAATGAGTCTCAAGCACGAGTTTTGGACTTATTGAATCTTGCGTTCGAACTGATCAGCTAAATGGGATCCATAAACAGTTGAAATGTGTTAAAACTATTTCTTCAAATGGGATCAATTTCAATTCATTTGAAAGTTGCTGCCTGACCCCATACATCAAATTAGAAGAAGAATATGCACGTCGTGTCAAGTTACTCACATATTTTTTAAATTTGAGTGTTTGGTCGAAGATGACACCAAAATTTTTCGCTTTCTTCACCAACACGATATTTACACCCTTTAAGCCTGAAATATCAAGTAACTTGGACTTGGGTTGAAATAATAGAACATATAGTTCAAGAGCTAACAGTGGTCTGTTGTAGCCCTATAAAAATATAGTGTCTTTACAAACTATTCTACAAAAATAATTTACATCTAAAGCTGATATGGACACGTATCGTTAAAAAATTAACTTGTACAACTAAGAAGCGAGAGTATACAGATCCTGTATTGAAACACGTTCGACTCAATGAATGTGAACTTATTATACTAGTAGCTGAACATTCCTTCACTTGGCAAGTGATTTCATGTGTCTTTATATTAAGCCGATTGCTTCCTTTCTTCGGCAGCTTCCCGAATTTTTGTGTAAAGACAAAAGAAACAAATCCAAAAAGCTATTTTTCTCAAAAACTAAAAAATAAAGCCCGTTCGATTTGTAATTTACGATCTTCAATCAAACCTATGATTATATGAAAAATATTCAAACAATAACGGTTATAGCTGAAAACGTTGCTATTGTGTGTACTCACCCTCAATTTTTTAACGTGTTTTGCTATTCTCAATAAATCTCTTAGAGCTCTCACGTTGATATAAGTGGCTGTTCTGAGTTTTTCATCAAATCTTACTGTGGCTGCATAATGAAAAATGCAGTCAACCTCCGAAATAATTTTTTCTTGATCCTCTATACTGATTCCTAGATCTGGTAGACAAGCGTCTCCTTTGATGAATTCCACTTTACTTCTGAAATCCGGCTTCAATCTCTTCAGTGGATCAAAACTCTAAAAAAAAAAAAAATTAGTTAATAGTTTTCTTATCTTCTTTTGAGTGACTTGAATTTTGAGAGATAAGAAAGGAGTCTTGAAAACTAGTCGTTCCACTCGAATATTTAAACTCAACAACAATGCATGATCAACTCATATCCATTGAGTTCGTCTAATCTGAAAAAGGAAAAGGCGATGAAAACTACAAAAACTAAAAATTCGCAATTATTTCATAAAATTTAAGAAATCGAAGTGAGAATAAGCTGAAAATGTATAGAACAAATGATCCTTTATACTTCATCAAAGCATATACAAAATATTTTGGAAAGACAGAAACGATAGAGACACAAGACAACACGACTAGACACAAAGAAATCCAACCACCACCAATCGACTGAAAGGGAAATCATCAAGACTCTAATGAGCCATGCTTTCGTGCTCTGTTATATGAAGGAAGATCTCGAGAAGGAACCAGGGATCATCAAAAATGATCTTCATTGTAATAGTTACTCCAAAGTGATGGTGAAACAGACTTTGACTAAAAGACAGCAAGAGCCTCGCAAGGAAGAGGAGCCATCACAACTAGTACTTACAATTTCCTGCGTCAGAGGATTGTCGGAAAGGATGAGAAGGAACGAATCCATTGAATGGAATTCAATGGATATCACGCGAGTGCGGAAAATCCTATAACGGTGAAACTAAGAGGCCATCGAGAGTCCGCATTGACGAGCACAAGAAACACACATAGCGAGGAGAAAACAGCAAATCGGGAGCATGTTTGGACTCATCAACATAACATCAAATGGTCCCAAGATGAGATCATCCACAGGGAGTCACACTGGTTTCGGAGGAAATTCAAAGAAACCGCATGAATGTTTGTCCAACAACGTATTCAGAAAACCTCACATAGAGATACACAACATATGGAAACCCATAATCAAGCGGAAAACGGCCAACTCACCGCCAGTCAGCTCCTGTTAAACCGGTAAAGTGGAGAGAGGAACTAGGGAATAGATGAAAGCACTCGAATGAACTATATTATGGTCATGTCTTGGAGGAATGATCCCAGATATCACCCGAAGACGACTGTGAATACTAAAAATCGAAAAGTCGTGAAGTAACTTGGCTTAGAATCATTACTTTTTGATTGTTCAACTTTCAATTGTTGCTTGTATTTTATTTTATTGTGATTTGTTTTCACGGATTTTTTGCTTATTATTCGCCTATTTTTTTTGATTTTACTGATTCTTTCAAGGATTTCAAAACACCTTCAATTTCGGTATTTTTTTAATAATCAAACAATAGTATAGCAACACTATTCGATGAGAGAAAGCCAAAAGCTTTCTCAAGTGAAAAGGGAGGTCCTATGATACCTCCTTTGATAGATCTTCCAATTATGTATCCAACACTGGTTAGTTTAAAGAATCTGAAAATAAAAGACCAACAACAAAATATAAGAAAATAAGTATTTCGAAATGGAAAGTCAAAACATCCACCTCTTTCAACATAACTACTCAGATAGGTTCGGATGAATGCAATACGGAGAAAACTACTTATTTGGTTAATACCACGATGACAATGTCCAGCGCAGCGTAATATCAGCCAGAAAAGTAGGTGTTTTTCGGCAGGCATTTACGAGAACCTACTGTGAAGGTACATTGGGAGATATGAATGTTTCGAGATTCCAGCTGGAAATTTCAATTTTCTTATACGTAGACGGGGCCTGGGGAAATAACGTTCATGTCCATTATTTGTCGGGTTTGAGTTAAAAGTGGCATCAAACCCACTCCACACTGAACTTCACATCGCATACTCGTTTCATTTCTTAAATAATGGTGATTGAATTTTCCATGTCCAAGGGAAGGGGCGTTTAGGTCCAGGGGCTCCTGGGAAAGAAACCTCAATGTCCACTATGCAAGATTTCTTCCTAAATAGTACACAGTGTTAACCCGATGATTGGCGTGAATTAATAAATAGCAGAGTAAAGCCGTCACCTTTCGTCATCGTATACTGCGGAGATGATGTAGTTTCAAACATGGATACAATATATATCTGGAATGTACAGAAAACATGCCCTGATCGAAGTTCATATTGCACAAGAGCTCATATATCGATGAGTTCATTGAGTCGTCGATTCAAGAAAACGTAAAAAAACTAAGAAAAAGAAAGGTGTCACTGCAGCGACGACGTTGAACTCTTTGTATTCGGACCCAATCACATTTAAGTTAGGTAAATACAGAGATCTGCAACACCTAAAGTAGTTCTTACAAAGGGCCGAATGAAAAAAATTCTACTCTAACGTACAAGCAGACATAGATGATAAGACGCTGATGAACCAAACTACTAGGGAAGATATGTTGTTGAAAATTCACTTGCAATGAATATCATTTTGTAAGAATTTCAATTTTTCCCATAACAGTCTATTAAATAAACAGTTTTTGAACATGGTTGGTATTTTTAACAGATTTTACAACCCAAGTTTTACTATATATATATATATATATATATATATATATATATATATATATATATATATATATATATATATATATATGTATATATATATATATATATATAGTATATAATCTTGTTATAATCTATATGCACTTTTAAATCACAGTGGGACTACTAACAGAGGACATTATACAGCATACTGCAGACACCCGTATACTAGCGCGTGGCACAAATACAACGATTCACAGGTGTCACCAATTTCACCAAAGTCGCTTGTGAGTGGAGAAGCATACGTCCTCTTTTATGTAAAGGATGGAACAAAATCGTGCCTTCAAGATAACCGAGGGAAAGTTTAACTTTTAGTTTCTTCAATTTTGTAATTTTTTTCAACATCTCATTTTTGTAAATTTATATATATATATATATATATATATATATATATATATATATATATATATATATATATATATATATATATATATATATATATATATATATATACATATACGAATTGGGCCAAACAATATATTTGGGATATTACTTCATCTGGTAAGTCCGACCATGAAGCTATATTATGCTGCTGTAAAGAAGTGAATTTTAAAATAAACCTATATAAATAAATACAGATTCGATGGATCATATAGTGAAAACCACTATAAAATATTCTATAATACATACCTGAATACCATTTGGGATATTCTAAACAATAACCAGAATTCATTCTCAAATTTTCACAATCATTTGGTTAATACTTTCCATAGTTCATTTTTGATTCAAAAGTTGAAAATAAAGTACAGGAAACAATGAATTACTCGTGGCATAAAATTTTTGGCAAATAATATGCGATCGCTTCATTATTTTCGGAAGTTTAATGATAATATCTTATTTCAAATATATTTCAGTAGATACCGCAGCATCTATTAGGCAGGCAAAAAACAAAAGACAAGCAAAAGGAAGTTACTATAAAAATAAATTCGAGCAAGATGAAAACTTGGCAAGTAATTATTAACCGAAGAGGTTAATCTAATGAAATACATGAAGTTTCACTTTTACCAAACGTTCTTAACGAATATTACTGCTCTGTTGCAGAAAAATTGACTACTCAGAACGATCCTATGGAACAATTCAAAAAACCCCTTCATTTCTGAAACTTGCATTCTTTTTGACACTGATATTTATGAGCTGAAATAGGTGATTGTTTCCATTGGAATAAGTTGTCACCTGGTTACGACGACATTACAATATGTTGAAAAATCTCCCAGATAACACATTACAACTCTTAACCAACATTATTGATGTATCATTTCCATCAGGAAAGTTTCTTGATTTCCTGAAGGTATCATTGGTAAAACCACTATATACTGGTGGAAATCAGGATGATCCCTCGCATTATCGACCTATTTTCCTGAATCCCACATTAGGAAAAACTAGTCAAGATAAGGAAACCGTGTTTCTGTTGGAACATAAAATCGTTAATAAAAAACAGTTTGGCTTTCAAACTGGCAAAGCCATTTATGATGCAATTTTCTCACTTATGGAAAAAATTTATACTGAGATTTTTCGAAGGCTTTTGACTGTGTGGATCATGAAATACTATCACGGAAGCTTCCTTACTACACCTTCAGAGGAGTGATACTGAGCTGGTTCATCTCATATTTGTCAGGTCGTAGCCAGATGGTGGAAACAAATCATCGCTTAGAAATTGGGAAAATACGTAAGGGTGTGCCTCAAGGTTCAATACTATAAATATCTCAGAAAAATTCACACTATTTGCAGATGATACTACATTTTTTGGTAATTGTACAATGCAAATGATTGAAATAAAATCATATCCAACGGTATGATGAAAGTAAAGAGTTGTTGTGGTTCAACTCGTCTTTCTTTGAATATTTCAAAAATAATATAGTAAGTTTCAGATGTGAACTTGAGAAAATACCCATTGGGGATGATATCATTGAGAACTAAAGTAGCTCAAAATTTTCAGGAGTACATATCGTTTCATGCCTTGTGTGGCAAAGTGTCCTCTAGTTGTTATGCAGGCAGAATAGTCGCAAATGAACTTGATTCAACAACAGCTAAGACTGTTTATTTTTCTCTGGTGGAATCTCACCTGAGATATGGATTTCGTTCTCGAAGCGTATGTAGTGGTTATCTACTATAACCTATTTTAATTTTGCTAAAACAATCCGTAAGATATATGTGCAAATCAAAACGTACAGACTCTTGTAGATTACTCTTTACCACTGATGAAATTCTAATAGTGATTTCTTTCTTCATAATGGAAACATTGTTAAAAGATATTTGAACAAAAATTAATCCTCACCAACCCATTTTGTGACAAGGCAATCGAACAACAAACCTTTAAATGGGATTGTGAATTCGTGAGAGAGAAGATTAGTTTTTCGGAGTTAGAAACCTGTGCAGAAAGTGTCTTGCTTATATATTTATCTTTATATACAGTGCATTCCATTTAAAACGAGCCACCCTGAATAACTTTTGGTACAATGATTTGCAGGAAAAATAAAAAAACACATCATCCATAGTATACAGGAAGACATATTTTGACATATTCAAATTTGATGTTACTTTCCCAGCTCACCCCCAGAGCATGTCACCATTTTTTTTTAATGGATCGCCCTACATTGTTTCGCATCATCAGATGCTTCACGATGAGCAGATTTCACCAAAGTATAAAACTTTTGGAACAATGATTTTCAGCAAAAATAAAAGTTCACCTCAACAATAGTATACAGGGGGACACAAAGCATGTCACCATTTTTTTAAATGGATGAATTGTTTTTCATTATCAGATGTTCCATGATGAACATATTTCAAAAAAGTAGAACACATTATGGTCTGAAGTCCATAGTTTGGAAGCTGAAAATTATTTTAGTTGAAAACAAGCCACCTTGAATGAACTTATGTACAATCTGTTACCTTGATTTCATAGGTGTTTTTGTGAAGTTTACTTCAAAATAGTCTTATTTTGCCTAGTTAACTTTGAATTCGATATTCTCTTAATTTTGTATTTGTCTCATTTCACAAAAACGATTACCTACCAGGTTAGGTTACCATTGGTGTTTCTGTTTTGGTGAATTTTTGAAAAGCAATGGTTTATACGCTTTGGGAACGGTTTGAAATAGTAAGTCTGTACTACGTTATCACCCACATCACACATATATTCAATACCGCAATTGAAACAAACAGCTTTCCCACTTCATGGAAAGAACCTATTGTTTTACCGTTACCGAAGTGTGATAATCCAACAGAACTATCACACCTGAGGCCTATCAGTAAACTGCCTCTTCTTTCTAAAGCATTCGAACTGATCTTCAAAGATCAGATTAATTCATATGTATATAGTAATAACATCATCTCTGCCGTCCATTCAGGTTTCCTGCAACTGCTCATGCGAACATAACGCAGGATTTATTCAATTCAATTGATAAAAATGAATTGACTCTAATGGTACTCCTTGATTACAGTAAGGCATTTGATACAATGGACCATACACGTTTTTGTAAGAAGCTTTCGTATTTTGGATTTGATAAAACAGTGTTACGTTATTAGGGAGTTACCTACAAAATCGTATGCAAATTGTATGTATAGATGGTATATATTCTGATGCTTTACCAGTTTGTTTCGGAGTCCCTCAGAGATCAATTCTTGGTCCGATTTTGTTTTCAATATACATCTCGGATTTCCATAACATAATAAATAACTGCCGTATACATCATTACGCAGATGATACTCAGTTATACTATTCATTCAGTAGAAATAACTGGCAAGAAGCTGTTCATAATGTCAATCAGTTTCTGGAAAATCTCTCGCACGTGTCAGCTGCTCACAATCTTGAATTGAACACGACTAAATCCCAACTTTTACTGATAGGTTCGAAACGAAAAAGGACTGAAATTGAAGATCTGATCGATGTTCGACTTGGTAATGATACACTTTCGATAGTAAAGGAAAGCAAAAACCTGGGACTGTGGATAGACTCCGAACTCAGATTCCACAAGCATGTTAGTATAATTTGTCAGAACTCTTATATCTTACATCAGCTGTACCGAAATAGGGACTTGATAACATTCAGGCTTAAACTGAAGCTTTGCGGAGCACTGATATTATCCAGAGTATCTTACTGTGATATCATCTATGGGTTTGCCATAATAGTATCGGACATGAAACGCCACCAGAAAATTCAGAACAACTGTATACGGTTCTCTTATGGTGTAAGAAAGTTTGATCATATCTCAGCTGAATTTGAGGAATTTGGCTGGCTCAGACTGATTAAAATTAGGCAACTGCACCTTCTTGTTGCAACTCACAAATTGATCTCTCAAAAGAAACCTCAGTATTTATTTGTGATATACGTAACATTTGAAACACAGAGTCACTCTAAAACCCGAAATCGGGCAAATCTCTTGCTAATTTATCTCAGGAATCAGTCGTACAAATGTTTTCAGGATCCTTCATAAGTACAAATTTCATCTAAATAAGATTAAACCATGCATTGAACGAAGATGATTTCGATAGACGTATCGAGTTTTGAGAAAGTCTCACTAAAAGGATCAACTTGCATCCGAATTCCTTTTATAAAATTTGATTTTCGGTTCAATGTACGTCTAGTTTGAATGGAGAGGTAAATCGGCAAAATTGTTGATATTGGAGTGATACGAATCCTCATGTAGGTATATCGTCAAGTTCATACCCAACGACCTCAAAAACTTAATGTTTGGGCAGGAATTTTAGATGACAACATCATAGTACCTTTTTTATCGATGATAATTTGACTAGTGATAAATATTTCGTTATGTTGAAGAATCGAATAATACCGTGCATCAATAGGGCAATTGAGGAGGATATAAATTTATTTGAAAAAGAAATAGTTTTTCAGCAGGATGATGCACCTCATCATCATGCAGCTCCACTAAGGTTCCTGGATTTCACTCCTCTAGATTTCTATCTATGAGTGTATGAGATAGAATCAACAACATTGGAAGATTTGAGAGAGAATATCATGAGGTATTGCAGAGAAAAACCTCTCGAAATCCTCAACCATGTGAGGGCGGCAATACAAGCTCATTTTTACCATTATATGGAAGTTGATGGAAACGTTTTTGAACATTCACTATAGCAAAATTTTCTCTTCTCATTGTCCAGTCATCAGATTTTGATTTAAGAATTAATAAAAAATCCCTTTTTCTGATTTATTACTTCCATATTTGTCTCTAGGACGAAATGTAATTACGATGTCATCGATGACATACGTATATCAAACTTATTCCGTGAAATAACAATCGTAATTCATGAATCAACTGTGTATTTTTTCTTATAATGTTATCCAGATGGGTACTGAAGAACCCTAAGGCAAGTGTCTTATAGCGAAACATCGATGTCTACCAGCGAGGATGGCATTGTTCCATGTAAGTGCAATTTTTTTATTAAACTCCTGTGAATGATATCTGATTTTATTCCATAACGAATGTTTGGAATACAAACTGAGTAGATGATAGTGTCTTTTATATAATTTAGTCTTCATATAAAAGTATTTGTTTCGAAATAAATTTTCTTTCGTGTAATTCAATGTTTATATGGAAGTGGTTGTTTGAGGAGGGCTTTTTTTCCAGATTCGTGTCTGAAAGTTACTTCTTTGCATGATCTACGTATACAGTTACTTTTTTTAAAATTGATTACTTCCTTCCTTTCTTTGGAAGTTACCTACATTTTGCTGTATCAAAATGGAGTAGTAGTAAGCCAAAAACTTTCCCATAAATTAGTCTTTCCTAAAGATATAATCCTTTTAATATAATCAATGAGATATTTTCAACGATATGAAGTTCATTTTTTTTCAGTGAGTGTAGTTTGAAGTATTGATAATATACTTACCGGTTCGTCAAAGAGTTCTTCAAATCGTTTCTCAATATCCTTGCCTTTCTTTGACCTGACAAGGATGTAGATTTTCCTAACCGAGCAGGTTCGTAATAATTTTTCCATGCATAATTTTCCTAAAAATCCAGTAGCGCCTGTGATGAATATTGTAGAATTTTCATAGAAATTCAATAGATCGCTGTCTTGTTCCGGAACAACCATGTCAGCTGCCGTAATATCGTTCCCTTCCCTTTCATAATTTGAATGATTCTCTTGCTGGTTCATCTCTGGCGGTGTTTCAAAACTGAAAATAAAACGATAATGAAGGTTCACAAATATCTCATTTGAAAGCTATATTTGATGAGAAGCGTCAATAATTTTCCAATAAAAAAAATACTGAAGTCAAATTCAATATTGCTTCCTTCGTAGGAAAATTTTGAAGACGATATCTGAATATTGATATGAGTTTGGTGTTCCTGTAGAATAAAATATTTGCGATGGAAATTAAAGAAAGAAGAATGAAGGCAAATTTTCAGTTCTACCTCTGCTATTTCACAATACGGTGCTTTACAATTTAGCGGGATACCTTGGACAAGTAATATTGCTCTGGGAAATCCTACCATAAAATCCAGTCAAATTGAAATCGGAAGAGATCAGACTACTTTCAGAAGTGCTGTGTTCCAGGGTAATTCATTTAGCCACCCTTTTTCCAGGGGCAGCGTTAGGTGTGGGTGGTATTGGCGACCGCCTACGACCTCGCGGTGCAAAAGCCCTCACGCCTCAAAGCCGAAAATACATTACAAAAAAGTATGGCAAATCCAAAGACTCTCAGCTTTGGCAGTTTTATTCATTGAAACAGATATAGTATCAAAGACAAATTACGAACCAATAATTAGAAAGTTCAGTAAAATCGAAAGTAGAACATTTTTGTTCCTTCAATTCATTCTTTCCTTTTTCATTTTTCACTCCCGACGCAAAAAGGATGTTATAAGTTTGACCTCTGTATCTGTGTGTCTCTCTACGGCACTGTAGCACCTATACTAGTAGATCGATTTCGATGCGGTTTTTTTCATTTAAAAGCTTATTTTGTCGGGATGGTTCTTATATACGTTTCATGAAAATCGATCGAACTGTACAAAAGTTACCAGCTCATTTCCAAGATTATGAAGAGTATATTTTCAAGAGTATGTATAATAACATTTTTACTTTGACTTGATGCTGCAACAAGAACCATCTACAAAGGACAACTCGGCAACTTACGTGACGGTTCGTGCTTATTTTGAAAGTCTCAATGAATGGATAGCCGCAGAAGTGACTTTGACCGAAATTTTGATACAGCGACCTAGACATAAGGTTCTTCATTACTATTGTGTCGTTTTTTTTAAATTTTTTATTTTGTACTTATTTTTATGTTCCAAAAAAGTACATAAGTGAAAATGTTGGAACCTGAGCGTTTCTTAATGAATGAAATAATGTTGAATTTCAAATGTTTTTATTTTATTTCACGAACCGTTCTTGTTGCACCATCAGAGAGCCTCGTAAAACGTACCTTTCCAACATTAAATTCCCACACAGCACCAGATATTCATGGAATATTCCCTGTATATCATAAAACGAACGTATATATTCCAAATATTCAAATAATTCAATATTATTAAAAACAAAAATATTTGAAGATCTTAATCGAATGCATAACCTAATGTGTATAACCCTGATAGTGTTAACCAGTTTTTGAACTCAACGCGAAGATTCTGGATGAATTGCTCCAACAGCAACTGTTGGAAACGACAAAAAAATTTGAATGGGCCAATAAATGAACCAATTGCATCAATAAATTGGTTAATTCTCATCCTATTTGTCTTTTTGTATTTGAAATTATTTAATTACAAAGCGAAAAATCCTGGAAACAGAGAAATGGGGAAGTGAAGAATTGGAGTAAACGTTTCTCATTGGTCAATTGAAGTGTAGCGCGCGACAGTCGAATAAGCTCTGTGAAAGCGGCTGTCCCTTAATGCTTGGTACCTTTGCGTTTAATTCGACATTTGATTCAACATGGCGGTTGACGTGGCAGGTACGCGTGTGTAATGCATGGTGTGTTGGTGTTATTATCAAAGTATAATTCTGTCACGTTCAGTGTACCATTTATAATTTGGGGTTGTCCAATTTGCAGGACAGCGAATAGTTTGATTTTGGATCTTCAAACAGGAAAGTTGCATATATTCAGTCTTTAAGAAAAGTAAGTAAAATGCAATAGTATCGATAGTAAAGTCATGGTGATTAACCTACTATACATCATTTTAGGTTCGAGGAGAGTTGGTGTGTGGGATTTGTTGGTTTGACTGAGTACATGTTTGAACTAGAGTGATTTCAGTTGTGTATCTTCAATAGAGAAAAGTAAGTGAATGACACATTCTTTTGTATCATTTGCTTTCATAATTTTTATCACTCGTTTTCAAGATAGTATCAATTTGCCCAAATAGAAACAGAGTGGTACCTGGTACAGGCAGGTGCGCCAAGGAACTGAAAACGTAATGAGTACTTTTCAACAAGACAATGCAAGTTGCTCTCCAAGTCATGAAATGTTGTAAATGTTCATGAGTAACCTATGTGAAAAATATCTATTTTATTTTTATTCCAGTTTTATTGTGCCACTTTCAAATAGTGATAATGAACGTTAATGTACATTTTGTTCCAGGTATTACTATTGAAACACTGGCTGATACATTGTTGGACAAATATAAGGAAAACTATTCTGGTGAGCAAAGTTTGGATAACTTTGAGTAAGTGAAATTCATTGAAGAACCCATCATACCACTCATTTCAAATACTTCATTTGTGGGTTTATTTTTGTAAGTGAGAAACCTAACCTAACCTATTTCTTGATGTAATACATTTTTTCTTTTTCAATGAAATGATATATTTATTATTTTGTAATTAGTGCTGATGAATTCACAGAGTTGTTATTTTAGTATATTTTTTAGTATACATTCGTTTGAGAGTAGGAACATCCTAATATTTGTAATATGACAGTATTCAGGAATATTCTATTCAGTGAATAAATATTTTGAATTAGATTTTTTATTTTCAATATTGGTTGAAACGTCAAATATTTCAGTGTATATTGTTTTTAAAATATATTTGTTTATGAATATTATGTGTTTTATCACTTGTGTGAATCTTGCATCAAAATGCAATATATACATTCTTGGAATATTCCAAATATTCCTAGAATATTCATAAAATATATTTAAAGAATATTCTATGGTGTTTCCCTATTGTATATTCCTACAATAAACTAAGAATATCCTGAATATTTTATGAATATTCTTAATAGAATATACCTTACATATTCTAAGAATATTATAAGATATTCCAAAAATATTCCCAAGGAATATTCTTAAAATATATCAAAGGTTCACCAGGAGTACTTCCAGGGAATATTCTCCAGAAGATATATATATATATATATATATATATATATCCATGGCATATTCATAGCATAATACAATATCCTTAAATGTATATTCATGAAATATACCTGGAATATCTATTGCTATGTGAGTTTAGGTCTTGCGTTGCCACTGATTCTGTTACGGGCTCATATTTGAAGGGAAGGAAGGTTTCAGCCTTCTTCTTTTCCGTTTTGGAGAGGCGATGAGGCAAGTGACTTATTCCGAAACATTGATGTTCGCCATTGAGAATGACAAAGTGTGTGCATTTAAGGCCAAATAAGTACATGTTCCTAATGGCAATAACTTGTTTGATTTAAATGGAACGCCCCATATTTCATATCCACAGCATATGTCAAATTCATCCGTCTCCTGATAGTTAACAAGTAAAAAATGCACATTTTCATTTTGCAAATCAATTTTGAGAAATGCATTAATCAAGTCGCCTATTGTGTTCTCACAAGTGGTATTATAATTCACCAGTTATTTATTAGTGTTCAATTACGAATTGTACTGTGTGTGATAGCGGTTGTTTCTAATCTATAGTTCATCCGAAAGAAGAAAGAATTGACATGATTTGTATACTTAGAGAATGTCTTCAAAACTGTTTTCTGGCATCGCAAATTTACGCTGAAAGATTTCCCAACAGAAAACATCGAAATAAAGCAGCATTCGAAAGATTGTTGACACTATTTAGACGAACTGAAAGTGTCCAGTACGAAAAACTGTGATAAAACTCCATACAAGTCAAAACTTTATTGTGAAAAAATTTGGCATCAGTCAAGCAAACGTATCAAGAATTCTGAGAGGAAATTCCTGTAAAATCCAGCTTCACCACAAACTTTACGAAAACGATCATGGAAAACGAATTAAATTTTGTATGTGGTTATTAGATAATGCGTTAATTCAGATTTATCCATAGTCAACACAGATAGTCAGTGAATGTGTGGATGGAATGATGGGTCAATATTCAATTGGTCCAAGTATTATCAGGAACATAGGTGAAAGCAACGAGTATTCCTCAATTAGGATACATAACCCAAGAGAGAATCTCTGTTTATCTTCGTTTTTTTTGAAAGGTAGAAAATTCAAAGTTTATTGTTTTTTGTATGAACCAATATATACTAACGTATTATAGCGTATTTTCAAAAAAATAATCGGTTAGACCAGGGGTCTCCAAACTTTGAAGCCTTCGGGCCATAATGACTTTTTCAGTTTGTTCCAAGGGCCAATTTCTGCTCTTAACTATATTTCTAGACTAGGATAGTCGCAAAGTGCGTGACCTAAGCAAACTCACGCTTTTTTTGCATTTCAGTTATTATTGTGTATTGTGACACTTAACGACATCTATTGGCGAGTAGTGGTACTATGTACTATCTTTTTCAGCTACCCGCTAGGTAGCGTTAGGCGTAATTGAATATTTGGAATTACCGCGTTGGTTCGAAAAAGTTCTGGTTCTAGCTAGTGTATTCCGATCACCTATAGATGGCAGTAATAATTGCATATAAAAAGGCTAGCGGCGCAACTGCGAGTTAGTCTGCGTAGGAAAGGCGAAGGAAGCGAAACTGTCTATTGTGAAATAAAGTAACACCCGTCAATAAAAGTATTTTGATTTGACTTATTGTTTTTATGTGTGATTTGTTAGTATAGAAAAGAAGCGAAAAATCGACAGTGAATGCAGAACGTTTCAAGAAAAATGGAATTTTCAGTATTTTGTGATTGAGTCGAGTAATAAGGCGCTATGTTTAATTTGTAATGAAACCATAGCTGTTCTCAAAGACTAGAACATTAAAGGACACTATGAATCGAAACATCTTCAAAGTTACTCCAAGTATGCAGGAAGTTTGCGGAAGGAAAAATTTGAAGCTTTGAAACGCGGACTCAAATCGCAGCAATCTTTGTTTACCAAAGCGAATACTGAACAAGAGTCTGCAACTCGCGCCAGCTTTCGTGTGGCTCTTGAAATCGGAAAACGTGGCAAACCATTCACCGATGGAGAAATGATAAAAGAATGCTTGATTGCAGTAGCCGAAGAAATATGCCCCGAAAAGGTAAATTAATTTAAAAGTGTCAGTTTGTCAGCAAACACCGTGGCTCGGAGGGTGCAAGACATCGCAGAAAATATATCATCTCAACTGTCTGACAAAAATGGACATCATGAGTGGTTTTCTCCAGCATTGGATGAGTTAACGGATGTGTCAGATACTGCTCAGGTGTTGATTTTTATTCGCGGAGTAGATAAAAGTTATGAAGTGTATGAAAAACTTTTTGATATTGATAGTATTCACGGCACGACAAGCTTACTTCCGTAAGTAGTACAATGTTGTTCAACAATTCATTGAATTAAAACAATAATTGTTGAGTTCCCGATAAAGAGACAATTAAAAGCCTCGAACGCTTGGACTTAGCCAGTTCAAGCTCTTCCCTTCCTTCATCTGTGAGGATTGTGACCAAAATACATTGGTCAGATTAAACGAGCTATTTGAAACTCATTTCAAAGAATATGCATCATATATCCGATTGCGGAGACCAACAAAATCGGTGTGGAGAACGGCTATAGAATAAATGAAAACTGTCTGAAATTGTTGAGATCGTTACATGACACTAGATTTTTCAAAAGTCTGAAAATAGCTAAGTATGGCATGAGAACTATGAACGGTGTCAAAGATCCCATTTCAAATATCCCATCCTTTCCTTTTTATAAAGATGTCAGCTATATTATTCAGTCGAAAATTCCCAATTTACACATTTTTGATCTTGTTCTTTGCAAAAATAACTACTATGTTTTCTATAGCATCGAATATTCATAAGATACTTTGACTGAACCACATGGCCTCAATCCAAAAATGTATTTTCTTGGCTATAAGCCTATTTTGTTTTATATAATTCAAATATTACAATGTACAATTCACTTATCTTGATACTTCCTGTTGCCTGACAAGTGAGCACTGATGATGACGAAAGTCGAAAACGCTTTGCAAGAATTTTAAAATATTATACACTTTAATACAAAACCTATTCGATTCATTATTTCGAATATTCATGTTTCCGAATAATATTGTTTATCCAATAAAGACATATCGGTTGTCGATTTCCTTTCAGATTCAGTTTTTTTGATTTTATATTTTTCTACAGAGTAACCATATATCCCTCGTCAAATAATGCATTAACTCTCGAAATGGTTTTTTATTCATTTTGTTCATTTAATCCTTCTGACAAAACTATTGTGTTGCCAAATCATGTCATGGGGAATGAGAAATGTTCCACCTGACGAAAATCAAGTAGTTTTCATAAAACAAAACTAAAACAACGCATTTTAAACTTATCATTTCAACCTTTTTCTTCAGAAAATTATTTAAATACTTAAAGAAGAGGAATGAAATAATGCATTCAACATTTAAAGGGATTCGTTCTATTTCACCATTCGGTACCATCAGTTATAGCTAATAAAGGACAATGAATCTATTACCTGCATGAGACAAACAGATATGACATATTTCAGAGGCGTGCTGTTCTGTTTACTTATGTTCCGAGTTCCGAGACATTCTGTGACATATGACTTTTTGTGCACCTAACCTTATCTTCCTCTATATAGATGAATAACAAAACAACTGTTGCTTATGTGGCTTGTGGAGGTGGTATCGAACTATAATTTATATTTTCCCTCAATTGTTGAAATAATGTTCCTTTTTTAAAATAGAATATCTAGGTACGTATAAATTATTTCAACTTGATATAGGCGCTGTTGCCAATATGTGAATTGAAAACGAATCCCTTTAAACATTAAAACCCAGCATTTAAAACATCAATTTGAATACTTTTCGAAGTGAATTTGAAAAACTCATGAATTGAACTCAACTTTATTTTGTCCAAACTTGCATTTGCTGTAATAACCCATATTGAGGAACATTTCCCATTGATATCCTGAATTTCCTTCAGCATCGAATTTTCATGTTACTGAATTATACTGTTTCTCCAATGAAGACTGCGTTTGTCGATCTCTTCAGAAATTTAGTTTTTCGATGATGAATATTTCTTCAAGGTAAGCATGGATAATGCTTTATTTTTCACGAGGTTTATTTTCTGTTAGTATTGAACCACTTTTATCATTCAGATTAAACTAATGGGTTGTCCGAATTGATTGGGACCTCCTACGGAGGTCTAATGCATATTCTATATTTTCTCCAGCATCGAATTTTCATATTCTTGACAGGTTGAGCGCCAACTACCTACTCCGATCTCAGTATACGGGAATCAATCAGAGATGCCACCCACTCCGATCGGAGTGTTGTGTATTCTAAGGTTTGTTCTGGTTCTACGAAATTCAGGTTCTAGAACGTCAGGATTTTTTAACCGTCCCGAATCGTTCTTGCTCTTGAAGCTGAACTGTTGAGAACTGTTCTCGTTGCTCATGCGCATTCATGTGGAAATTTGTTTGGGCTATTTGCTAGGATGTTTTTTTATTTATTTGATTTCAATAATTGATGATTGAGGTTAGATAACATTTGAACTGACTTAAGGATACGCTACATAACAAAATAAACATTATTTATAGATAGTATTTTTTCGCCTTCTTCTCTTCATATATAAGATAGCGTCTTTGTTTCGAAGCATCTAAATTAATTCTCTCCTCCAGGAGATCAGTACTGGTAGTTGAATACATCAAGGATTTTCTGGACTCTGGTCTAGTCGTCTTCAGAGAATGGACAGCGAAGTAATTGTTTTCCTCCTATTCTTTTCTCTGATATTTTCAGTACCTATTATGTTTGATTGAATGTCTGGTTCAGATATTTTTCCTAAACCAGATGGCCACAGGTAATTTTGGAAATAATTTCGCCTAAATTTTTTTCTTCTGTAACTCGAATGAACAGATATCGTTTTCAACTTCATGGTCCGAATAAAAATGATTATTCTATCAATAAAGAAACATATTTTGAATACACTGAGCCGTTACTTGATAATAATTTTCCCTACAGTAGGTGGACATACTTGAAGACTGGCGATACAACTACCAGAATCAAATTTCAATTATTGGAACAGTCACACTTGCAGAGCGGTTTCGAGCTATTTGGCCTCTCGTCATCAACACAAAGTCGATGATTTCCTATAATCAAAAATCAAATCTTTCCAGATTATCATACCTCAAACAAAGCTGAAGCGAACGACTAGCAACATATCTGCCATCGCCCCCTCTGTCTGTAGACAAGGTACTAACCAACCGCATATCTAAATTAATTCAAAGCCAGTCTTCAAGTATCCCCTCTTACTCTAAGTGAAATTTATTTTCTTGTACGACGATTTGGGCTACTTGGATATGCAGTTGGTTAGAACCTCGTCTACAGGCTGAGGGGACGATGGCAGATATGTTTCTTGTCGTACGCTTCAGAGTTGATACTCTAATTAAAATATTCGATTCTCAATTATAGGAAATTTTCGACTTCATATTGATAATAGACACTACCTTGCACTGACAAAAGGACAAACAACCCGAAACCAGTCTGCCACTGTGCCCGTTTAAATAATTGAAAATCGATTCCGGTAGTTGCATCTTCAAAAGCATATGCAGAAATCACTTCTGTGAAGAACTGTGCTCTGACACCTATTGGATATAATTCAAAGGTCTACGTGATATTTTAGCCAGGGGAGTAATGGCTTTCTGAGTTCTGTCTAGGTGAAGGAAGACAAATTGTTCCTTCAAATAATTATACAATTTTCACCCTTGATAGTTCGTACTGAAACCTCTGACGCAAAATGAATCTTTTGAAAACACTTTTCCAACACCAGAACAATTTTACGGTCTCTCGACGCTAACCAAGAAAGCGTCCATTGTGACTCAATGATCTCCTTAGAACGCCAACTTGATTAGCGAAACACGCGTCAAGAGAATGTACTTTTGTTCTGGTGTGGGGAAAGTATGGATTTGTTACCTGTTTTCCTACTAGACGATTGTTGATGGCTTTTGGTAGTTCTCCTACCTGTTTTTCTACCTGAGGGTTGTTAATGGCTTCTGGTGGTGGCGATGGTTCATTATCAATTTGTGGTTGTCTTTGGTGGTTGTTTTTAATTATTGTTTTCCAAATCCTTGGGATGTTCAGTGAGTCATCCCTTTTGTTGATGAGGCCTTGCTTTTCGATTTCGATAGCTTCCCTGATTTGTCGAATTCTTGGGTTTTGCACCTGTGCTATCTGTTTTGTGGACTCAAAATTAATCTTGTGACCTGTTTGTAGATGGTGTTGAAAGAGGGCAGAGGAGGTTTGTTTTGTTCTTATCGAGTTTTTGTGCTCCTGGGTTCTGGCAGATATACGTCTGTTGGTCTGACCGATATATTGTTGTCCACAGTCCTCGCATGTGATGCTATATACTCCTTGGTTTTCTAGGGAAATTCTCTCTTTCGGTCTGGGCAGCCAACTGGATATTGTTTTGTGTGGTTTGTAGGTTGTCCGAATGTTTTTACGTCTTAGTATTCTCCCGATTTTGTCGGTCACACCTTTGATATAAGGTAGTACTCATAACACGAAAACCAACTGGCAACTTGGGTTATACAGTTTACCGAAAACCCACATACACACCAACCGCTACCTACAAGCAGCATCACACCACCACCCTACCCAGCTACAATCCGTAGAGAGAGAAGAGAGAATTTCCCTAGAAAACCAAGGAGTATATAGCATCACATGCGAGGACTGTGGACAACAATATATCAGTCAGACCAACAGACGTATATCTGCACAGGAGCACAAAAACTCGATAAGAACAAAACAAACCTCCTCTGCCCTCTTTCAACACCATCTACAAACAGGTCTCAAGATTAATTTTGAGGCCACAAAACAGATAGCACAGGTGCAAAACCCAAGAATTCGACAAATCAGGGAAGCTATCGAAATCGAAAAGCAAGGCCTCATCAACAAAAGGGATGACTCACTAAACATCCCAAGGATTTGGAAAACAATAATTAAAAACAACCACCAAAGACAACCACAAATTGATAATGAACCATCGCAGGTAGGAAAACAGGTAACAAATCCATACAACTTATGCAAGCGAAACCATATAAAAACACCACAAGAAGAACCTAACATCAGTTACACCTCTCGAAGCGAAGCAGTAACTCGTCTTGATAATGCCATCTGAGATGATGGCGAAACGTCGACTATCGAATAGTACACAACGGATGAACACCCGGTAGAACAACACATCATATATATATATATATATATATATATATATATATATATATATATATATATTTGGTAACCAGTTGTTGTACATCTTTGCAATTGGCTGCACCGCACTGACGAGGCCAATAGCCAAAAACACGTGTCCGCGGTTTATATATATATATATATATATATATATATATATATATATATATATATATATATATATATATATATATATATATATATATATATATATATATATATATATATATATATATATATATATATATATATATATCTATCAATCACTACACCGTTGTTTCATCAGTTGGACTGGTACATCAAACTGTTCTACAATTTACAATTACAAAAATTAATTAGATTCTGGTAAACCAGGTAGATTTTGAGAATTTGAGAAATACAATTACAAAATGACATTAGTTCTAGAAAAAATGAAAATCTCTTAAGGCCAATCGTTTTTTGAAAACTGCCTGTTTTACCAGAATAAATCATCTATCAATGATAGATCTAAACTCCCTACTTTGTAGGTTACTGGAATGACACCTATCAGAAAACAACTACTCCCCTGGCTAATACCACAGAGAGCGTTGGATTTTATTCGACAGGTGTCAGTGCAGGATTCTTAACTGAAGTTATTCCTGCAAATGCTGTTGGCGATACAACTGCCGCAATAAATTTTCAACTATTGGAACACACTTGCAGACCTGTTTCGACATAAAGTCAATGATTTCGATAATTGAAAATCGAATTCCTTCAGCCATTCCTAGGCTGAAGCGGAAAACACACAACAGATTTGTCATCGCCACATCTGCTTGTGAACGAGGTAACCAACCGCATACCCTTTGTGGTATTAGCCAGAGGAGTAGTTGTTTTCTGATAGGTATCAGTCTATTAACCTACAGTATAGGAAGTTGAGACTGGCCTGAACAAATTGCTCCTTCAGATGATTTCAATCAAGTTTTGTGATTACCTTCCATTATATAAAAGACGTTGTTAAATAGGATGATCTACCAGTTCAACTGATGGAACTGCCGTGTATGTTTTCGCTTGTTCTGAATAATAAATTAATGTAGAAAATAATTACGGAGACAGTTGTTCAGTAGATGACTAACAGTAAACTAAAAAACATGCTTTAATAGCAACACAAACTGAAACATAAAAAATAATTTGAAACTAATTGTGTTCAACATCGATAATGAGACCTATGGATTGATGTAACTAACGACTTTTAATGAGTCTGGAATCGAAATAAATCTATTCACAAAAAAATTAACTTTGTTCTAAAAAATCGTGGGATGCTTTAAATTATTTTTTTATTATGGCTCCAATATGGCAAATAGTTCCTAGTCATGTATTTATAACACGCTTTTTTTCATTGATTTCATCAAGCCATAGGACTTATCATCGATGTTGAACACAATTTTGAATTAGTTTCGAATTATTAGTTTCAATATTTTTCAGTTTGTGTTGCTCTGAAAGCCTGTTTTTTTTGATTTTCCCATTTTTTTTAATATAAAATATATAGTCATGCGTAGACAATGTGGTTGTCTCACTCGCTCTCACACAGACTCTGTGTGAGGAAATTATTCATCCTGGCGAACTTGATCAGGATAATGAAATAAACTTATGAAATAACTGTATTGTCACCGATTCTTGCTGAGTTAACAAAGTTTCAAATAAATCTGTTCGTTAAAAGTTAGTCAAAATAGAGTCCAAAGGAGTCGGTTATAAACAAACATACAAGTGAAGCGTATTGAAAATCAGTTAATTTGCAAATTCTCTTCCCGAATGTTGCTTTATTTTTCAAATTTCTTCGACGAATGTCGAAGAAAATTTGTAATTTCAATTATAGAGAGGAATGAATAGATTTTATGGTGTAGTTCTTTGGGGTAAAGCAGATATCTACTTTGTCTACTCACGTATAAACCTCTTCATCACTAAATTTGATTTGTCCATATTGTTGAAATTGAATGGTCTCAAAAAAGATAAATATAGTACCTGATTCCCTTTTTCAGTTGTTGGGTTATCATCCAAAAAAGAATAAAAAAAATTTTTTCAACTTTCTCTTTGAAATTTTTTTGTTTGGAGATAGTTGACAATGTCTCGTAGTGCATCTCATTAGTTCGGACTTTCATTGTCTGATATGATATAAATTGATTTGAGATACCTAAAAAAATCTGTGAAAAAAAATTAAAAAAGAATAGCTGAAAAAGTTATCACCCGAAGAAGATTGTGGATACTAACAATCGAAACGTCGTGAAGTATCTTGGTTTGAAATCTTTCAATTTTCAATTTTTAATTTCCATTTTTTGTTATTACTTCTTTAATTTTCATCTCTTGTTAATAGTTCAATTTTTTTTATTTTTTAGTTGTTGTTGTATTTTACTCCATTTTTTTGCTTGATATAATTGTTATTTTCCAGCTTATCCTTTTTAATTATTTTTTATTATTTTACGGATTCTTTCAGGTATTTCGAATCAATTTATATCATATTAGACAATATGGAAGTCCGAACTAATGAAATGCACCATGAAACATTGTCAACTACCTTCACGATTCTAAATCTGTTATACTGATAATAAGCAAATAAATTGATTGAGTGAACAAAAAAATTTCGAAGAGAAAGTTGAACTTGAATCATTTAATATTATAAATATTAACAAAAAGTTGATCAGGGTACCATATGAATAAATTTATCACTTACTGGACACGTGTTTAGTGTATCAATTCACAGTTATGAGTTACGAAAACTGAGACTTTCAATATTGTCTTCGAAAAATAACACACCAAATTTAAGAACAGGTCGAAATAATTGTTCATGTGAATATCAGGAGAAAATTTACGAATAGTTTCTACTGAATTATGACGTAGTCGTTATTCTTCCTGAAAAATATAATGAGTTCTCAACATTGATATCAATATTTTTTTACACTTAGTGAGTAGTATAATGTTCACATCTAATTGGTGGTCATCAGAAAATTAATAGGTTTGTCATGGACTTATTAAATTGTTAATTCAAGTTTTTAATTCTATATAATCAAAGTGTATGGGTGAGAAACCTGTGCGACATATATTTATAGTAGTTTCTTTATATCAATATTTCTCCAATATCTACTACACTGAAAATTGACATGAGTGAACTGGATTTTGGACTCATGAAAAAATTCCTAATAAATTATTATCTGAAAGTTTCGATTTAGAACTTAATCATTACGGTGAAATAAAAGGAGTTTGGTTCTGAAGAAGAGCATGTAAATACGTACTTGTTTGTAACCTATGAAATTGTTCGATATTCCAGAATATTTTCATCCGTGCTGAGCCAAACAAATCCATCGATGTTACCTACGAAAAATCTAGCTTTGTTCTGTTTTTCCGTTAATCAGCTGTCGCCCCCCTATGAACGACAACTCTCAAAAGTCGAAAGTTATTCGAGCTAAGTACTAACGAGGTCTTACCTTTTAACGTACGATTCCTAACTCGGGTTGGACGATAGGAATTGAAAATCGATCGGCCGGCCTTGCGATTCGAACCACCGGTTCACACAGAGTTGATTGAGTGAGTGAAGCAAACCACCCACATCAACCCACCAGGCTACCGTCAAAATATGAGATAACCGGAAATTTGAAGACTCCCTCTCAATCTAAGGCAACAACGTCAAAATAGTTCACTTCCATCTAAAATTCCCAATAACATTATTTGTATTGATTTCTCAAGAGAAAAACTAGTTAATTAAATCTCTAGCAACATCGAAGGAAGTACAGCAATCAAATGAGTAATTAAAATGGTGAGAAGACTGATCCTTAGCGAAAACCTCCCAATTATGTTCATAAGTCCCCCACAGCCCCTCGGAATCCGATCTGTGCAATCTGAGATTGAATTTGATATCTCGAATTTCTTTCCTGGGAACTTGATTTTTAAACTACAAACATATCCTGAGTTTCTGGAGACGAGTATGTATTTCTCCTTCAGGTCTCTCTAAAATACCTCAATATATGAATTTTCCCGTGAATGTTCAGTTGTTTCATTTATCTGTCAACTGTACAAACATGAATATGAATGAACCGGTTTCCATCAGGAACATTGAAAATGAAGCCCCCTATAAACCATTGACGAAGACACCACTGAACAATCAGACTTGAAGTCTACCCTGCTGAAAATAACGGAAGAAAACTCATTACCAATTGCTGACGATTCGTATATTTTGGAAATTATAACACCTCCACCAAATTCTTCCGATCAGGAAAGGCTATTCATAAAACTGATGCCACAGCAACGAAGTAGAGAAGTCAAAATTACCCTATTTCATGTTCTAAAACGAATTAGGAAAACCAGTAATGTCATATGGGAAATTGAAAACTATTTTGAAAACTTGTTCAGATCACGTGACCCTCCTAAAGCGGCAAAAACGTACATGTCAAATATTTTGATTATACTTGAATCACTACGAAACATATACCTCCTCTCAATGAATAATATACCTCCTCTCACCTTCTCTTTATCGAAAAAATGGTAAAATCTAGATCTTCCAAGATTCAGAATAAATATACCTTATACCTTAATGAATATACCTCCTCTCACCTCCTCTTCATCGAAAGAAAGGTAACATCTAGATCTTCCAAGATTCAGAATGAGATGAAGCCAGATTCGAACAAAAGTTACCAACGTATATACCGTATCGAGTTCTGCGTTGTCGGTTATTGGCCTGTAATTCCTATAAATTAAAATATATCCGATTTTGGGGATGAGAACGGTCCGCCCCTCGATAAACCAATCCGGAATCTGAATTATTATTACTTTCATCGTCATCATCTGAAAAGAAGCCGATGATTATTCTCAACGATCTTGAAATTAGAGAGTAACGTAGGTATCATTTCACCCAGCACACCTATAATTCAACAGATTGAGTCTGCGTAGTTCCAAAAGTGAATCTCGATACTGCATCCTTTTTTCCTCCTACTTTTAGACGATATTCGCGAAGAAACAGAAAACTATGATGAATATTTTCTTACTTTGATGACCAATAAGGCTCACCAGCAAGTATAGTGTCTCTCAACGGGGACTACCAAAATTTGACAATTGATAACGGCCATCTTGTTGAAGGTACACCTGTTCAAATCAGTCGAAGCTACATCTGTCAAATTAGTTGTCATTTATTCAGTCTGCTTTGCCTAATCACCATATAGCATTCAACCGCGCGATTCGCTCGTTTTACGGTCGCAATAATCGTCCTACTGAGATAACTGTTCGCAATGTGAAGGATGAATTTGACTTCACTGGTTCAGTGAACAATCGACCAATACCCGTAGGTCGACGAAACGCAAGGTCTGCCGAAGGCGTCACAGCTATCTACAGGAGAATCCGAGGTAGTCGATTTCGCGTCGCACACAAGAACTCAGCCTTTCGCCGACCATTTGGGGAATTTTGCTTCGGTACTTGGGCCTGCATAAGTACAAAATTCAACTGGCTCAGCAACTGAAGGTGAATGACCATTGACGCTGACGTGTGGGCTCTGGAGCAGTTGGCAACTGATCCTCATTTCCATCGATAAATCATCTTCAGCGATAAGGCCCATTTCTGAATGAATGAGTACGTGAAGAAATGAAATGTTAGGAATCACACGTTAAAAGGTAAGACCTCGTTAGTCCTTATCTCGCACAAGTTTCTCAACTTCTGAGAGTTGTCGTTCGTATGGGGCGGCAACTGATTAACGGAAAAACAGATTTTTAAACATATTTAATTAGGAACGATACCAATCCTTATAAGATCCAAGATTGTCCAATGCATCCCGTAAAAGTCACTTTTTGGTGTGCATTTTGAACTGGCGGTGTCATCGATTCATATTTCTTTGAGAATAGGATAGGCCACCACTGTCAACGGCGAGCACTATAGTTCTTGTGGATATCAACGACTCAATGGACCACATTGGATACAAATTGGATATTCTGCACGAGCGATTTAGTCATCTCACGTGTAGGAGATGTGAACTGTTTACCGATATTGTGAGATTTGATCCTGTTAGACTTTTTTTGTAGGGTTTTCTTAGGGTGAAGGTGTATGCGAATGAGCCACAAACTACAGCGGACCCCAAAGCCAACATAACGTATGCTATCAGTCAAATTCAGCCTGATTTGTGTGTTGACGACACCATTCTGGCAGGCCATGATGAACCCCTCAGTTATTGATTTCAGCCCATTCGACTTAAGGCAAGCGAAGATCACGCGCTTTGATGAGCCAAGTTCTTCAATGTCGTTAATAGAGTTGTGCTCACTTCGTTTAGTGTCGAAAACTAAACCAAGTTCACCAGCTGCTCGGGCAGCTGTCCCGTAGGGGAATGTTCCAATTCCTGCTCGCGAACCATGCAGAGAGGAGGATCCGACCTCTTGACGACTTTACAGGCTCCATCCCGTACAATTCTGTCATGTAGACATTTCAGACTGAAGAGTTCACGGCCTTCCTGTTGTTGGGGAAAGTACAATTGTGGAAAGAACAATTTGGGATGCAAACTCCTATGTGTTATATCCTTGACTAAGTTGGACTTTTAATAAAACTACTATTATAGTGTTCATTTCATTCAATTACAAACTGACTTGACAAGCCAATGAAAGACCTGCCAAAATCATCGCACCAACGTGTCAAGTGCCTGCTTTCTGACAATTGACAAGGCGCGTTCAAAAACAAGTGTGTAACAAATACACTGAATATCTAACACTATAGAAGTGCATCATTTTTCAAGTATTCACGTCAAGTTGATACAGTTCCTCATGAGTCCACTTCACTTCTCCAAACAAGAAGAGTAAGATTGGAATGGCAAGCATATTCGTTGCAGTAACTTTGTTTTTTCTCGACATTTCCCTGAGAGCGTTGTTCCACCCCGAGGTGAGTACACGTGAGTACACGGATGCAGGATACATCCTGCACCATCTGAATGCTGGACTATTTGACATTTTCTTCATATTCCGTGATTTTCGTGCAATATCCTTTTCCAAATGTTTCGTTTAGACGACATTTCATTTCGAAATATTGCAGTTTTTGGAGTGAATTATCTCAACACCCAGGACAATCCGGCAGTACCACCACCCTGTTCCAGATGCTCACAAGAGAGGAGCACACATCTCCGAAGCTTCGCATCCAGAGTCAGCTAGATTTCATTTCTCAAAGTGGCAACATGTATAATTTTATTTATTTTGTATTTCTATAATTTTCAATTTTGAAAGTTTATAACATTTGAAGTATTTTTGAAAAGTAAGTTTTGTGCCGTCGACTGTAACATTGTCAAAATTACGCGCAACGCACGAATGATTTTCGTTTCGAAAATTAATTAGAAATCGAATCTTTATGAACAGAACAAGTTGGTGTTGGAAGCAGAGCGGCTCCTTGAACTTCAGGAAACCCAGTCAATCGAAGACCTGTAGAAAACTCCGTACCGAAGCTGTTTCCGAGAAGAGGAACTGCATCGACCCCTTCTGCAAGGAAGAAACCCTTGGTGAAGATAGAATCGCTGAACCACAGCAGACTCGTTATAGTGGTTGAGAAAGCAATGGCCAAAATTTAGCTTTTATTGTAAGTACTATGATATTATGTGGCTTGAAAATATTTTTCAATCATTGTCGAACTAATTTCAATTCGCAATCAATTTCAAACAATAGCCAAAATACATCTCATAAATAAAATTCAGAATTGAATATTTCAAACTCTTCAGAAATCGCAAATGTTTTCAAACCCGAATATTTAAATTGGGTTCCACAATTTGATGGAAACAAAAATGTAGTAATTAGGCTATCACAAGTACTAATTTTTATGATGCCGAAAATCCAAGTTCTTTCCAAAATACATATCTATTGAAGAGTAGAAAACTAACAGGAAATGCTAAACTAGTTGTTACTATTCATAATGTCACAACTTGTATTGTTTCAAAAGACACTCTGTATAGAAATGTTGCGGATCAACGCGATGAAGTCTGTTTGAATAGAGACATGGTTATGATGAAACAATACCCGGCTGAAAAATCTCAACAATTTTTCGATCGTATTTTGCAAATTCCTAATCTGATTTGTTGCTATATTGATTCTCATGAAACAGACGAAAATTCGAAAGTTTTAAAACGCAAATAATATAATTAATCAGCTTTAAAAAAGTTTCGAGCTGAATTGAGAGAACCTTCAGGAACTACAATTCGTTATGGGATATCTATTGATTCGAATAAAGCTATACAATTCATTATTTAAGAAGAAAATATCAGTTATTATCAAAACCAATCGAAGAAAGTTTCTGAATGACAAAAAAGTAGCCAAATAGATTCGAATTCCAATGAAAATTCATATCACTCTCAGTTTCCAAGAACTTCTTTCAATGCCAATACTAGAAATGATCAATTCCAAAATCAAAATAGATCTTCAAATAATCAATTCTATCTACAAAGCAATTTTCTGTCACAGCCTATAAATATTCAAGTAAGAACTAATGTTCCACAACAAACATTTTTCCCCGAATTCTCTAATTTTAAACAACCAACAAATAACCAGAACATTTTCAAGCTCAATCCCAATTGAAATTTTCCTAGTCAAACTTCCATGAGTGTTTCAACAAGGCAAACGTTCAACAGAAATCAACCAGGTCCTTCATCTCCTAGTAGACCCCAAAAAAGAAATTCTATCTCAGATGAACTTTTCAATACGGAAACGAATGTTGTCAAAAATTATTCACAAGATTGTGAAGTGGAGAGTCAGATACAATATGAAAATTTTCAAAATATTCACAGTAATTCTGATGATGAAAATTTTCAAATAATATGTTCAAACACCTGTCAAACGTAGAATCAGCAATATATTCAAATTCAAGTAATTCAAGTGAATTACCCTATATAATTCCACCTAAATATTGAAATTTTATTTGATACAGGTTCAACTAAATCTTTTATTGATCCAAATTTGGCTTGCAATGTATACCCCGATAGAATCCAAAATTAACCATAGTATCAACGGTATTTCAAAAATCTTGTCATAAACATAGTGCTTTTATTTCCATTTCAAAATTATTCATTGTTTCTGAAAACTTGAAATTTTATTTATTCAAATTTCACAAAACATTTCATGGAATGACAGGTATTGATAACTTGACACAAGTTCAAGCTAATGTTAACTCAAGCAAAGGATTTTTGACAACACCTCATTCACGAATCAAATTGCATTACCATACTTCCCTGAAATGAACAAGTAGTTAAAATAAAAACATCTGTAAGTCACAGCGATCAAAAGATACACAACTGCAAAATTCCAGAGAGTTTGTCGATCGCGATATACGGAGAAGCACTAACAACTATTTTAAATAACAGTACGGATCAGATTACCCTAGATTTTTCTGAACCTACTGTCGGATCAGATTACACTAGATTTCTCTGAACCTACTGTCGTTGAAAACTTTATAGAACATGCATAAAAGAATTCAACTTTAATAATTTTGATGGGACGGACAAACGTAAACTGGACTTAACCTATATCGGAACTGACTATTTGAATGTCGAAGAATGATAGAAAAATTATTTTTAGAATTTTCCGATATTGCATATCATGAGGATGAACCACCTACTTCTACAAATAAAACTGAACATCGTATAAAAACAACTGACGAAACAGCTGTTTATACAAAAAAATACAGATATCCATTCATTCACAAAAAACAGTTCAAACACAAATTAAAAAAATGTTAAATCAACAAATTATAAGATCTTGTAGTTCACTTTGGTCGTCCCTAAGAAAATGAATGTCTCCGGTAAACAAAAATGACGAGTTGTTGTTTATTACCGAAAGCTTAATGAAAAAACAATTGATGATAAATATCCCTTGCCGAATATAATCGTTTTACTAATTAAGCTAGGTAGATGCCAATTTTTTTCAACTTGCCAGATCTTGCCAGCGGATTCCACCAAGTTGAAATGTGTATGGAAGATATCGAATCGAAAAAACAGCTTTCAATACCGAAAGTGAGTATTACCAGTTCTTCTGGATGTCATTTGGTCTTAAAAATGCTCCCACGACTTTTGAACGAGTCATAGAGAATATCCTTAGAGGTATTCAGAACAAAAAAAGTTTAGTTTACTTGGATGACATAATTTTTTCCACATCTCACCAAGAACATATCGAAAGGGTTAAGAGCAGTTTTCCAAAGACTCGGAGAGTCAAACTCCAAAATACAACCTGATAAGTTAGAATTCTTACGAAAAGAAGTTTCTTATCTTGGCCATATTGTTACTCCAAACGGGGTTAAACCAAATCCGGATAAAATAGAATCAACAAAGAACTTCCCTATTCCAAAATCAACTAAACAAATTGAACGATTTTCAGGATTTATAGAAGATTCATTAATAACTTTGCAATATCAACGGAACCACTTACCAAATGCTTGATGAAAAAAAAAATTTAAATGTTTTTTAGTTTACCAGCTGTCGCACCCCTACGAACGACAACCCTCAGAAGCCGAAACTTGTGCGAGCTAAGGACTGAAGAGGTCTTACCTTTTAACGTGTGATTCCTAACACGGGTTGGACCTGCGGCCTGCGGCTTGAACCATCGACAGACACATCGGCCGATTGACTGAGTGAACATAGATCATCCACAACGAATAATTCCTATCGTATTTCGAAACTTGTAAAAATTTACTAATTGACAAACCAATCCTTCAGTCTTCAGATTTTTCTAAACCGTTCAATTCAACAACGGACACCTCGAATGTAGCCTTGGGTGCAGTCTTGAGCCAAGGACTTTCCAGTAGTATACACTTCAACTCTTAACGACTCTTAATTAAAGTACAGTGCAATAGAAAAAGAACTATTGGCTATAATCTGGGCAACCAAATATTTTCGTCCCTACTTTTTGGCAGGAAATTTAATGTTATAACGGACCATAAACTATTCCAATAGTTATTTCCAACGAAAGACCCAAGTTCTACATTGCTCAGATGGCGAATTGAATTTGAATAGTATCATTATAATATAATTTATAACAGAAAATGGTTATCCAATACGAATGCCAATGCACTTTCACGCATTAAACTACAAGAGTCAAAAAACTAGACGAAATAATCGAAGAGTTCGAGCGTCTAGCTGGTCCTTCTGTTACTTTTGACAACCAAAATATTATAAACCCTAATTCAAATACTCCAGACTACCAACCATTTTCGTCTTATAAATAGGTAAACCTTTCGGAGATGATATTTCTATGATAGTTAATGATGACACAGAAACTACTCAAACTCCTGAAAAACATGAACTAAACCCAATTGAAGAAATTGATGACGTTACCGTAAACACTAATACCAAGGAAAATCCAATTATTGAAAATCCCATTTCATCTAAACCAAGAATAACGATCTTATTTGAGAAGAAACCGAGAATGACTGTTCAGTTTTCTTCAAATAACTGTGAAAGAGACGTAATCGATTTTGTAAAAGAATATATCACACCTAACATACCTTATCATCTTCACTTTGAAAAGCTAAATAATTATGAAAATTTTTGCAAAGTAATTAGACAAAATTGAATTTCAAATGGCCTTCATGTAAAATCAAACTGATACAGGCATATCACGAAGGTAAAAATGATCACAGAGGTATTGACGAAACCGAACAAAAACTCAAAACCCTTAATTGTTGGCCCGATATGAGAGATTCTATTCAAACCTTTATAAACGAGTGTGAATGTCAACGAAGTAAATATGAAAGACATCTTATTAAAACTAAAATTAATATAACCTCGAGAGCCAAGAGGAATATCAAACTGATCTTCCTCTTGAAGATGATCACTTGGTGATCGAAATACGTGTCGATGTGTTGAAATAACGGTTTGGTGTTGGGAAAAAACTTCAGTGATATTCAACCAAGGCGAAGTTCACTAATCATCGAGTATATGGACTTTAGTGATTTACTTAACGATCATATTGATGATAGTTTACTTCTTGTACAGGAAAAATGTACTTCAATGTTGTACCAATGAAAAGCCATGTCAAGAAGATAACCAACTGCAAATAATAAATGAAGGTACCGACATATCCACAGTTCGACTACCCCACTGTGCATGGTAGTTGAATCTACGGTAGGAGGAATTATCTCACCTCCTAGGACAATCCCGCTGATACCACCCCCAGATACTGACAAGACAGGAGCAGACATCTTCGAAGCTTCACATCCGGAGTCAGTCAGCTTCCATTCCTCAATAATTTTATATAATTTGTATTTCTATAATTTTTTTATTTTCAAGTTTTGTGACAATAAAAGTATTTTTAAAAAGCAAGTTCAGTTCCATCAATTAATTTTATATCTTCTTACACGTCTACAAAGTTTTTGAATGTTGTGTATATATTTATTTCACCCTTTTGTTAACCTTATACTCATTATTAATTTTAGTATCTGGAGTTAAAAAAATTTATTTATTTCTGACCGGGATATTATAAGCTTATATCGTCATAGTTACGCTATCAATAAAGAGGGTCATAACTCCCTTGGGACATTATAGATTTTATAATTCCCTCTACCTTTCACAAGTAAAAATAAATAGAAATGAAAACTGAACCATATTTTATTTATTCACGTCATTACAAATAATAAATGTACAATTTTGAGATGTTCCCTGAAAATTACTTCCGCCACTGGAAACAATTTCTTCTTTTGTAGATAAAACAGCAGACATTTTCGGCTTATAACTCTTACTCTTCCGTTTCAAAAAAGCCTGTAGTTCATTGAACTTGGTGATATCTCATTTCTCATGTATAGTCACCATCGATTTTAGCATTAACCATTTAGTCCATAAAGAATTCGGACTATACGTTTCTGACTGAAACGAATAAACACAATTACTACCAAATCTACCGAAAAACATAGAAAATTCCTTCCCAGTTCTTGAAAATATGCCAGAAATACAGTTTCAGTGACATCTTTTGGCATAACATTTTTCCGTGTCAGCCAGTCCAGATATATCTTGTATTCTTTTTGGTATACGGCTTCACTTTTCGATGGAATTAATGATTCTCTTGCTTGATCAGCTTTTTTCAAAATATCCTCCATTATATTTGGGGTAGAAAACACGTTTTCACCGCAAACACAGCTTGATAACAAAGTTCTGTTTATAAACAAGTAACATAGCAACAACCTAGCAACAAGAAAACTCTACTATAATCAACGGTACCTGATTCAAATATACCGGGAAGGTAATGAATTGGTACATTTTTCCGTTTCAAAAATGAACAAAATTTTATTGAAATCGGTCAGAAATAAAATTATCTATGTACCACGGGAATTAATGAGCCTTAATAACCTCAGGCAATTGCTTCCCTCGGGCCAGAGGCCCTCGGGACGCAAACTTTGCCATCGGTAATTAAGGCCCTCCTAATTCCCTTGATACATAAATAACTATTACGCCACGCACAAGCAACACCTGTTGCTTCTGTGGGTTTCCCAATGTTTATTTGCAAAATGTATAGCCTTGTTATGCTTGCTGTTTTTCTTTTTGTGTAAATAAACGATGATGATTTGTTAATTAGTGCCATGAATTCACTTTCCGGTAGCTGTATGTTATTGGTTCCCCAATGTTCTAATGCTCATGAACTTTCTCGAGATGGTTGGTCAGCTGCAATCAAACTGCAAAATGTGAGATTTCTTTTTATTCACCATCTTGTGCAGCTCTTCATCAGTCGTTTTTTTCCACAAATGTGTGAAGTATGGGCTTGAAAACATTTTTTCCTGTTTTTTGGGCTTGGTGCGCGTAGAGTTAAGAGCCCAACCTAACTCACATTTACTGGCTACAGAAAGATTTTCTTTGCCTTCAGATGTGATTACTTTTTCCAATCGGATATGTCAATGTTTTGTTCGGATAACGACATATGAGTGACAGTTCGGATCCTTTTCATTAACAGAATGTTATCATTACCAATTTCAGAACCAATTACATCAAACGAATGGAGTTTTGTTCAATAATGACATTTTTGTTTGTCCATTGCAGACAATGTGATTGCTTCGTTCTAGCTAGCCCAAGTGTCTCTACTTCTACATCTAATAGTGTCACCGTAGGCGCTTCATCACCAGGCGCCAAAAAAGGAGGGACAACAACCTCGTGAATTGTATGATTTTTCACGAATCACTCTCAGTAGAATCGTAGTAGAAGGTTTGTTTAGAGCGTACTTTTCCTCGATTATTTTCATTAGTATAATTCAACTATTTTCAAAGGAATATCAATAAAAAGTGAAACGGCGTGCCACGCTATTTACTTTCTATTATTATTTTATAAAAATGAATTGTTTTGACTGTTGCGTTCAGGTGATACTTGAATAGGCATGACGATAGTATCAAAAAATCGTCGATTTAATCATATTGAAAAAAACCAAAACACTGCTTTGGTTTTAATAAAAAAATTCAAATGATAAAGATTTGCAATAAAATAAAACATTACAATACTCTCATTCCTGTGTTTTGTTTTGGTGGATACTAGTGATTACACATTTCAATTGATTTTTATTATTTTATGTGTGATTTATCAACACCACTCTACTATAAGAATGGAACCAAGCTTTGTTGAGGCAAATAGCTCAAATTTGCCCAGGACTGATATATAAATGTAGGGCAATTTTCTCGCAACAAATAGAGAATTTTGTTCGCTTTAATTTAGAAACGTGTGAACTACCTTATAAAATGTATTTATCTTTACCCTAGATACAACCAGTTTAGATATAATCAAACTCGTTTTAAACTCATGCGAGTTTATTTTACTTTCATAGGTTATTTTTCCAATGAACTTGTCATTGTTCATTTTTGAGGTTAGCGCCCTCACAGCTTGTAAGTTGCTGTTTTAGAGTTAATATCATGTTAACGAGTAAATTTCTGTGAACAAAAAGCACCTACCAGTACTAGTAATATTTTTACTCGTAGTAAACACTTAAAATCTGATAAATCTCCAAGTCGATGTGTATGTATCTGTACTTGAATAATTTCAGATCTTCAAGACCGACGGATGGTAGCCGCACGTGGATGCTTTGTTCACTCACTCAAATCGACCGCCGTGTTGGTCGCTGGTTCTAGACCCAGGCTGAACGATCGATTTTCATTTGCTTTCGTCCAACCCATGTTAGGAATCACACGTTAAAACAGAAGACCTCGTTAGTCCTTAGCTCGCACAAATTTGAACTTCTGAGTTTGTCGTTCGTAGGGGTGAAACAGCTGGTTAACGGAAAAACAGATTTATTTAAACAGATCATATGGGGATGATACAATCAATTATGTGCAACTAAAACGGGAAGGAAACATTTGTACAGTGAAGTGGGAACAAACATAACCGCCATAAATTATTTATTCCATAGCCTCAATATTTCTACTATTTCACATCAAAAAATCATTTGAAGTGTAAGACCTATCATTATTAGATAACATACTTGAAGTGGTCTTTACCATAGATATATAGATAGATTTTTTACGAAAATAATGTGGCGAATTCGTGACTACATCGTTCGAGTTTCGCAGTACGAGCTTTAACAACTTACCACATGTTTGCAACATGTACAAACACTTTGTTGGATGTTCTTATTGATGTGTTGTTACACTGTGGTACTGGACGCCAATTATATACTTTGGAATTCATTTTTATCAGACGAATCGATTGAATGTTTTGTTTACTTTCTTCGCTACATGTAGACACAGTGACATGTTTACCTAAGCGTGACGTCAGAGCCGACGCCATGACACCTGCGATCTGCTTTCGCACATATTAGAAAAATGGCTTTAAATTTTGTTAAACCAAAGTTTATTATCGAAATAGAGGTTTTCGTAAATATTAAATGTGTACCCACTTTACGGAAGAGTATTTCAAACTCTTTCGTCTCGCCTATTTTATTGATTGTTGATAACTTTTATTCAGCGCTGTGGTTGGCCGGACAAAACAAAAGCTCTACAAGAAAATATTTTTGGCGATTTCAGAACGGTGCCTGCGCGAAAGTTGCGATTCACATTGAATTTTAATCGCTGGAGATTAAAACCATTTCGTCGCGTATTTCTGATATGATATATCGCACTAGTTAGTATTACAGTTTCCGTGGTTGGTGTTTTACTTTCTACAAGTATTTTGTAAAAGTGAATTGTTTTGAGTACATCAATTGAATTGAGTGTTGATAACTTCTATTCGGAATTTTGTCTTAACATCACTACGCAAACATGTTGCGAGATTTGAAAATTCAGCTTCTGTAAGAATCCGCCCGACGCCAGCGCCGAATTGAAATTATCAACAATCGTTTTAATTCATGTAATTATAATTTTCAACAAACAATTTCATTCATGTTTCAAATATATATTATAACTGTTCATGACTTTTCATCAAAAAAATTAATTCACGTAACATTTGGAAAAAACCGTCATTTAGACAAATTTTGCGAACAATCATTTTCAATTCGTCCAACAAATACATCCATTGATTAAATTGAAACAAATATAATGTTATGTGAATGGATTGAGGAATGAATATTCGTGAATATAAAAAGTAAATCGGCTTCCACAGTATATCCTGTTTGGTACCTTTTGATTATGGATGATTTTAAACATAATGGAAAATATCCACCTATAGAGGAGTATATTCATAATTTACTGTAAAATGGTGAATAACAAACTTTTTATGCCCCTTGCATGTTGCATTGTATTCAAATTTATCATAATGAAGTTGAATAGTTCAAACGTTACAGACAATAGAAACCATCATTGAAGTGATATATGAAAATGTCGCTCATCGACTTTTCCCACAAAATGCTTTACGTGAAAATTCAAAGCAAATATGCCAATTTGATTTGAGATTCTTGATGGTTCAAAACGATAGTTACCTTTGTTAAGATTATTTCGTTGATAATTTAGTTGAAGCTATGTAAATTTATTGTTTGATAAAGATGGGTGGTAGTTCGGCTTCCAAAGTTGATGATTTAACGGTTTTTTAAATATATTCGTCTGAGGCATCAGTGAGTCATACAAGAGTAAAAAGTTCCAAACAGATCGTAAAAATCACGTTTTTGTGATTGTGAGATGAAGTGAATCCAGAAAGAGTGAAATATATGCTACACATCTGAAAATTAAATATAGCGAAAAGACATTTTGAATAGTTTTCAAATAACAATATTCAATTTAATACTATGTGTGCCACCCCCATTCAATTGCTTTCGAAATCAGAAGAGCGGAATCTTGGCCTGGCGGTTAGGGACCTTGAACGATTTACAAGAGATAGAAACTGAGATCGAGTTTGCGAGACAAAAGTGTTGTATCCAATATGTGATGAACTACAGTCGCTAAACTTAAAAGTGTTATTCAAGCTTCAAGTCAAGAATTTTTGCTTACTATTTAAACAATATTTCGAACTTTTTCGTAGTGACATCTCATAAATGAATGCACTTACCGTATATATGACTTCAAGACGATTGAGGAGAGCGATTTGATCACGTAGAGTTGATGTAAAATAGTCACTGAGATTGTGCAAATTGACCTCGTTATTTTTTTAGCGGTTTTCTTTAAATTCGCATGCGAATAAGCCACAAACCACAACATTTCTCAAAGCCAACATAACACATGTCATCGGTCAAGTTCAGCCTGATTTATGTCCCAGATAGAACTTTTCGGATGCGCTCCATCCAGAGAAGCCGTGGCGGACATTTCAACGATGTTGTATTCTACACATAATGGCATCAATAGGTCTTTCAAACGAATAATTTTTTTTTGATATCTCACGCACACATCTCATTTGAGGTTCGTAATTTCATGGAAACTTTCCTGACGTTTCGATAGATCGTTTAGCTAGCTTCTCCAGAGGTGCCGCAAAAGATATGGAATCCGCTTTTAACATCTGAGCGCATAATGTCGGAAAGTAATTTTATAATACGCCGGCCCTTAAACCTGACAAAATATACGGACATAATACTAAATTTATTGGAAGTTTTTATTTTCAACTTCCAGACATATTTGATCTTAGTTGTGGCTGAACTAAACTGATTTTTGATTTTCGTAAGAACCAGAATATGAAGAGAATTTATTTGCAGATGTTGATGCGCATAAATGACTCGACAATTTACATACCATTTATTTGAGCTATTTCAATGAAGAATATCTGGCCTGAGGATTTCTCAGCGCTGCTGTTTATATCAGTTCGTTTAATGGCATTTGCAACTATTTCGACTCAGATGTAGACTACTTGAATTTCATATAATCATTCCAAAAAATATGAAATTGATATGTACCAAGAAAAAAAAATTTGTTTTGTTTAAGTAACTTGAATTTATATTATTAAAAAAAGCTTGTTCTTAATACTTGTAGGTGAATGTCACATATAGAAGTGATTACTTTTCGAGTACAAATAATCCAGTCATTTAAGCTTAAATTAGGTAAAAATCTCGGAATTCGAGATACCCAGCTGTAAGTCTTTAAATACTTGTATATTGACACCCTAAAAGTTGTCTTAAAACCTACATATGGTAGGGTGTAAGCAACTATTAAATTTCAAGGTCAAAGTTCACAAAAATCGTTTTTTTTGCGCTTTTTTTGGAAATATCTCATTTCCTATGGGTTTTTTGCTATTTGTATTCATCATCAATATTGTAGAATACAAAATTTTCTACAAATTTTGTAAAAAAAATTTTTTTATACGGTGAACCGTTTTCGAGATAGAGGGCGGAGAGCGCGCGGTCACAGCATCACTTCAGGTCAACCGGTGCCTCCGGTCGAAAACGCGCCATATATAGTTGATGAACTATCGATAAATCAATGATTATAAATATTCGCAAACTTATGAGAATTTCAGAAATAGATTTTTCACAGTGAAACGAACAGAAATATAATTCAGGTACATGGACAGATATGGTCATCGAACAAAGTCTCATGAAATCCATGAAAACCGAAGGAGGAGTATCTCGTGGTCGAAGTACGAAAGAAAGTGTTTTGTGTAAATGGGTATATGCTATGTACGCCACAAATACTATTTGTGAGGAAATGGAGAAGTTCTGTAATATCTTCTTGGAGTCGACCGAGCAACACGTAGATTCCAGAGACTCAAGAGTGAAAAAAGACAATGCTGACGTAAATATACTATTTGATTAGTTTAAACTCCATGATCCTTTTCCAAATACTACGCAGTTAATATCGATAGCTTCTGGAATTGTTGGAAATGAGCAAATTAACTGCCACAGAGCTTACGAAATTGGATTAGAGTCTATGAAGAAGATCACCGACTTATCATTTAATGAAATAAAGTTTAAACGCTCCGAAAAAGTAATGCCGCTTTCCAGTGTTAACAAATCTGTAAAAATAAGTGATTTTAAAGTTGCAGTGGATCCATTATTACTCTTCCAAAGAATTACTGTCAGCAAACAATTTGAAAGTAATCTTGAAGAATATCTTCAATATGAATTGAGTCCGTATCCAACAGCTCTATTTGATAATGATGGCATGAGAAAAACAACAAAATCGTCATTGTATGACAACATGAGCCCAATTGATTTTGTTCTCAATGAAAATAATGTGACGTTCATTATTGATGGCGGATTTCTTCTTCATCATGTTGTATGGAGCAGAGATATACTCGACTAAAAGTTTTGATGATTATCCTCATTCTAAAAAACATATTTTATTTCTGCACGCATTAAGTGGCTGTGACACAACTTCTGCGCTTTTCAAAAAGGGAAAAAAATCATTTTTAAAAGTTCTTGAGAAACTGAAAAATTTGGATGAACTAGCTGCAGCATTTGAGGAAGAACATTGTTTGTCCCAGAGATTATTAGAGAGTGGAACTCAAACCTTATTGGCAGTCTATAATGCTCCGAAATCTGTGAAAAGTCTCGATCATCTTCGTTATATGCATTACGTCAAGTCTACAAAACTTAATAAACCTGTGCAGCTTTCAAATATTCCACCAACAAGTGCAGCTGCTCATCAACATTTCAACCGTGTATATCATCAAGTTCAAACTTGGTTAGGACATGATTTGGAACCCCAGGTATGGGATTGGGCAATGCGAAACGATTTTCTGGAGCCTATCATGACAATTTTACCACCTGCTCCAGAAGATTTGCTAAATACAATCTTCTGCAACTGTAAGAGTGGTTGTGGTTCGCGATGCGGATGCAGGAAAGCGGGCTTGCAATGCTCTTCAGTTTGTGGTCAATGTAATGAGCAAGCTTGTCTCAATGCTCTACCATATCAGAGCGACATTAACGAAGATGGAACCTTTGACCCCGAAATCATGGAAGAACTTGAGACAAATGTCGTTGAAGACGATAATGAAGACCAGTTTGAATTTTACCAGCAGCTCGAAGACGACGATGAAGAGGAAGAAGATGATTAAAATTATAAATTGTAGTTTTTGTACCCTTTATTCCATTTCTTTACTTTCAATAAAAATAAATGTATTCAATGATATTTTTTAATAAAAAGATTAATTCATAATTTATTTGTTTTTTTTTTTCATCATGTAAGAAGCTATAAATATCAATTAGGTTAAAATTCAAATGTAATCCCTATATTTTCATTAACAATTCTGCAATTACATGGGCAGGTAAGTGTTGTTAAATAAATTAATACTGAATTAAAAGTGGATAAGTTAGGAAAAAAATGATAAAATATAATATAATAGTCAATAAAAATTGACAAATATTTATAATCATTGATTTATCGATAGTTCATCAACTATATATGGCGCGTTTTCGACCGGAGGCACCGGTTGACCTGAAGTGATGCTGTGACCGCGTGCTCTCCGCCCTCTATCTTGAAAACGGTTCACCGTATAAAATTTTTTTTTAAACAAAATTTGTGGAGAATTTTGTATTCTACAATATTGGTAATAAATACAAATAGCAAAAAACCCATAGGAAATGAGATATTTCCAAAAAAAGCGCAAAAAACCGATTTTTGTAACCTTTGACCTTGAAATTTAATAGTTGCTTACACCCTACCATATGTAGGTTTTGAGACAACTTTTAGGGTGTCAATATACAAGTATATACAGACTTACAGGAGGATATCTCGAATTCCGAGGTGAACTTACTATAATGACTGGACTAAAAGTTCTTCATATCACCTTAAAAGGCAACTAGAACGGGTAAAATCTTTGTGATACATGGTCGAACTGAATCAAATAGCTAGTATATGGTCGGAGTATCCTTGATTCATCTTTATTACCACTGGATATTTTCAACCTTCCAGAATCTATTTTCCAATAAGATTATTGCTATCGTTATTCATTCGCAAACTTGTTCAACGAGGGCATAGGGCAATCTTTCTCACAATATCTCGGAAATAAACTACGTCAGCTTCGTCAAGGTTATTTTGGATAATTGCCGCAATGGCCACCGTCCATTACTGCCGGTATCATTAGCACATCGATCTCGTTGTTTTATTGATATCAAATTGATTCATTAGAAAAGTATGTTCAACTTGAGGATACCGAGATAAAATTCCAACGAATCATGTTATTTGACTGTAGTTTAATGTTTTTCCAATGTGCGTGCATTTTTGTCTCCAAAATCTACATTCTAATGACCACTTGGAAATATATTTGCTGAAAGGAATGGTCAACCAAGTGTTCACAATTTTTCGTGGAGACAATAGACGATAATAATTTGATGATCGAAAGTTATGGACTCACAAATGTATAGAACTGAAAATATTTCGATGAAATTCATTTCAAAGTGAATTCAATAAGTAGAACCTATTGGATAATATCGTGAAAAAATGTAAAATTTTTCATTTCCTGAAATATTATTTAAAAACATTACGAAAAGTGAACATTCAGGTTGTTTGAATTGAAAATATCAACTGGAAATGTAAGGAAACCTTTTTACGAGAATTTGTTTCGAAACTTCATTGGATTAGTTTTTCGTTAGTGTATGAGGAATGAAAGTTCTCAAGAAAAAAAATTAACATTGGCCGGGTAAGTAATCTTCAGGAATGAAGTTTTTTACTTCAACATTATACAGAAAATAGGGAAACTTCTGAGAAAGGGAAGAAAATTATGAAAATTCATTGAAAGTGTGTAGATCATACAAATTGAAGGAACGTTCATTTGAAACAACTTCTTTCAAATCAATTGACATTGAATTGTACAGCTATCACTTCTTTCCATTCAGTTTATGTTACAATCATTCGAAATGGAAAATGAAGGAGAAATCATCCACAGGTATGCTACAAATCTAAATATATGAAAATTTATTGACATAAAATTCCATTTACATAAAATATAGCAATTTCCAAATGAACTCTAAAGTTTAGAATGAAAACACTTGTCTTAAACTTCTCATCTGCAACTTTTGGGACTCCACTATTTCATATCATCTTTCATATCATATCTCATCACGAGAAAAAGCTTTCCACTTCTTCATCATCATATAAAAGAAGTGCAAAACTTCAATCTCATGAAAATTGTACAAGAAAGTGATCCTGAGGTGTTTATTACAAATGTATTTCCAAAGAAATGAACTTTAAACGTTCAAGCCAGTCTCGAATATACCTACACTGTAGGTTGAATGGACTGAGGCCTATCAGAAAACAATTACTCCTAATAACACGAAGGGCGTCAGTGCAGGAATCTTCACAGAAAATTTCCTGAATATGCAATTGGCAATACAACTGAAAGAGTCGACCTTCAATTTTTTTTGGTCGGTGTCTTTGTCCAAACTTCGGAGTAATTACCACCTGGAGTTTGATAGCTTTCTAAGTAGGTGAGACTATATCAATATTTCACAAAATGAATGGGCATATTTGGAGACTGGCTGTAAATCAAATTATCTAAAAGAACAATTCGTTCAGGCCAGTCTCGAAATTCAAAAATTTCTCATAATTGAAGACAGGCTAGTAAAGGAGACTAATTTCGCTTTAACATACATTTGATAAAATAATAATAATCAATTTCAAGTTATTTCAATACGTTTATTTAAAATAGTATGAAGAAAATAACTTCTGTCTACTTTCTACTACGATTTTTATTTGTTACGACCGGTTTCGTTTTATAAAACCATTTTCAAGCAAACTGAGGCATTTTGACAAACAAGTCCATGAATATACAATGATGTACTTGTGCACTGTTTCGAACCATTGGTGTAGTTCAATCCCAACACCAAATCGTTATTTTTAACACCTCGACACGTGTTTCAATCACCTTGTGATCACCTTCAAAGGGAAGATTGAACTGTTCAATTTTCCTCTTGAAGAAGAAGAAAACTCTCACTCTACTCGAGATAAGTATTGCGAAAAGTGCGGCCCATGAAGGTCTACGCCTGTACTACGTCTGCTTTCGAAAATGATTGAATTACAGGGTTGTCTTCGTCTTAAATGTCTTACACTGTATGTGGCGCATAGACTTTCACCCCGTTATGAGCTTGTTATTCATTAATTTACATATGTTTACGGTATTTCATATTTGAGTGAATTTGTTATTATGCGAATTGATTCAATATTACATTTTTATGAATGAACCGACCCGTTACTTGATGAGAATTATTAGCACTATCGATGATAATGATTGAATTAATTACCGAGGAAGCTACGTTGTGAAATTTGTTTGATTGTTATCAGAGAGAGTATTATATTATTTTAATTTCAGGGTAATATAGCTTTATAGAGGACATTATATGATTTATTTTTATTTATTTATCGGTCAAGTACACTACAGAATTATTATAAAATCCCAAATGGTACGTCAAGAAAGTTTCAATTGTTGAAACCAGTCAAGCATTAGAGTTCAGTTATGAACCCAACAAGTAAAATCCATAATATAACTATTATAATTGCTTAAAAATGAATAAACCTATTTATTTTTTATCAGTCCTATACACCACAAACTATTAATAAAATACCAAATGGAACATAAAAAAAAATATTAAAAAGACAAAAATAAGCTTAAAGACATTCAACACTAATGAATAATTTAGTTATAAAACTAAAACGTAACTATGTCAAGTACATTACAGAATTGTAACAAAGTCCCAAATATTACATCAATGTGCAAACAAACCCTAGAGTCAAGTTATTACTTCATATTAAATAAAGGTATGCATTTTCATTTGTCAAATAGTGCATTAAGTTCAAATTCAAAAAAAAGACATGTACGAATACTAGAATAAGTTATGATTATTAAAAGAAATAATAAACGAATATTCAGAAGTTTAATAAACAATCTCTTGATGAAGTCGTCTAATTGCCATTTTTTTGAATTTTAAATATGACAAATGAAAAAGATCAAGTTCTGAAAAGTATGTATTGAAATTTTTTTGAAGCCTACAACTTATTGCCATCGAGCCATAGTTAGTCCTGTGAAATCGCAACCCAAATGAAAAAATGCGATTGCTTCTTAAGGATCTTGAGTTAACAGAAAGGCAAAGGTCATCTAAAATAGCTGAACAATTGTAGTGGAAGTTTATTATTTTATGAAGGAATAGAACCATTGCAAGTTTACGTCTGTCCTCAAGTGATAATAAATCTAATACCGACAGCCTCATTTGCGAGGTAAATCCAAGTAGGGTAGGCCAAGTTTCCAAATTATATATTTTGAAAAGCGATTTTGCACTTTTTCAAGCCTCTCTTTGTGACAAGAATGAAGAGGACACCAAATTACACTATTATATTCCAAAATACTCCGAACCAGTGAAAAGTATAATGTCTTTATAGCATCATATTCTGTAATATGCCGGGTATTCCTTTTGATGAATCCGAGCATTCTGAATGCTTTATTACAGATATTATTGATATGATCAATAAAGCTTAGATCTTTATCGAAAGTAATTCCCAAATCGCATAAGCTTTTGACAGTTTGAAGAGTTGCATCATTAATGGAGTAGTTTCCAATGATAGGATGTCTCATTCTATAAAATCTCAACACATTACATTTCTTAATGTTAACTTTTAGACAATTAGTATTACAGTAGGTACAAAAGCTATCTAGGTCATTCTGTATACATTCAATATCATTGGTAGATTGCACTGTTTTGAAAAATTTTAGGTCGTCCGCATACAGAGAGATATTACAGTGTTTGAACACTGATTTAACATCATTAATAAAGAGTAGAAATAATATAGGACCAATGTGCGAACCTTGCGGAACTCCTGAAGTTACATGAATTGTTTCTGACACACTGTCAGCTATCCTCACATTCTGCGATCTACCGGAAAGGTAGGATTCAATAAATTTCAAGTATCTGCCCGTTATTCCAAGATTATTAAGTTTTAAAATTAATAGTTCATGACAAACTGAATCGAAGGCTTTAGCAAGGTCCGTGTAGATAACATCAACTTGGAACCCTTGCTCAAGCTTATTTGTGATGAAGTTTTGATAGACAGCCAAATTGGTGGCAGTAGACCTTCCTTTGTAGAATCCATGTTGTTCATCTATTATGACGTGTTTGAAATTATTGAATATTTCATCCGTAATTAAAGATTCAAATACTTTGGGAATACAAGAAATTTTCGAGATACCCCTGTAATTCTGAATGTCATTTCTGTTTCCACTTTTGAATACTGGAGAAAGGAAAGATTTTTTCCAAACACCTGGAAAAATCCCTGTATCAAATGATCTTTGAAAAAGTATTTTAAGGGGATGTGATAAACAGTGACAGCAATTCCTTAACAATACTGGAATTCCGTCAGGACCCGCGCCCTTTGAGACATCTAGGTTTTTCAATTTATTTTCAATTACCACTTCACTGAAGGTGTGGAAAGATAACGTGTTGTTAATATCGTAATTGGTATGGACTGGTACATAATTTTGAACAGGTGAATGAATCGAAAAGCAAGATTTGAAATGTACCGCAAAAGCATCGGCAATAGTTTTAGGGGTGTCAAAGTTCAACCCATTATATGTCATAATAGTAGGTAACCCTTTATCTTTCCTCAATGAATTGAAAAATGACCAGAAATATTTGATGTTAGTAGGGATCATATTTTCTATATTAGATAGATATAGCAGGTAACATTTATCTATATGATACTTGGTTTCCTTGCGCAACTTGGAGTATTCTTTGTAATCACAATCCAATTTAGTTTTTTTGAATTTCTTGAATAAGGAGTTCTTTTTTTTTATAAGTTGAATCAGAAAGGAACTGTACCATTTAGGATACTTTGAACTAGTTATATATCGCTGTGGCACAAATCGAGTAAAACCTTCAAATAAAATTTCATAAAAGGATAAAACTGCTAACTCAATTTCCGAATTAAGCTTAGAAGACCAATTAATGTCGCTTAAGTAGCTATTCAGCCCTTCGTAATCACCTTTTTGAAATAAAAACACTTTTTCTCTATATCTGAACGTAGGCTGTAACATATTCTCAAAATCTAATTTAAGCTGGAGTGGAGGGTGATATGCATCTGCCGGAAAATTATTGAGCAGTGTAGTATCAGAAAGCCTTACGTCAATTGAAATTTCATCAGAGAAAACTAAGTCCAAAATTTTTTCTTTAACATTTTTAACATCATTATATTGCTGAAAGCCCATAAACGGGAGTTCGTCGAGCAGAAATTCTACACGCTGGTCAGGTAAATACTCTGGAATCAAAACTTGTTCCTCATATGACCAAGTAACTCGGGGAAAGTTGAAGTCACCCACAATAATGAAATTTGCGCCTATGTGATGTCTTTTCACCTCGGTAATATGCTCAACAAATCTTTGATATGCATCGAGAGACGATTCAGGAACAAAGTAAACGACACACAATACAATCGATTTGTTGTTGATCTTAAGTTTCACCCAGACATCTTCAAACAAATTAGAATCAGAAACTCTTATTTCTGTAGCGTTATAGGATGATTTAATTGCTATTATAACACCACCTCCACGCGTACAGTTAGTACTGTTGTAGTCACGTTCATCTTCATGACACATTCAGCTATTGTTTTGTGATGAATTTTTGTTCGCTAGTGAATTATGATTTACCTTTCTTTTGTTATTGACGCAGATGAAGTAGCAGGTAGAAGCTATAGTTTCTATTATTTTCCATAGCATGACACGAATACAATAAGGTAAACCTTCATCAAGTATCATGATAAAACAACTTATTGATGAAACAGAAAACAATCAAAACGAAAAAAAGGTTCTGCAATTTTTCTCGTAAATTTTTGGGATATTTAGAAAAATAATGCATACAAAAGTTGAAAATCATCATATTTCCTACAGCTTTTGTATTTATTTTTCCGGTATGAAGTTTAATATCGGTGAAAACCATGAAAATTCGTTTTCCATCCCTAAAATTCTTCTAATGTCATCCCTCGTAACTTGGATCAACTCCAATGTATTTTTTTCTCTTGGCAGTTTTAAACCAACAGGCTTGCAACCATGGTGTGAACCAAATGATTTTTTGAGAAAAAAAAACTGTTTTTCATTGGGTTTTTCTCTCTATGTAATTGATATCATTCTAATAATTGAAACTGCAGCTTAATAAACTACAAATAAAAATTTGGTATTTGAATTTTTAAATTGATATATTTCAAATTATTCTAATAATTGAAAGAACTATAATTCTACACTAGTAATATTTAAATTTTTTTTCCATTTTGTTATCTTTTTAATACATCTGCCGCGAATGAAGGTAAATAAATTCTATTTTTGTATTTTCGAACTTTGTTATTTTGAATATTATTACGTTTGAAGATTTTTTGTTAGGTAAATTTTTTGTGTGTGTAAATGAAAATAAAAGTTGTCTTAATCATTTTTTTTTCATTGTTTTTTACTATTATTTCATAAAATAATTTATTAATTTTTAAAGTACTTAGACTTATAATACTTTGTATCAAATAAACCTGGTTTAAACCAAATAAACATGACTTGAACGAAAAAGCTGGTGTTTTTGGTTTTTTGGAAAAAACCCTGCCCACCCGTCAACCGGAACGCTTCCCGCCAAAAAGGCACACCGTCGACCAATCAGGACTTTCTACGCCACAAGTACAGACCACGGCAACGAATCCGGCTAAAAAGCAGAACAACACAGAAAAATCCTTGAGACGCTCTAAGAGCGGTGCCTGTGCGAAAGTAGCGATCCACTCTGGATTTGAATCGCTAGCGATTAAATTTATTTGGAAAAACCTTCTTAGGAAGTTTATTTCACATAAACGCAGTTCTCCAAATGGAAGAGTTCTCAAACAGTGAAGTTCGAGGTGTGATGAGTTGAACCTCAAAACATGAATGAAGCAAATGGAATCTTGCCGAAACGTAATGATGTCGAAGACGAACGGATGTAAACCCGGGATGACACTTCAGCATATACGTTTTTTTAATGCCCCTCCCGCTTTTGTTTTTTGAACGGATCATTATAAAAATTGACATTTGAAAAAATGAAATTAATGCATGAATACTTCATTTTGAAATGGAATTGACGAAAAACTTTCAAGATGGCGACTGGGCGCCATCAGGGAAAAAAATTAAAAGGAAAGAGGGTCTTGTGACACAAAATTTGAAAGTTCTTAACGAATACTTTACAACCCTAGAATATGAAGTCAATATCTTTACCTATTACAAAATGGCGGAACATTTAATAGTTTACTGAAAACAAACACATAATATCGATATTCCTTTTTATCTGCCATATGGCGATTCCAACAACCTGATAAGGTTCGTTGAGTTATTTTTTGTTTATAAAAACGATATCATTGTTCGGTTGAATTATTTTCATTTAGTTTTCGGTTTTACTATTAGAAAAGTACCACGTCAACAATATCTAAAATGGTCAATTCTCGTCCATTGGAAGAAAAAATTGAAGCGATTTTTATTTACGAACTTTCACGAGACCGAATTGATTGTCAATGATTGTTTTTCGAATCGTCCTATCTGTAGAAAATATTTGAGGGAACTTGTATCCAAATTCACAACTACCGGTAGTGTTTAAAAAAAATATATTTTTCCGTTAATCAGCTGTCGCCCCCATACGAACGACAACTCTCAAAAGTTGAGACACTTGTGAGACCTTAGGACTAACGAGGTCTTAACTTTTAACGTGTGATTCCTAACACGGTTGCAGAATCATTCCAGCTTCAACCAGATAAATTCTCTCGAGAAAAATATCTGGTAAAGGCAAAATTCGAACTTACGGCCTTACGATCGAGAGACGGGCGCACTTCCACCGCAGCCAATTCCACACCAACAAAAAGCCCCCAGATCAACTACTGTTGATCTTCTCCTCACTGATATCGACGAAGCGAATTCTAATGAATTCGATATGGATATTGTATTCCAACAACATGGAGCACCGCCACATTACTCCAGACAAGTGAGGAACTATTTGGATACTACTTTTCTCGGTCGTTGGATTGGCCGTCAAGGTGCTACAGAATGGCCAGCCTGCTCACCAGATTTGACACGTTTAGATTTTTTTATGGGGCTATTCGATGCAAAAAGGTGTACGAAACTGAACCAGCTTCAATGTTGGATATACGGCAGAGGAAATAAATATTTGTAAAGATATTGACGTTACTGTGTTCGAAAATGTTCGGCGAGAAATATCGGATAGTCTGTTCATGTGTCAAGAAGTTCAAGGCAACCATATTGAGCATCGTCTGAACTGACCTCAAGCTTATAACCTCATATTATGTAGTTGAATGTCAATGTATGCAGGCAATTATTAAAAGTTTCGTCATTTTGTAGTAGTTGAAGATATTGACATTATATTCTAGGGTTATGAAGCATGTGTCAGGAGCTTTAAAAAAAGTTTCATCTGTCAATTTCACTTCAAAATGAAGTATTCGTGCATTTATTTCATTATTCCAAATTTCAATATTTTGAGTTGACCCGTTCTCCATCTTTATAAAGATGGAGAAGTAGAAAGCTAAAACCTTTTTTTTTCCAAAAAATCTTCAATCCTAGAAATTTAACTCCATGGGGCTTATTTTTGCTCCTATTGGTGTTACAAAAGTTTGTTTGAATATTTTATGTTCATCAAAATGAAGAAATTTTTCATTTACTGAATACATTCTCAACAGATTTCATTATTAGTGACTTGAATCTTGAATTCTAGAAATTTTGCCGTTTTGATATATAATACAATCGCAACCTCGTATTTATTTCAGCAGAAACCGGAAAAGGACCACACAATAGTAGGGTTGAGAAAAACCATCTTGTTAAACATTTTGAGAATTGAACACTATTCCTAGAGTGAAAGAATGGAGAAAAACTAACCTAAAGTGTCTGAAAATTGAGAAATACCGGTAACTTTGAAGTTCAAACATTTATACAACTTATTCAATATCTTTCTCAATTTTGTTACGTATAAACATCATGATGACCAAATGACTATATCAGAATTCAGCTTAGTTTGAATAAGACTGAATGGAATTTAGAACTCATTACATTTTCAAAGTCTGAAATATATTGTAAATTGGAATAAGGAAACATTTTGATATAAAAAAATGAGAGATTTTTTGTGTCCATTTCATTATTTACTTTATGACCTGTTTTTAATGAATAGGTATTTTTGGTGAATTGAATTGACAAATACATTTCTGTATTGATATTCAAATGATTTGTTTCACAATAAGCCATCAGGCTATTCAAATAATGATATAGTCATCAGTACATAGCAAAAATTTGCAAAGATTGAAATAGTGATTCAAATCATTGATATATACCGAAAGCGAAAAAAACTCAGAAATAGGTATGATGTAATTTACACCAGTTACGTGGTACCAGATGTCAAGAAACGTGCCTTATCTACAGGAGCCCGAGACTCATTATATTTCAAATATTTTAATAATTGTCCTAATAAATATTCATTCTTTGCACTGCTCTCGAAGATAATAAACGCTTTTTTGAGTCTTATTTGAAATCGATTTTTTTTTTGAAAACCAAGTTCTCGATGTCCAAATTTTCAATACATAATTCACCACAGTTAGTCAGATATCCTCATTCATCTTCGGGTATTGTGACGCTCGAAAATTCTATCGTAAAGCGAAACACGTGTCGCGGTTTTGTAATCTTTTGAGTGGAAATCTCACAGTGAAGTCTTATTTTGGAATACGTTGTAATGGATTTTCATTGAATATCGGTCAGTTCTACCATACTTTCAGAAGCATCATCTTTAAACCACTCAGAGTAATACCAACGGATTGAACTATTGAAAACATCTCTAAATAGTAAATTAATTAAACACTTTGGAACAGAAGATTTCACATCGTGAGTCTTCCATATATTATATTGTATGGCGTGTCTATCAATTAATTCAATAATTCAATGTTGAACAAAGTAGTTGTTTCGGGAGGAATTTACCTTCCAGTTTCTATCTGAAAGAAACTTCTATGTATGATCTACACATCATTCAAAATATTTTATTCTTAACTTAAATACTTTCTTCTTGCGTCTGGAAGCTTCCCACAACTCTTTTGAAAAGATTGAGAAATAGAAATCCTAAAAAACTTTCCATTTTCCTAGAGCTAATTCCTTTAAAAAATATACTACTGTCAATTTGAACGAGATACATTTGTCTGCAATTGAATCAAATAAGCATAAGAAAGTCTTTACGTTGTATTATCGAATCATAAATAGTTTTGAATATTACTACAGCACGAAACCATTATTTTTAACACCTTGACACGTGTTTCAATCAGCAAGTGATCATCTTCGAGAGGAATATTAAACTGATCCAATATTCCTCTCGAAGATAATCACTTGGCGATTGAAACACGTGTCAAGGTGTTAGGATTAAACTCCAGTAATATTCATTATTACACCAAAGGTTTCAAACAGTGCAACACAAATAAGTGATTTTGTCTCATCTATGACATAAAGTCATAACATTATGAATGAAAAAGCGCTTCGTCTAGTAATATTATCCAGAGAGATGCTGGTGACGTAATAAAATGTGTTATTAAGTGTCTTATTCCGAAATTCCGAACGAACGAATGTTCAGAGTGAAAACTGCATAGAAAAAAATTGGTTTTTGTATAATAGTAGTTATAATATAATAGTAGTATAATGTTTATGTAAGGGTAGTGGTTTCAGGAGGGCTGTCTCTGAAAATGATTTCTATGTCCGATCTTAACATCTTTGTAAAGAATTCTTTCTGAACTTAATTCCTTTCTTTTCTCTGGAGTTTCTCCACAAATTTCGAATGGAAATAGAGAACTAGAAAGGAAAAACATATCTTATCCAAAAAAAACATCTCTTCTGAAACAGCTCAGGTGGCTAAAAACTGTCATTTCTTATCAATTTCTTCCAAGTTGGGAACAGTACTTGTTTTAGATTTATTCTCCAAAAAGGTTCCAGTTCATTTCTTCATTTCACACCTCTATCTATACAGTAAATTCTAGTTTTTAATTTTTTTGTTGAAAATAATATTGTCGGATTTTCAGATCGATAGTGGCAGCTTCTGTGGTTGTTTTTGAGGATTCAAAGGAGTCGAGCAAAGAGATACTGATTAACAAGATTTTTTTTCCAGAAAATATTTATACTGGAATGGTTTTTTTCGTTGCTCCATATATCTATTCGCAAATTGTTAACCTCAAACGTGTTGACATTTATTTGCACCCGTGTTAGGAATCACGCCTTAGAAAGTAAGACCTCGTTAGTCCTTAGCTAGCACTTCTGAGGATTGCCGTTCATAGGGGTGCGATAGCTGGTTAACGAAAAACATATTTTAAACATATTTCTTAAACATGTTCAAAGATGCATCTACTTTTTATATATCTCTCTAGGTAATATTTATCCCCTGGGGTGCCTCGTTCACTTTAGATATTTGGTGCTTGAGTTATTCTGCTGATTCTATAGATGTCGTCTTCATAAGGGGAGATATCGTCGCCCTTGTTCTGTAAGGACAGTTGAATCCAGCAATGCATTTTTGGTTTGGATTAACACATGATGAGACCTATGGCAGGTCTGTTGTTGGATCACCAATGTTTTGGGTTCTGTATTTCAACCGGTTGTCTTGCAGTAAAAGCTGCAGTGAAATACGGATAAGGAATTTTTTCGGTGGTTGATGTCAAAGCTTAACTGACCGCTTTGGGTAACTTCGTTCACCATAGATATTCGAGAATTGAGTTCTCTGTAGAAACAATAGATGGCGTTTTCGAAAGAAGAGATGTCATCCACCTTGATTTTTACGAGATGTTCAATCCTGTAATATTTGGTGATACATAACACCAAATATATGACTCCCTCCTCTTTCGGTTGATGAATTTCATCCACCTCATATTGATAGAAATAGAAAAAAGAGATATTTTGAAAATGAAAGATATTTTTGTCTCGTCTCTAATGACCTCATTGATCGATGCAACCTTTGTTTTGGAATGAATGGAAGTTTTTGTACGATACTTGTGTGAATAAGGAGTTTTGACGTAAGTGAATGACATGCGTATTTCATGCGCTGTTTACCTCATTCAAATTCTCCATCACTTGTTACGGGACTTATCGCTCAGAAGATATCATGGAAACGTCATTATAATGCCGTCTATCATTTTGGAAACGGAAATAGAACGTTACGTTTATGTATTGAAAAATGAATATTTGACTGACCGTATTGAGTCAACGGATAGAAAAATTTTGAATAATTTCAATATGTCCATTTTGGAGTTTAATCCCAACATCAAACCGTTATTTCAACACTTCGACACTTGTTTCGATAACCAAGTGATCATCTTCAAGAGGAAGAATAAACTGTTTAATCTTCCTCTTGAAGGTGATCGAAACACGTGTCGAGGTGTTGATATAACGGTTTGATGTTGGGATAAAACTTTGGTGATGCTCCAAAGGTTCCAAACAATGCATCGCATTGTTGAATAACGGGGTCTCTCAGTCAAAAAATCAAAAACTCTGCTTTACTTTGCCAAGCTTTCGCTTCTAGTGGGAAGCTTCTTCAGGGCAGTAAAAATGAGTAAAAAACAATTAATTGAACATATAATGTTTTTACTCATTTTTACTGCCCTGAAGTAGCTTCCCACTAGAAGCGAAAGCTTAACAAAGTAAAGCAGAGTTTTTGATTTTTGATTTTTTGACTGAGAGACCCCGTTATTTCATTCTACTGTACATTTCTCCAGTCGCTAAGTTTCTCAACTTTATATATATATATATATATATATATATATATATATATATATATATATATATATATATATATATAACACATGGATCAATAAGTCCCGAGACTAACAATGAAAACAACATTTTTTTTACAAAATTTTTTTTTATTCATCAACATAATCTCCTTTTAGGGTGATACAATGGTTCCAACGCTTTTCCAATTTTTCAATACCATGTTTATAAAAAAATGTATCTTTCGCTTCAAAATAAGTTTCAGTTTCAGCGATGACCTCCTCATTTGAGCCAAATCTTTTTCCCTGGAGCATTTTTTCAAGATCAGCAAAGAGCCAGTAGTCACTGGGGGCTAAATCTGGTGAGTATGGGGGGTGGGGAAGCAGATCAAAGCCCAATTCGTTTAATTTTGCCATTGTTTTCATCGACCTGTGGCAAGGTGCATTGTCTTGGTGAAAAAGGATTTTTTTTCTCTGCATGTGCGGTCGTTTTTTGCGATTTCCTCCTTCAAACGTACCAGTAAGTCAATATAATAATCACTGTTGATCGATTTACCTTTTTCGAGGTAGTCAATGAAAATCACGCCATGCGCATCCCAAAAAACTGACGCCATCACTTTGCCAGCTGACTGCTGCGTTTTCGGACGTTTCGGACGGCTTTCGCCAGCTGTGCGCCACTCAGATGACTGCCGCTTTGACTCTGGAGTGTAGTGATGTATCCATGTTTCGTCCATGGTCACGTAACGACGCAAGAAATCTTTTTTGTTGCGAGTAAATAGCGATAAACAGCTTTCTGAATCATCGACTCGTTGCTGTTTTTGTTCCATCGAAAGCAATCGCGGCACCCACTTAGAAAAAACCTTTTTCATGCTCAATTTTCACTCACATTTTCCGGTGTAACAGCTTCCACAGGTCTACCCGAGCGTTCTGCGTCATTTGTGTCGGTACGACCACGTTTAAACTCGGCAAACCACCGACAAATCGTTGCTTTTGATGGACAAGAGTCCGGGTAACATTTTTCAATCCATTCTTTCGCTTGCACGGTGTTTTTACCCATTAAAAAACAATGTTTTATCAGAACACGAAACTCGGTTTTTTCCATTTTTTAAACAAACTACAAAACGACTTTACTCTAACCTCGATAACTCAGCTGTTTCTGGTCCGATCGACTTAAAATTTCGACACGTTTCAAGCAAAGGTTAGTACTCTAGAAAGACGTTGTTTACTAAGACTGGTTTACTAAGAGCGCCATCTCTGGGTTAGTCTCGGGACTTATTGATCCATGTAGTATATATATATATATATATATATATATATATATATATATATATATATATATATATATATATATATATATATATAATATATAATATATATAATATACAGCAAAATGTTTAACGGGGTCTTTCAGTCAAAAAATCGAAAATCAAATCTCTGTTCTACTTTGCCAAACTTTCGCTTCTAATGGGAAGCTTCTCCAGGGCCTATAATTTATTGAGTTGTTGGTTTTTTTTGCCATCGAAAAACATTACAATTCATACTTACAGTAAAAATGAGTTAAAAACAATAAATTGAACACATAAACTGACGGAGAAGGTTGAGCATGTATAAGATCAATTTGGGTTTGACAAATGTCATACTTTGACATAAATGTCATTTTTCAATAGGTATGATGATTTAAAAATTTTTGACTTTGAGAAAGAGTTATTGATTGTTACAATTTTCATTATTATTTTCATTTTGCTGTACATTATTCCTGTCGCTAAGATTATCCACTTATATAATATATATATATATATATATATATATATATATATATATATATATAAATATATATATTTCGGAAAGAAAGTTTTTGGCTTTCTACTACTCCATCTGATACAAAAAAAAGGGATGAGAGAATCTTCCAAAGAAAGGAAGGAAGTAATCAATTTGAAACTCTATACATGAATGTGTAGATCACGCAAAGAAGTAACTTTCAGACATAAACTGAAAGAAAGTCCTCCTGAAACAGCTACTTTCATATAAACATTGAATTACACGAAAGAAAATAATTCTTTCGAAACAAATACTTCTATATGAACACTGAATTATACAGAAGATACTTTTCTCTACTCAGTTTGTATTTCAAACAATTGTTATTCCACAATAACTGTCTGAAAGTTACTTCTTTGCATGATCTACACATTCATGTATAGAGTTTCAAATTGATTACTTCCTTCCTTTCTTTGGAAGATTCTCTCATTTTTTTTGTATCAGATGGAGTAGTAGAAAGCCTTTCTTTTCCAAAAAAATTAATCACTCCTTAAAATATAACCCCTTCAATTCAAATATATATATATATATATATATATATATATATATATATATATATATATATATATATATATATATATATATATATATATATATATATATATATATTATATATATATATATATATATATATATATATATATATATATATATATATATATATATATATATATAGAAACAGAAGTTATTATCGGACATAGCACTCATGAAAGTGGCAAACCATAGACACGTGTTTCGGGCTTTTGGCCCATCATCAGTATGGTGCAGCCACTTTCATGAGTGCTATGTCCGATATTAACTTCTGTTTCTATATCAAGACACTCAATAACTTTCATATTTGTATATATATATATATATATATATATATATATATATATATATATATTGTATATATATATATATATATATATATATATATATATATATTGTATATATATATATATAGAGCGAACATATATAGGTGTATACAGGGCTATTCAAGTCCGAAACTATGCATGTAGATTTCGTAAAAAGTGACAAAGAGTTTGATTAATTATGTCAAAGTGGCATATTTTTGTACTATTCAACGATAGTGAAAAACTGACTTTGAGTTTTTTCGTTTTCGGAAATATACAGAAAAAAACGAAAATTTCCAAATTATATTTTAGCCTCCACTTTATTTATTTGTAGAGATATTGAACATCAGTTGACACTTTGCCATTGTAATTTCTAGCAAAAACCGATATCTATGTTGGTTTCTCCGGTATTTTGGATGATACCTTGTCGTTACTTTTGTTAGAAATTGAGAGAGTTTAATTCATCGACATCCACTGATTGAATCTTTATTAAACACTGTGTAGGCTGAGAGGATTAATGGACCTAAAAGTTTGAGTTTTTCTGAAACTTTCGAAAGGTTGTACGAATTAGACATACCTTATTGGAATTACTAGAGGAGATGTCAGAATTTTTTTAGTGGAAATGGGCTGTGCTACTTGAATTGCTTTCTTTCGAGTGGATATCAAATTCGAAATAAAAAAATAATAATTTATTATGATGATTATTGAAATATTGAAATACCTTCAATTTCATGAAATCATAATATATGACCATCACTGATAAAAAATTTCTACAAAAAATGAAGATCTGCATTTGAAATTCCAATGTTGAGGCTAGAGCTACTTCTATGGACAGCTTATAAAACCATTCTTCAATCATAGTTGGATCAGTTTTGATAGTGAAGTAAAAAAAGATTTTTAGCATCTCTAAAAATGAAGAAGGTACAATGAGGAACATAATTTTAAAATTTTGAGTTTACTAGTAAAAGTGAAAAGAAAACCCTGCATAATATTATTGTAGAAAACTCAGGTTAAAATAATAAACTCCAAATGAGAATTGATGAACCTAAGTTTATTTCAAATTTAGAGCAATCGAAATATATAAACACATAAACTACAGATAAGTAAAATATCTCAAGAAGGTTTAAAAAGCTGATCAAACGTAACAATTTCAGTACAGTGCTAGGTGTGAGTGAACTGAGAGTTTGTATTCTTTATGTTAACTAAAGATTTTTGAGCATTTCATGAATTAAAAGTGGTCTCTTGATTGAAGTTCACTTTTCACTTACCTGATGATTCAGCACAAATTATTGCATGAAATTATGTTGAATTTTTCATTTAATAAAGTACAATTGTACGAAACAGCACGCACGAGCTACACTAAAATCGTTCTTGTACTAACTGTTCAGTCTACTTTGAAATGCTGCGTTACTATGAGTAAACTGGCATTAATGAAAATAGCTTACCTTTACTCTCTTCACGCAAATGTCCCCTTCTCTTTTGATCATGAATGACATCTTTCTCTACTGGGTGTTTACATAATTATCATTTGATATTAAGTTACGATTTCGCGGTATCATTAAAGTTAATAGACATGAATTTTAAAATGGATTACTATAGATTTTTTTTACTAGCTCGAAGGGCTGTTAAAGACAATAATATTTTTTTCATTCTCATCAAGCTCATTAAGAATGTTATAGTAGATCAAATTGCGATCACAGATGAATGCAAAAAAAGTTGTCAACTAGGACGGAAATTCAATAAAAAAAAGCGACAAAACCGTTAACAGGACATTGAAGTTGAAAAAAAATGGATCAATTGTTGGCATGAATCCAACTGATGATGAAGAAAATGTTTTTTTCACAGGAGAAGAGTCAATTTTCTGACTCTATGTTAGATCGTATTTTCGAAAAAGATCGCCAGGATATGAATTTGATGTATGTCATCTAAATACTATAGGAATAGTATTTAGATAACGTTATTGTTGAGAGATTTCTCTATCAAACAATTTCAATGATTATCACTCTGTAAACCTTTCAGGCAATCTCAAAATGCTGTCAAATGAAGTTTCCGATTAGAAATGAATATACAAACTAGAAAAAAATATTTTAAGTATCCCTGAATCATGATTTTCCGCAGAAAATATCATAGCAATTAATTTGAAAGAGTTTGGTCATTTGAGTTCTGGAATTTACATAAAATTGTTTGAAGAAACGCATTTTGTGTGCCGTGATATTGTTTCAATCTATGTAATAATTTGTGACAATATGGATGTTAATAATTTGAATATTCCAAGGGATACGGAGAAAAAAATTGATACCTATTTCTAGTTGGCATTCAATGCGTGATCTACTGATTGCTCTCAGTTTGACTCCCACTTATATAACTCTGATTTTTACTCATTTTCCAAAAGCAATAGAAAGCTCTTTCATTTCATTAGGTATATCAACCAACAGAAATTGGAGTAGAGAGCCATTTTCTTGAATTTCTTATTGAATTCGTTTTTCGACTGCTGTGCTCATTAATCGGAAATTATTATTAGATAATCTTGTTTTCCGTGAAGATGACATGATGAGCTCTCTCTGTTCATGAGTAACTCAGTAATTATACTGATTCAATTCCTGCTCTGATCTAGCATTTTTTTAGTACTTGTTTCAAACAATTCTTTCCTGTTTTCTCGTGTGGGTCCCCAGATGTCTATTCCAAGTAGAATTTAAGTTTATCAATGACCCATTTTCTGATTTCCTCTTCCATGTATTCTGATACTCCTGCAGCTAATTCAGGGCCAATATATGGAACTGATGACCTGTTTATAGCATACTTTTCAGCTTTTTCACTGCCGTCAACATGTTCAATTTTTGTTTCCTTCACATATTTCAAAATTTCAATTATGCCCGATCTCTTATAGCTTGATATATCTTCCAATCTGAATTAGCCCACTCAAGACTCTCTTGTTATTACAAAGATTCAGAGAATCAAAGGTGTCTCCAGTGGTGCCGTTGATTTGGTTTTCATTATTCCTTTTATTCCAGGCAAGCAAGTCTCTTCACCTTTTTTAGTTGGTGGATACTCATAGTTTGTTTCATTTTCGGCTACCAAAGAAAAATAGCATATTTTATCATTAATTCAACCACTATTGAGTATATCCAATATAATATGTCTGGTCCCAGCCCTCATGTCTTTCTTCAGATGCGTCTGGCCAGCATAACTCCCACCTCCGATTTTTTTGTCATATTTAAGTATCAGTTCACATCAGATTGAGATCAAGTATCACTCACAGATATTCTACCGCCCCCCAAAGTTGTATCTCTTCGACTCAAAGTTGTGAAGATCATTATTACTCTATTATGCTCGACTGAAATCCCTCATTCATCTTAATAAACTATTCACTAGTTGCTGTCTACGTTTCTCTTTATGTTCCATGGTATCCAGAAGTCGTACAGGTCTATCACAGAGTTCCATAAGACTGGTGACAAGAACCCTCTTTTGAGACAACTTTTCGCTAATAACACTACCATTTTTTCCCTAATTGTACTGTGAATGAATCTTCCTCTTATCTTGCAGACTATCCAATTGCATCTTAATGGTGTCCGTCTCGACGCTTAGGAGACTGTTACTAAGAACATATTATCAAAATCACCCTCAATTGTCACTTTGAAGCATTGGGAATGAAGTGGAAAGTCTTTCACTAGATTGATTTTCCTTAAATTTTGTTTTTTGGTGATATATAAGATCATTAATCAGAATGTCATATGAAAACAATATTTTAAAATCGACAGCTACATCGCAACATAATATTTTTGAAATACCATTAGAATCTTTAATTTCTCTCAATCTAGGTTATTTTCAATCATACAATATTGAACGTAATGTCACAATATCTGCTAGATTCAATACTGATGGGGAAGGTCGAGTGTTAGTCATTTTCTGCTTCTCTTTCTATTTAAAGGTAAGTTTTATGGTGCTGGTTTGAATGGCCGCAGGACACAAACAACTTACAAAACATCAGCAGTTGGTTATTACGCCGATTAATTATTTTCAGCAGTTATGAAATACATCCATGGTTTTTCTTTCTTTAGGTGTCAATGTTGTTTATTTTTCGTAATGCTTCCGAAACGAAAAGAGTTCAATTATGATAGTTTCTGTCGCTGAAATTGTTTTCATGTAGAACTCATTTTTTTTTTGTCATTCATTATCTTTATTTCAAGTGATGTCTGGTTTTTTCAACAGTCTAGTTGAAAAAACCAGACATCACCAGAAGATGTATATATATATATATATATATATATATATATATATATATATATATATATATATATATATATATATATATATATATATATATAAATCGATTTAATTCGTGAGGTTGCAGTCAATAGCTGGGCTGTTACAAAGAAAACTCTTTGTTATATGTCAAGCTTTCGGTATATTTCACACCTTCGTCAGGACAACTACAATAGTAGTTGGTTCAAAAACAGATAGAAAAACATTAATAAATGACAGTTAATAAAAATTTTGGCTGACAATGTCAAGTGGGAAAATTCTGAATGATACTCTAATTACTAGATTTTTTATTTTCTTTATCATATTTCAGTAGGTACGTGTAAATTTTGCTGAGACTATCAATATCAGTTCGTTTATTCATTGAATGTTCTTCGTTATTAATATGTATCATTTCCAAAAATATTCTTTTCGTTGTATTGGTTTCTCTATCTAAAATATTTGGATTTTCAAAATTCAAAAAAAGGATTTGGAAAAGCTGAATACACTTATTTGAATTAATGAATCGAAGAGGTTTTGTATTAAAGTATGTATGTATTCTACAGTATGGTAGTCCCAGCTGATTTCTATAGGAAGTTATCAATTCGAAGAAGTCTATTACAAATTGACATATGGTTTTTAAACAATTGTTTGAGAGAAGATGTCATTCCGAAGTTTGCCAGAACCACAATGCCAACCAATATACCACCTCATTTGAAACACTCCACTGAGAGAAAAATCATCAGAAGTGCAGTTTGCAAACACTATGCCAAACTAGACCGTACTAATGTGGACTTGAAAATTAGTTATGACAATCTTATCTCTAATAATTTTCCTTTGTTACAAAATTTATTCAATGATATTGCAGACCAAGTGGCTTATCAAAGTAATTTAAAATTTAAAAAAGTAAGCAAGAAACTCAACTCCCTTATTCTCACTAGGAACCAACTTAACTCTCAACCTTCAGTTGAAAAGTTTTCAGAATTTAAATTTCACGAACGTAATAAAAATCTTTCTAGTGCTTCTTTCAATGATGACGAGATAGCTCTTCTATCTTTAGGTCTTAAATTCTCTTTGAATTCAGACCAGTCTGAGAAAGATCTCACTTCCTTTTCCATTGAATTAGATGTCTTGATTGACAATCTTTCCAAAAATAATAAGATTAAACAGAAAATTAGAAATTTCTGTCAGTTTACTATTACAAAATATCAACTTTCTCTCAAAGCAACTCCTTCATACTTGAATAGGTCTAGTCATACGAATTTGAATATTTCCTTACATAAATTACTTAAAAAAATTTCCAATTATAATCTCATTTTAACAAAAGCAGACAAAGGTAATTGCCTTGTAATTCTTGATAAAATTGACTATGTTAACAAAGTTGAAGACTTTTTAAGCTCCAACAATTTCATTTCTTTAAATTTAAATCCTCTCAACAAATTTATTTCAAAAACTCGAAGTTATATAAAAACTTGTGAAAACCTTTTCTTTGAATTCAATAAAACTCACAATTTAATCCCTAGCAATCCACAAATTCCAAGATTATACGGTCTCCCGAAGATACATAAAGATGGTACTCCAATCAGACCAGTGGTAAGCTTTTACAATACTCCTGTCTCTATCTTGTCAACATTTGTCTTACAAGTGATAAAACATGTAACCAACTACAAACCTGCCAATTCAGTAAGTAACACTTTAGATTTAATTAATAAAATCAAAAACTTTCAACCTAATTCCAACACCCTCATGATATCCTTTGATGTTAGCAACCTGTTCACTTCTGTCCCAAAATCTGAAACCCTACCTTTAGTTTCTAAATTGCTTTCTCAACATTTAACTTCTGACTCCACCAAAACAGATTTATTAACTTTACTTAAATTTTGCATTTCCCAAGATTTTTTTGTCTTTAACAATAAATTTTACAGTCAACCTGATGGCCTAGCAATGGGTAACCCTCTTTCACCTTTCCTGGCTGACATTTTCATGGAAAATTTAGAAAATTCATTCATAATTAATAAAATTGATAAAATTCTCAGTTGGCACAGATATGTTGATGACTGCTTGGTTTTCATAGATGGCAACTCTAATGTAGCACATGATATCCTTGACTCCTTAAATAACTTACATCCCAAAATCAAATTTACACTTGAAATAGAAATAAATTAAACTTTTTAGATCTGACTATAACAAAAACTAACAACAAACTAGATTTTTCCATTTACAGAAAACCAACCCAGACTGATCATGTCATTCCTTTCAATTCATTTCATCCCATGCAACATAAAATGGCTTCCTTCAATTGTTATGTTAACAGATTGTTGAACATTCCCTTATCTCCCTCCAATTTTAATTTAGAATTAAATACTTTAAAACAGATTGCTGTCAACAATGGTTATCAACCATACATTATTCACAAATTAATTAGTAAATTTAAACTCAGATCAGATAGAAGATTGGCCTTTAACTCCACCACCTTAGTTAATTCACCTTCTGTGAGATATTTTTCCTTACCTTATTTTGATCAAAATATGTGTACTGTTATTTCCAAATTTATAGAAAATACCATACCTGGTACAAAAATTTCCTTTAAATCTCAAAACAACTTAAGTAACTTTTTAGTAAATTCTAAAGACAAAATCAACAAATTAAACTGTAGCGGAGTCTACAAGCTTAACTGTTCTGATTGTTCGGCATCTTACATTGGTAGAACCTGTAGACCTCTTTTCACTCGTATTAATGAACATATAAAAAAACCTGATAAATCTGCTTTTGGCCACCTCATAAAATTTCACAATCACAACTTTAGTCCCAATAGAAATTCCAAAATATTACATAAAATAGATAATAAAAATTTCCATAGACTTGACTTGTTTGAAGAGTTGGAGATTTCTAAAGAACTTTCTAACAATGATCATTGTTTGAATACTCAAGTAAACTTAAACAGAGATTTCCTTCCCCTTCATAAGAGGATTATGAATTATTAATTAATCATAGTTTATTAATATAATTTATTCAATATTTTTCCTCTACATATTCAATCAAACCCATAATGGACCACTCCTCAAGTTGGTACCATTATTTTAACATGACACTTGACACATTCTGTCTCAAGTTGTCCTTCTTCATAAGATACTTTGACTGAACCACATGGCCTGAATCCAAAAATGTATTTTCTTGGCTATAAGCCTATTTTGTTTTATATAATTTAAATATTACAATGTACAATTCACTTATCTTGATACTTCCTGTTGCCTGACAAGTAAGTAATCTCAAACAATTTTTCCAAATTTCTTAACCTTAAAATTTTACAACTCCAATTTCACTAAATTCCTTTTTCAACTAGATCACTTACTTTCAGGTGAGCACTGATGATGACATAAGTCGAAAGCGCTTTGCAAGAATTTTAATATATTATACACTTTAATACAAAACCTCTTCGATTCATTATTTCAAAATTCATTTTATGATCCTCCGAATTAACATGTTCTGTTAATGCACAAGAATTAACATTTCGTCTACAGTCGCTCTTATGGGAAGTGATGCGACTACTTAGAGGTCTAGAGGTTTGTCCTATATATGTTTTAGAACAATCCATACAAGAAATTTTGTATACTAAATTGGATTTTTGTTTATTTGAAATTGGAGGCCAATAGCCCGAAACACGTGTCCGCGGTTTGCCCCTATTTTTTGAGTGTTGTGTCCACGAATTATTTCATTCTTGATTTGTATCATACACACTCGATAAAATCTCTATCTGTATTTATATCCTGGACCCGGATGTCACGCAGGTAGCTATAGCTGCCTACGTGGTCATGTTAGATGTAGCCTAGGAATTCTAGGTCTTCTAACTGGAACCACAAATGTGCGGTTGGCTTCTGTTTTTGACTCCGTGCGTATGTGTTGTTTCCTGCTTTCGACAAACAAGTGTTGTCCATCTTTACACTTGGCTGCACCGCGCTGATGAGGCCAATAGCCAGAAACACGTGTCCGCGGTTTGCCCCTATTTTTTGAGTGTTGTGTCCACGAATTATTTCATTCTTGATTTGTATCATACACACTCGATAAAATCTCTATCTGTATATATATATATATATATATATATATATAGGGTGATTCAAAAGTACTTTGAACGAAACTTGGTAATAGGAGGTTTTTGAGGTATCGAATTCGAACCTGATGTTCACATCTTTTTCTTTTTTAAAGATTCATAACTTTTTTGGGCGTACTTCTAGCACATTTTTCAGTGAAAAAATCGATTCCTCTATCATATCTACGTAAATGAGCTACCCTTGTTACTAGTCGCTGTAAGCAACCGTTTTCTAAATATTTGGACTTGAAAACTTCAAGTTGATTATTTGATAATCGATGCATGTTGAAGTTATTACGAATATTTTGTTTTTTTTGCTGGTTATTTTTGCTGGTTTTTCCGGGTATTTGATCCTTTATGTGATATTATCTCTAATGGTGAAATTAGAGATAATATCACATACACGGATCAAATACCCGGAAAAACCAGTTCAGCATATTCCTATCCGTGAAAACTTCAGATTTCATATATATATATATATATATATATATATATATATATATATATATATATATATATATATATATATATATATACAGGGTCCTGCAACAGTGGCGCGGTGTTCCATATCTCTATATAGGAAGCAGATAGGAATCTAATTTTCTATAATATTACCTTATTGCTCGAGCTCGACAAAATAAAAATATTGGCGGTCACACAGGGTGTTCGATTTTTTCTGGGCGGATCCCAACTGTGTCTTTTTAAATGGCAACCTATATTTTTTATCGCTTTTTCGGTTTCTTCATAGAAAATAAAATAAACTTTATGTATATCTGCACTTCGAAAATATTGCCGGTTTTCGAGATATCTAGCATGACAGGTTTTTTTTTCCAATATTCGTCACTCAGAATATTTGAAATTATAAAGTGGTGCCAAGTCCAGTTGAAATTTTTTTTGATCGAATATTCTACATTGGTAACTCTCTCAAACGATATATCTGAAATCGACCTGTGATATACAGGGTATGAAAAACCGCTTGCCAAATATTGTGAATGAAAATTTGCAAAATCTTCCTTAGATTAAATGGAACACCCTGTATATTATTGATCCATAAGAAGCGCCAACGAAACCTCTACAAATTTCATTAAGTATTCCCTATGGCTAAGTTCAATAGTTTTTCTTAAATGAGCATTTCTTTCGAAAAATGGTCATTTTTTCAAAGCGAAATCTATTTGACGACTGATAAAAATATACGAAAGATATCTTGTTTCAATTTTGTACATTAGAAGGTGTCCAAACAAATATTTTTTAACGAAATAAATGTATGTACCTATCACTTTTTGCTAAATGGAAAATTATTTTTTCATTGGATGCAGAATTTCACTCATAAATCGTGCAATATCAAACCAAACAAGTTAAAAGAAAGAAACATTATAAATAACTATTTTTTTCATGTTATTATATTCATTCAGAGCTTGAGTTCTAGATATTCAAATTTGTCAACTGGCAAATTACAAAACTACAAAAGGGAGAGTTTAATTAAGGTTGATAATGAAACTTTTATAAAATATGTTCAACATGTCTTCCATTTTCTTGAATGCAGAGCTGAAGTCTATGTTTGAAAGACTGTTCTACCCTGCGCAAGACAGCTGGTGTAATGCTGCGAAAAGCATTCGTTATTCTAAGTCGCATATTTTCGGGAGAAGTTGGTGGCTCAACGTAAACCATATTTTTTATGTATCCCCATAAGAAAAAATCTAGTTTCATCAAATCTGGTGATCTAGCGGGCCACCGTACAGGCCCATTCCGTCCTATCCATTTATTGGGAAATACTTCATTTAGATGATCTCTCACTTCTGCCGAATAGTGAGCAGGTGCACCATCATGTTGTAACCACATTCTATTGCGGAGGTCCCTCAAAAAAGTATGGACCAATTACATATTCTCCAATGATGCCTCCCCAGACATTTATCGACCACCTATGTTGATAATCCACCTGTCTCAATAAGTGAGGATTTTCTGTCGCATAATAATGGTAATTATGTCGATTTACAAATCCATTTTTATGGAATGTCGATTCATCCGACCATAAAATATTATTGAAAAAATATTCGTTTCGACGAATTTTGTTCATGGCCCAATTGCAAAATCTCACTCTTTTCTCGAAATCAGCATACAGTAGTTCTTGATGTAACAGAACGTGGTATGGATGCAAGCGATGTTTCTTCAATACTCGTTGCACTGATCTCTCACTTATATCCACTATTTCCCCAATTTGTCGTTGACTCCTACTAGGATCTTCTTCAACGGCAAGAAGAACTTGCAATTCATTATCTTCATTAGTAGCTGGCTTGATGCGCTCATGTTTGGAATTATTAATAGATCCAGTTTCAACGAATCGTCCCAAGACCTTTCGGAAAGATCTTTCATCTGGATGCCTTCTATCTGGATACCGTTGAGAATAAATTCTACTTGCCAATAAACAATTCCTGTCTGATTCACCTAATATGAAAATCATATCAATCAAATCACTTTTTGATAACAACATTCTGATGAAATTATACCGACAGTTCAACTTCACGATTGACTGAAAATTTCAATATTCATTTGCAGCCAAATATTTTGTTCTGTCATTTGCCAGACTACTTGATTTCCAATAAATATTTCATTCGCTGAAAGGTTGTTTTAGACCAAAAGAATATGGCACAAATTCCGAGATTTTTGAAATTATTGTAACTATTCAAGAACGTCCATTTTGTGGTGTAATTCGCAACTTGTTTATCTAGCAACAGGTAATTTTAGGAATGGGCGATATTTTAAGGAAATGGTATTTCCTTAAAATGGATTTCGTCAAATGGATTTCGCTTTGAAAAAATGACCATTTTTCGAAAGAAATGCTCACTTAAGAAAAACTATTGAACTTAGCCATAGGGAATACTTAATGAAATTTGTAGAGGTTTCATTGGCGCTTCTTATGGATCAATAATATACAGGGTGTTCCATTTAATATAAGGAAGATTTTGCAAATTTTCATTTACAATATTTGGCAAGCGGTTTTTCATACCCTGTATATCACAGGTCGATTTCAGATATATCGTTTGAGAGAGTTACCAATGTAGAATATTCGACCAAAAAAAAATTTCAACTGGACTTGGCAAGACTTTATAATTTCAAATATTCTGAGTGACGAATATTGGAAAAAAAACCTGTCATGCTAGATATCTCGAAAACCGTCAATATTTTCGAAGTGCAGATATACATAAAGTTTATTTTATTTTCTATGAAGAAACCGAAAAAGCGATAAAAAATATAGGTTGCCATTTAAAAAGACACAGTTGGGATCCGCCCAGAAAAAATCGAACACCCTGTGTGACCGCCAATATTTTTATTTTGTCGAGCTCGAGCAATAAGGTAATATTATAGAAAATTAGATTCCTATCTGCTTCCTATATAGAGATATGGAACACCGCGCCACTGTTGCAGGACCCTGTATATATATATATAATATATATATATATATATATATATATATATATATATATATATATATATATATATATATATATATATATATAAATATATATATATATATATATATTTATATATATATATATATATATATATATATATATATAAATATATATATATATATATATATATATATATATATATATATATATATATATATATATTTATATATTTGGGTTTTCATGAGTTTTTGCACCATCGGAAACTCTCTGATTTCTCGACTGAATGGAATGCAGCTGCAAATCTCTGCGAATGGCTCCATTCCGCACGAACCAAGGAGCATTCACAATCATCCTCATTAGCTTGTTTTGCAATACCTCCAGAATGGTGATATTAGATTTCGCTGTTTGTCCCCAGACGCCTGAAGCATACATGATGACAGGCTTGAACATTGTATTATAGATGGTAATTTTGTTTTTGAGACTCATTTTAGATTTTCTGTTGATCAGAGGGTACAGACGTGCTATCCGACCCTCGATCTTTGATTTGGCGCTGTACTGATTATAAAAAATCCGGACGGTACACACGAATAGGTACCTAAACCCGAATTAACACCACCATCCAAAACAAATTCACGCGGTGTCAAAAACACTCATTACACGTTCGAGGAAGCTGGCAGACAACGATCACAGACAACAAGAGTTCAACCCCATCGAAACAACTCTACAAATGAATAACTACTCAGAAATAAGTATAAAAGCGGCTGCCAAGACCACACGGAAACAACAACTGCGTTGAATGCTCACTAAACATAATAAATAGTTTCCAAAACAGGGTCAAAACCCGCTGTTCCCACAGAACTATCGCCCAATCATTCTAATCTCTTCGGCGGCTGAGCTGGCTGAAAGAGTTGTTCTCCAAAGGCTCAGCGAAGAAGTTGAGGACCGAAATGTTCTGCCTGATGAACAATTTGGCTTCAGGAGAGACCACTCCACTGAGTTACAGGCTCTAAGGCTGGTCGAAAACACCATCAAAGAGCTTAACTCAAACAAAAAGTTCACTTTGTGCTACTTGACATCTCGAAGGCCTTCGACCATTTTTGGAACGAAGGTCTTCTGCACAAATTAAACGCGTTCGACCTGCCTCGGGGCCTCGTCCGGTGGATCGGGTCTTTCCTGAAAGACAGGATATTTCAGGTTAGAGTAGAGGGATCTCTGTCTGATAACAGAGAGATCCTTGCTTGAGTGCTACAGGGGACTGTGCTCTCTCCAACGTTGTACTCACATTACACCAGTGACCTTCCGAGGCCCGAGCGTGTGAAGATATCTCTGTACGCCGATGACACGGCTCTCCTCTCATCTTCCATGGGTCGGGAGCTCGGCGTCGTCTATATGCAACGTGCATTGGACGACCTCGAGCGCTAGTACCTTGATTGGAAGATCCGAGTGAACCCGGAAAAGACTCAGGCAATAACCATGGGAAGATTACTATCTTCTCCGCCCAGAAAAGTGAGAATCTCTGGAAGGGAGATTGACTGGCAAGCGCGGGTAAAGTACCTCGGCCTTCTAATAGACCGTAGGCTCACTTGGAACCCGCACATTATGAGCGTCAAATCACGTCTGTACCCTCTGATCAACAGAAAATCTAAAATGAGTCTCAAAAACGAAATTACCATCTATAATACGATGTTCAAGCCTGTCATCATGTATGCTTCAGGCGTCTGGGGACAAGCGGCGAAATCTAATATCACCATTCTGGAGATATTGCAAAACAAGCTAATGAGGATGATTGTGAATGCTCCATGGTTTACTGATTACTCGACTGGATGGACTGCCGTATAGTTAACAGCTTCAATTCTCTGCGGATGGCTTCATTCCGCACGAACCATGGAGCAGTCACCCACATCCTGAAAAGTTTGTTTTGCAACCTTTCCAAAATGGAGAGGTTTGACGGAGCGGTTTGTCCCCAGGCGCCTGAAGCATACATTATGACAGGCTTGAACATCGTGTTGTAAAGTAAAGCCTTATTTCTAAGGTTGAGCTGTGAATGTCTGTTGACCAGAGGATAGAGTTCAGCTCTCTTCGACTGAACCTTGCTCTTGATGTAATCAATTTGATTTGCCCAGGTAAGTCGGCGATCTACCCACATTTTGGGTCGGTTGTTTTGGACCACCCTGTATGGTCGAAACCGATTTTTTAGACTTATTATCATCGACCGACATGTCGTGGTCACCTTCGACAAAGGACTCTGTTGTTGAGAGTTCTGAATCTGAAGTGTAGTTTTTAGCTTTGTCCCGATGCTTTGACGTCTTTTTAGCCACTTTTTTGGCTTGGTGCCGGTGTTTTTGTTTACCGGAGCGACTTTCGGAAGGCGACGCTTTTTGTTGGTCGTATCGTCATCGTTTTCATTCTCTGGCTGAGCCGAGAGGGTGGTGCTGACGGGAATATCTCTGGAGAATACGTTCCGTGACGGACGCTCGAGAAGCTCTCTGCCCCCCGGTAAAGGGCCAGAAGGCTCCCGAACTGCCATCCTGGGGCTGCCCCTTAGCAGTTTTGATGGGCTCAGGCCCAGGCGATCAAGCAATAAACCCATGAGGGTAATTACTTCTCCCCTGTCCCTGGCCATCAGGCTGTCAGGCAGTTCCTCCATACTGCCGTCATAAAACTCACACCCTTTGATATCCCAAGAGTAGGCGATGGTATTATGAACAGTCTCGTGAAAGTGACAAATTTGAACGCACTTACCAGAAGTCGGAGGGTCTTTGCTCAATGCAACCAACGCACATACTAAAAAATTTAACTACTGGTGAATGGCTGATCATTCACCAGAAATAACCGTCTTTGTGGAAAAACTTCGAAGAAAAATATTCTGGTTATGACATTGACAGCTAACGTCAGGATAAAGTGTATCTTAATGTCAATTCAATAGACAAAATCAATGTGGGTATGATCAAAATGGTTTAACAAAAATATGTTTATAATATATTTTTCCGTTAATCAGCTGCCGCCCCCATAGGAACGACAACTCTCAGAAGTTGAGAAACTTGTGCGAGCTAAGGACTAACGAGGTCTTACCTTTCAACGTGTGATTCCTAACACTGTACTTATATACTTATCTTTTGATTTTCATAGAATTATTTTCCAGCAGCTTGACTGATCTTTCTCGTGTTCGCGGTTTGCCCCTACTTTTTGGGCGTGCTGTCCAGGAATTTCCAACTTTTGATTTATACTATACATACCCGATAACATCTCTCTCTCTCCCTCTCTCTCTCTCTCTCTCTCTCTGTATATATATATATATATATATATATATATATATATATATATATATATATATATATATATATATATATATATATATATATATATATATATTTCTTGCATCCCTTGTTAACATACAGCCCCTTAAAGGAGGTACATGAAATTTGTATAACAATTTTTTTTCACAAGCACTAAAAAACTTAAACTTAAACAATATTGAAATTAACTTGACGTTTTGTTCCACCAAAAAGATACTTAGCCAGAAATTTATTTGGTTTACCTCATGGTTGTAAGGAGTGGAAAACGAAACCCATAAAATTTTTTTTGTCTCATTATTTGTTTACCATTTAAAAATTTATTAGCGATAGCCTGTTTCATTCTAAACGAAAAATTTCTCTTGCGTTTTCTGCCCAAAATAAACCAGTTGGCAGAAAAAAAATTATTTTAGGAACAACTACAGAGATACATCGTCATAAATGAGAAAACACGAAACTAATCTATCTAGTGGTATGAAGTTTGTGAATTTTCGAAATTGAATTAATACTAATTGTGTGTTATTGTTCTATTCTCAATTTGTTACTTTAATTATTATTAAAATGGCATGCACAAAAAATTATTAAAATGGCATACACAAATGAGGAAATGGCTGATACGTATTACGTTTACGGTCTGTCGCAGGGGAATGGGTTAGAAGCTTCTAGAAGATATGCTGAAATGTATCCTCAACGGTAGCATTCTTCACGTAGAATATTTGCTCGACTTCATCAATGATTACGAGAATATGGTTCATTCGACAAAAGAACGCAGGATTGTGGTTGTCATCGAGAAGTACGAACAGCACAGCTTGAGGAAGCAGTACTTAATTTGATTGAAGAACAACCTACTACCAGTACTAGAAAGATTGATTTTCAGCTAAATTTTCATCATACCCTTCTGAACCGACTTGAATTTTGCAATTAGATGCTGTAAATGATTAGAAGAAATTGTGACTTTCTGAAGACGATAGAATTCACAGACGAATGTAGTTTTTCTCGGGACAAGATTATTAATTTTCATAATTACCACATATGGGCTGATGAAAATCCTCACGCTATTGTCGAAACTAACCATCAAGAACAGTTTTCTCTTAACGTGTGGCTCGGAGTTATGGGGATGATTTAATTGGGCCTCATTTTCTACCTCCTCGATTAAATGGTGAGGCATACGTTCAATTTTCAAGAGAAGTGCATCCAGTACTGCTGGAGGAAATTCCTTTGGGCGTCAGAAGGGATATATTTTTTATGCATGATGGGGCTCCCGCCCATTTCAGTCAAGAAGCACGTCAGCATTTAACTGAAACATATGCCAATCAGTGGATAGGTCGAAGAGGACCACAGAACTTGCCCGCTCGATTCCCGGATCTCAATCTTCTCGGCTCAATGCGCCGACGTCTAGACGCATGCGTAATGTCTGAAGGTAGACATATTGAACATTTACTATGATTTCTACATGTTGTGTGTTTTGTTATTATTAAATCAGTTGTGTTTATCACCCTTCAATCGTTTAATGCAGCTACTAACTACAAAATAACAATAAATCCAGTTCGCATTTATGACGATGTATCTCTGTAGTTGTTAGTAAAATAATTTTTTGCTGCGAACTGGTTTATTGTGGGCAAAAAACCCAAGAGACATTTTTTATTTAGAATGGAACAGGCTATCGGAAATGAATTTTAAAATGGTAAACAAATGATAAGAGAAAAAGTTACATTGGAAATAAATTTTAGGGGCTGCGTTTTCCACACCTTACAACCATGGGGTAAACCAAATAAATTACTGGCTAAGTGTCTTTTTGGTTGTACAAAGCGTCAGGTTAATTTCAATATCGTAACTTTTTCAGTGCTTGTGAAAAAATTGTTATACAAATTTTATGTACCCCCTTTAAGGGGCACTTATATCGAGTGGTTTTGTATTTGTGACTTGGACTTGTACCCATATTTTTGACTGTACTTGCTCTGCACTTGAGGATTGGTCTTGTGGATGCACGTCTAGGGAACTCTTGGATTTGACTTGGGACACTTCACAGTCTCTCTATTTTGCTGATGAACTCTTAATTTTTATCCCAGGTGTTGCTTTATTCTTCATCTTCTTTCTTTCATCTGCACACGTGAATGACTGGGCTTTGTCAGACTGTCGTGAACGTGAACTGGATCAGCTACTGGTTGTGTATTTGTGGCTTACACTTGTGGCTGAATTTGTTGGGAACTTGGAGACTCGATTTGGGACTTCACAATGTCTGACTCTTGATCACCGATGAACTTGAGGTAAGGTATTGCATTGGCGTTTAGTGGCAATATTCCAGTCTTTTTCAAGCCTTTTGTAGCATTGCCAATAGTGGCAGCCTGATTCCAAGCCCGTTGGAAAAGTGCTCCGAAAGCAACTTTTGTGATTCCTTGATTCGGATGTGAGTGTTGCCATGATGTATCTTGTTAATGATGATAGGTTTTCAGTGGTTTGAAAAACATAGCAATGGGTATGTAGCAGCCATAACTTAAAATATTCTTTGGTGACCCAGGTCTTTTCTGTTATGGCAACTTCAGTACCAGGTGGCATACCTAAGAGAAAATCGGCTCTCGAATTGTTGATTATTTTATTTCTTTGCATGAAGCGATGAAACCAGTCCTGGTCAGCGATTCCAGCATCTCTGTTAAATTTGTATTTTATGTTTTGCGTTTTCAGATTCGAATGCGTTTTTACTTACCGCTTTGGATGTAATTCCGAAGTCATGATTTGCCAAGTGCCATAGCCGATCAGCTAACTTTTTTCTGCGTTCTCATCTAAAGCTGGCTGTTCACCTCAGCGCTTAATAATACCCCTAGATAAAATAACTTTTCCCTGTTTGCTCGTGAACGGTACTGCAAAAATCTCAGCAGACGTAAGGTCAACTCCTTGTTCTGGACTTTATTTACAGCCTCTTTCATTTTTACTTCAGATCATTCTCCAGCATCACCCTTCAGAATGGTATTTCCTTTCGGTATTTGGTAAGCAGGCCATGATTACTATTTGACAGTAGAGTAGCGTTGTGACATTCTCCTAATAATATCGACATTTTCGTCACTTCAGAAGTTGCAAATACCTTCAAAACGATGGAACAAAACTATTCAAACGAAGTTCTTATGAATTTGTTTATTATTTTTGGACAGTGTGACAAAATTATCAGCAGAACATGTAGAAAATTCAATGAAATGTATCCGAATCTACCGCCAATGAACCTCAAGAAATTTATACGAATTCAGAACAATTTCAATGCATTTGGATCAACTTTAAAAGCACCAAGAAACTTGCCTCGACCCGTAACTTTTGAAGACAACCAGATTAATGTCTTAGCATTTCCCGAGTCATCGATAAGAAGTGCTGAAGAAGATTTGGGTATAAAATATTCATCGGTTCAAAGAATCTTGCGAAGACATAAAATGCATGATTATAAATTCACCAAAATTCAAGCAATGAAGCCTCAAGATCCTCAACAGAGAGTAGAATTTTGTGAAATGTTGTTGACACGCATTCAAGAAGATCCACTTTTTTTAAATAAAATTATTTGGACTGATGAATCGAAATTTTCGAGAGAAGGGATTTTCAATAGAAAAAATCCTCATTATTGGTCCAGTGAAAATCCTCACGTCACAAAAGAAGCCCGATTTCAAGAAAAATTTAGTTTTAATATCTTCTGCATGTTGATGGACAACAAATTGAGGTACGTGATATACGAGGAGTCATTAACATCCAGAAGCTACCTGAATATTTTGGAGAATACTGTAGACAGGTTCGTGGATAATCTGCCACTCGAAGATTATCGAAACTGTTGGTACCAACTAGACGGAGCTCCTACACATTGCACAAGAGAAGTGAGCGCAGAACTGGATAGACTATTTGACGATCGGTGGATGAGGCGCTTGGGACCATGGAATTGGCCAGCGAGATCACCCGATCTTAATCCATTAGATTTTTATTTGTGGGGAATGTTTAAAGAAAAAGTTTACAAAATACCCGTGCGTTCGAGAGATGAATTGTTAGAAAGGATTGCCCAAACATTTGAAGATTTGGATCCCAATGAAATCAGATCTGCCACCACGAAAGCAGTCAACACCCGCATTTTAAAGTGCTTGGAAGGGAACGGCCAGCGATTCGAACATATTTTGAAATATTCCACATGATTGTTTTACTTTTTTATAATTATTCATATCAATATTTCCAATTTCAAGTTTCTTGGTGCTTTTTTAAAGTTTATCCAAACATATTGAAATTGTTCTGAATTCGTATAAATTTCTTGAGGTTCATTGGCGGTAGATTCGGATACATTTCATTGAACTTTCTACATGTTTTGCTGATAATTTTGTCACACTGTCCAAAAATAATAAACAAATTCATAAGAACTTCGTTTGAATAGTTTTGTTCCATCGTTTTGAAGGTATTTGCAACTTCTGAAGTGACGAAAATGTCGATATTATTAGGAGAATGTGACAACGCTACTGTCAAATAGTAATCATGGCCTGCTTACCAAATACCGAATGGAAATACCATTCTGAAGGGACATTTTCACAAATAAATGTTCATAAGTCCGAAACTTGACTAGTTAGGTATAGGTATGATATACATAGAAAGGAAGCAAATTTCAGCAGCTTTCCGAATTTTCAATAATATACAGGGTGTTCCATTTAAAATAATCAAATTTCAGCAACTTTTTTGAGCAAACGAAAAAACTGTATTTTTTTACCACCCTGTATTGAAGTAACGGAGATTAGGCTGACGTGTGGGAAGTGTCCAAGTATCACCTAACTCCAAACCAAATTTCGATATCATAGTACTTCTTAACTGAAATATATCGGCATTTTTAGAAGTCATGATTTTCGAAGAAAAAAATTGAAATTAATTTTTATTTCGAAAACGGTAACAGATAGGTATAGGGAAATATCAAAAAAAGTTATCGGGCAATTGTTGGAAATTCCAAAAATAATATTATATACAGAGTGTTCCATTTGAAAAATCATAGTTGCTACTGCTTTCTAAGAGAAGCGGCAACACCGCATTGTCGAAAATATTTTAGTTGGCTAGAGAATGTCCGAATATGCCCTCCATTAAATTTTCAAAGTGATCCGTTGTCTGGTTCACCAGAAACGTCTAATGTGCCATCCACCGTGAATCAGCCTGTATAATATTAGACAATGGAAGTCCGAACTAATGAAATGCATTCAAAATTGTATTTATGGAAAAAAACAAAAATTATTCCATATTTTTATTGAAAGTAAATTGAAGTGTATCAACAATATTTTTACTGATCATTACGCACAGTAGTTATTTCGAAAGTGCCAAATATCAATATTTCCTGAATAGTTTGAAAATAACTTTATACAACAAAATTTTACCGATAATATACAAAGCCACACATATAAAAGAAGCTGTAATCACTTGCACCATGAATTTCTTTTCCTGTTTCTTCTTTCCTTCAGTAACAGTCGACAATGGATCTTTGAGAAGATAAACTCGTACCCCTCTGACATAATTAACGAAGTAAGCCTGCCAGTTCAGAGTCAAAATATCGAAATTGAATAATTCCCTGTCTTTGAACGACATTCTCTTCAAAAGCTTCTGAGTGTTGTCGTTTGAAAAGTACCATTGGCGTAAGAGGTACGGTCTGAAATTTTCTTGATCTTTGTGAAGTTTTTTGTAAATATCCATGATTCTGAAAATCAGAGAAAAGAATTGATGTTGAGGAATTGCTCAATAATCTAAGGGTTCAATTAATTTTCTTTGGAAGTTAAGTGAAACGTGTTGTTGAATGTTAGAGGTTTGAACTTCAGTAATGAAAAATATCAGCAAGCTAGCTGTTGCCTTCGACATCGTTTGTGTGGACTTTAGTTTTTGGGTTTTTCTAGAATTTATAGGGATAAAAACTATAAATGAATGTACTCAACCAAAGTTAGAAAAAAAAACTTTGGAGAATATTTTTGAAATATTTATCGTGCTTCTTTGAATTGACATAACTTCATTTACGAATAAAGTGAAATGTTGATGTTGACTGAAGTTTACCACAATACATTGTTTCAGGTTCAATGACATCAATAGATTCTCCGTAATGATAGTTTTTCTCTAATATCTTCCATATACAGACAGCGATCAGTTACACTTTTATTTTATGTACCTGACCTTGAATTTTAGAATAGTTTCTTTACAAATACCTTTCGAACCTGAACCTCCGATATTTGGTATTACAAATTGTTGAAAAATAGTAAAATTAATAGAATGCATAAATAATCTTTTCAAATCGAAGTAGTCAAAATCGGACAACACCATATTCAATACCGATTAAAATGGATTCGCAATAAAATTTCGAGAGTTGATGGCCGTTCAAAGTAATACGCTATGTGTTCAAAAAATAAGGTGAATTCAATGTTTTTATGAATTTTGTTAATATTCCTATGAAAAGTATCTAATTGCCTCTTAGTACCTGTAATACATACCAAAACGTCATCCACATATCTATGCCAATACAAGAAATTCTTAATCAAAGGATGTTTAAAGATTGACTTGTCTAGATTAATAATGAAAATTTCTGCAAGTAAAGGGATTAATGGATTTCCTATAATTGGAGAAAAATAAATATTGAAAATAATTTTGTTTCAGTCATAACGACAGAAGATCACTTATTTCTCGTTTTATGACTGGGTTCACTAAAGTAATAGTATCATCAGGAGATATGCTGAGAAATAGATTGTGCACATCAGAGGATAGTAATTTTTCGTTGTCTGGTAGAGGTATGTTCTCTATTGTATTGATTAAGTCATATGAATTCCGTAGACTGAATTTTGGTTGGAAGTTACAATGGTTCAAGATGATATTGATTAGCTTTTCTGATAATTTCACTGATGGTGAAGTGACAAAGAAAACCACTGGTCTAATTGGATAACTCTGTTTGAGCAGTTTTATGAGTGAATATAATTCAGGCATTTCGGAGTTCATCAATATCAATTTGAACGTTTCCCTTTCAGTAAAAAGTATGTTTGAAATTTTCAAAAAATCTTTAACTTGTCTTTAGAAAGAATTAGTTGGATCGCGTTTCAGTATTTCAAAATTTCCTGAATTCAAGAAATCAGGGGTTTTGTTGACATAGTCGATTCGGTCAATAGCAACTAATGTTGCCTTTATCTGCTCTAGTCAACATCATTTTCGTTAATTTTACTGCGTATTGATTTCTCAAGTTTCAATTCATTCGTAAAACTACCTTCTTTCAAAAACTTTAATTTCTGATATGTGACGCCTGGTGTTTGTTATCAATGCTATTCAATGCCTCTCCTACTGCCACTTTTGATTCGATCCCCAAAATTTCAAAGTTGTTGGTGCTATTTTCATTTCCAATGTTATATTTGAAACCTTTTTCTATCAACACATTTTCAGTGTCTGTGAAATGAACCTTCGATGATAAATTTGAAGTATTCAAATCACTTAACAAAGCTACTGTGCTAGCTAAACATGTTGTGATATATTTTTCAAATAAAGTTTGTGGAGATCAAATCGTGAAGTGTAGCTTTTAAAATTTCTATATTAGTGATTCGATTATTCTCCCTAAAGATTTTCTCAACATTTTTATCGGTTGTTGAAGTGCTGGGGGTCAAGGGCGAGCTCGTCATTCACATCTTCTTGACCGTACGTGAAAAGCTTGTTCCACTTGTAAAAAAATTTCTAACACGCAAAACACACTAACTTTTATGCCTCCCACCAACAAACTAAACATGCTACACAGTTCAAAATGTGAACATATGTTGGATACGATTGTACCAACATATAAAAATGCTAATCGAGTGTACGTAGCCCGCGAATTTTGAACAGTTCATGAATTCCAATCCCAGTTTTCGGTCAATTTATTTGAATGAAGCGCAGTGCCATATTCATATGTGAAACATCAGAATAAAACCTTCTGTAACAATCATTATTTTGGTTCTCAAAATCACAGTCGGCCAGGTCGAAACATGTTTGCGATCAGTTTCTAAAAAATTACAAGCGATTCATTTAATTGTCCACTAATATTTCCGATATATTCTCACTATTGACTCCAAACATACTCTTTCTATTATTTTTCGCATCATCAATTGTAATAGTTGTTTCAAAACTATACTGGGTTTTACATATGAGTTTTTATGTGCACGCTGAATATCATTGAGATATCATCTTCCAACGTTCGATTCTTAATAGGGTCAGAAAGTATCTACGCAGTTCATACCAATAGTTCCACAGTTGATATCGAAATAATTTTCACAACCTACATCTGAAAAGTAATCCCTGCTTTTGTATCCGAATAATTCGTGAAATTCTGCAGCAGAATTTGAGAAAAACTCTTTCATTGAATTCGTAATTTTTTGGTAGGAACAACTAGAAGCGGTGCATTTCAGATGAATTTGTTGAAATATAGCAATCGCCTAACGAAATAATGTACTAAGACACTCTCGAATTTCTTTTTGTGGCACGGCATCCTTTGTTTATGATTGCTACATCCCCGCTCACAACAGATTCTAATCTCTCTGTATCGTCAGCCAGTTTCAACTGTTCGGAATGATCAGTTCATCCGTTCTTCATTTTTTCCTAATGTTTATTTGGTTCATCATTTGAAGATCTATGAGTAACTCACACTTATTTGTTTTGTAAGAACAAGATATTGTTAAATCCCAGTGAACGGACCGCCACTGACAAGTTCAACAACTCAGTGTGCGTGATGTTATAGAGCACGGTGCAACACGGAAATTTCTAGAAATTCTAAGATAAAGAAAGTTATATATCCATCCATATTTGCTACTGTATAAGTAACATCGGCGAATTGCAGTTTTGCAAAAGCGAAGTGAACGGTACAGTGTAATATTTGAGTACGATTGAAGTATAATATTTATTTAGTGTGATCATTGTGATTCAAAGTTGTCAAATTTTAAAAAAAAGAACCACTAATTCATTAATCCATTCGTTTATTAATAAGTACATAGTATTAAGTAAAATAAATTTGCAATAGCGGTGACAGCGATGATATCTGTTAAAAAAAGATAGAAAATGTTGCTAAAATGACTGAAGCAACGAAAAATGTAATGGAAGGACGAACCGAAAGAATAAGAACATAATAAAACAAAAAAAATATTTGTGAAAAATCGAGTCTAGTTTCAAAATGTGTCGAGCTGTGCGTTGCTGTAATTTGCAGGGTGATGTCTTCATTAACTTTTTTCGATTTCCAATTGACGAAAGATTGTAAAATTGTGTATTTTTCTGTATTCATTATGTGAGATTGAAGGAATAAACATATAACGAAAATCATAAAATAAATTGTTATAGACCAAATATATGCAGATTTTTTTTATGAAATTAATCTGCTGAAATCAAACTTTACGAATAGTATATGCCTCAAAAGTAATGATATAAAATGACGGAACAATCGGACTTCCACTGGAAATCCACAAATGAAAATAGTTGTCGAACAGGATTTTTTTATTTGGCTAGTATGTATCTGTAGGAAAAATATTACTTCCACTGAAATCTCTGCAAAACTAAAGTATCAAATGTATATTCAAATAACCTTTTTTGGAGCCTACTGTTGCGTATTTTTTTACCAATTCATCCACATCAATACTGGATATAAAAACTCAACAAACTGAACATTCTGAAAAACCTTTAGAATAGATTAGCGTAACTTTTTGACCCAAATTGTTTAACCTTACTTTACAGAAAGGTACCTTCTGCCCCGCCACATGCCAGCAAAAAATGAAATCTCGACCCCAAACATCAAAGAGGCCGACGGGAGTGAATTTAATCATGTTTACTTCTATAGTTACGAATCACACGTTAAAAGTTAAAACCTCGTTATTCCTCAGCTCACACAAGTTTCTCAACTTCTGAGAGTTGTCGTTCGTATGGGGGTAGCAGCTGATTAACGGAAAAACAGATTTTAAACAGAACAGAACAGATATGGTGTCATGGCTAGCCTTTAAATATCGTAATCGAATGTTGTCGAAAGTTCTATCGAAGTCGGTAACATTTTTCTCGTTGTTTCTCGATTGGCGCGCTTTTAGCCACATCACGCCTGGTTTGTGGCTACCAGCGGCGGCCGGCGTTATTTTCTTTCGGGCATGATTTACAACACAACACAACACAATGTTAGGTTTGATATTTTTCTCTCGTTGTATGTATACTACAGGAAAAAAATTCTAGTTCTTTTATTTGTCGCTCGGGCAGCTGCCTTGAAGAGAAATGCTCCGACCTCATGATTTTTCATTGTCACGGACCACGCAGAAGGGAGGATCCGAACTGCTGATGACTTCACTGGCTCCAGCCAAAATTATCGGTAGATGCTCCAAACTCAAAAGTCCACGGCTTCCCAGTTGTCAGTGAATGTGTAACGTGTAACGTACGACTTAGAATGCAATGTTCTATGAAGTAGCATAATTTTTCGGGTTTTCAGATCGAGTTTGTACAGTTCATCCCGAGTACATCTGAATAGTAGAGTAGAATCTGAAGGGCAAGTATAAGGCAACACCAGTGTCTCGTCAATATCGTAGGAGTACGGAAGCAGTTTTAGGACTGCGTTATGTCGGTGGATATAGACTGAGACTGCATACCCTGGACATGCCAACAGTGAGTACATTGGGGTCTTAGACATCTCATAGTAGGCCCTGCACCTGGTATTAGGGACATTTAAACCCATAACACGACTACGATATACCAAGGTGTTGAAGACAGAATCCTATCAGAGCATGTTCAATCCCTCAGTTTCCGATTTGAGTTCACTAACTTTTTTATGAATATTGCAGTATTACGATAGGTGGACTTTCAAAAAATGTCTTAATTTGAAAATTTTATAATTAGGATTAATTATAATTTTTTAATTAGGTGTCACTGTTTTGTGAAGTGTTGAGTGAAAAATCTCAGAATAAAGTATTACCCAAATACATTGGTTTTATCAAATATCGACCGATTTCATCAAATAGGAATTGCTGAATGATACTTACACTGGTTTTTTTCCAACAAACTTCAGACAAATATCACATAAGAATGCCATACAAGTGTGAAGCAGAAAAGTTAATAGCATGTAGTTTTGGTAACAAGCAGTTTGAAATGACATTGGCAACTGACACATTTTCACACTCGGAACCTCTTTGCACTCTGTTTCGGTGACCCCCATCCATTCATCTGTAATGAATACATATGATAATTAGTAAGTGTATTATATGCGAAGCAGTAAATCTCAGAAAAAAGTTGAGGGAATTATATGGTGTGGTAGCCCTCTGCCCCAATCCATGATAAGGTTCTAGTTTTTATCTGAAGATATGAAGATATTCTGAAGATATGAAGACTGGAACGTTTCCGCCCTAGGAATTTGTAGACTGGTCTTCGATATTCGAGAGTATGAAGGCATATCTGGAACATTCTGAAGTTTTGAGAAATATTCGACATAAGTATAATCATATACCCCAACCATATAATATAATGATGATGATAATAATAATAATAATGATAATAACAATAATAGAGGTTCCTGACACAAGGTGCAGGGCCTTCCGCGAGGCGCCCGAGACCCTAATGCAGTTGCTATCAGCATGTCCAGCATATGCGGTCTCGGCCTATATCCATCGACATACTGCATCCCTAAGAGCGCTATATTACCATCTACGGCACTCTTACGGTATTGACGAGACACCGGTATTGTTCTACGCTCCGGGGGATATTGAATCCGTTGTGGGGAACGAGAAGTGCCGAATTTATTGAAACTATTCGTTCCCCACCCTCAGGCTCATACAAGCTAACAAGCTTGATGTAGTCCTTCTTGATATTTGTCGTGGAGTTTTCAGCTCCTGGTGAGACGAATATCGTCAGGAAAGAGGAGGAAAAACGGATAAAATGTCGAGATTTTCTCTTCGAACTCCACAGACTCTATCCAGATCACTCTGTCAAGATGGTTGTTCTGGTTATTATAGTCCTTGGTGGAATGATGTCCTCTCTACTCTCGAATCTTAAAATCATACCGACTTGCCGCACTAAGGCAGAAATCTTAGGCGCACAGATGCAGAAGGCTGTCATTCTTGGCTCACTGCGCTTGTTCAGGGCACATGATTCTTGGACCCAATGGTCACTTACCCTACGGTGTGGGGAGTGGTCATTGGTTGAAATGCTGGCGCGCCCTCCCAAATATATCGGGGCTTCGGGGGTTAGGGCCTGACCAGCGCACACTACGGTGGAAAATAAATAATAATAATGGCTTTTATTGATGGTTCCATACAATTACAACCAATTAAATGACAGGAAACAATATATGCGTATGATAAACCATCGCAGAGATTGCTTTTCGATCCAACCGTAAAAAAAAAGAAAAAGAGAGAGAAAAACAGTATGCTATTAAGAACAGTGCAACAGTATATACAGCGAAATTGAAATACAAATATTTATTTATTTGGATTATTAGTTGGATCCATTTATTGTAAGATAATATTTTTTTATCTTTCGTTTGAAGCTTCTTAATGGCAGAGGTTTATATTCAATGGGTATCCGATTATATGAGTAGGCAATATGGTAAGTGAAAGATCCGCGAAATAGGAAAGTTTTATTCTGTGGTATTGTTGAATGTGTCCTGAATCTCAAGTTAAGATGGTGTACGTCCGTTCTGAAGGATATTTTTTCGAAAAGATGGGAGGGTTTTTTGTTTTAAGGAGTTTTTTAAAAATTTTTGCTGAATGAAATATCCGTCTGGAATCCATATTTAACCAACTCACATCCCCGAACAGATGCATTCTGGAGCTTTTGGATTCTGAAACTCTCACTCTTCAAAATTAACGAACATACACCACGTCTGCGTAGTTGGCATGTGAAAGAACTAAGACATCGCAGAGTATAATTTTACTTTTTTATTCAGAAATGCTCTGTTGGAATATACTATTTTCAAATTTGCATAACCCCATTTCAGAATTTGCGAAATGTGTTTTTTGAAACGAAGACTGTTGTCGAGATATAGGCCCAAGTTTTTTGAAACTCCTTTCAAGGTAAGTTCTGATTCATCTATTACAATATTTATGAGGCCAGAACAACGATTTCTCGCCGCAGTTCTACCAAGGAGCATGCCCAGAACATTCTGGAATGTTCTGAGAGATTGTGGGGTACATAATGCAAGATCCGTCGTGAATTCGAGAGTCAGTAGAGTACAGTAATAGAATAGAAACAAACAGTGAAAGGTGGTAAATCAAGGTGATACAGTGACTGAATAATTCAAAATAGGATGTGAAAAGAAATTCAAAATGTACTTAATCCAGCTTTCCTTTATGATTTAAAGTATATCTTTTCATTCCAACTACCACACAATGACACAATCTCGTATCAACTCCTTGAGCGAAGCCAGGTGTCCCAGCTAGTATGTAATAAATTATTTCAGAAAGAACACAACTATTTGTTACCACATGATTTCTATAACGTGGTGACTATGATATAAAATATTTACAGAGATATACCATTTTGACCATAATGAAACCAGAAAGTACTCGTCAAGGATTAAATGATTTCACCTCTAAAAAATTCCAATCGCAGGTATGCCGAATTGACTTTTCAGTCCTGAATTGAGACTAGCAAGTAGGTACTCGTCTGGGATTTGAGTAAATAATTTCACAATGTCTAGATAGTAGCCAATTCTGTATATCTCTAAAGTTGAACCAATAAAATGATTTCTGTTGCCATATTGTTTTTGTCTCTCTTCGGTACATATTTTTGCTATCGATGTACTTATTTAATTTCCCGTGACTTGTCAGCTCAACTCTTTCGAGTTTCAATGTGTACTTGATGACAAATATACCCACATAACGAAGTGAGAAACGTCATTCAACAAATTTACAAATATTCTTGGAAAAACGTTTTTTGTGAAGGAGTCAATATTTCTTGGTGTTTTTGAGCCTTACGCAATAAATGAAGGTAAATTAAAAAATCAGCTGAAGTATAATGAAAGCAAACTGAAAAGTTCACTCAGAAGTTGCCGGAAAACTGAATTCTCAGAAAACATTCTATACGTGTATAATATCGAATGTGACATGTAGACATTCTATTACTTGACGCCTTTCAGAGGAACTATACCTGTTTTAATTTGGCGTGCTTTTTATAAGGGGACAAGCTGACTTGACAAAAGTTGTTCCGACCTATACATAAAAAAAATACTAATCACCTTGCGGTAAGAAATAAACTTCTCGAACTATTCTCATGCCTACCAAATATAGTAGCACGAAAAATTTCGTGAAAATCGTTCGAGTCTCATCGGAGGAGTGCAACCACAAACACTATGACACGAGATTTTCATAAATGAGAGGTGAGGGTGATGTGTTTCACCTGTATTTGAGCATATCATATGCACCTCTTTGGAATACGTTCATCATTCTAACTACTACCACGGAGTAATTTCCGGGCTGCAGGAACATCTTACAATATGGTACATCCTACTGAACCAACTGCAGATAGAGCTTATGACTAGTTGGAATTGATTTTGTTTGTTCGGAGTATTCAGAAATGACTCTTTCTGAAATGATGCTAGTGTTCCGAAACCCGTCTATCGGGGGTCGTATATATACGTCTATCGGTGGTCCTTCATATATATATATATATATATATATATATATATATATATATATATATATATATATATATATATATATTTATATATATATATATATATATATATACAATGTAGGTACACGGATGGTAGAATATGATGTGTTGATTTTCCGGGTGTTCATCCGTTGTGTACCATTCGATAGTCGACGTTTCGCCATCATCTCAGATGGCATTATCAAGACGAGTTACTGCTTCGCTTCGAGAGGTATAACTCTACTCTACACCTCTCGAAGCGAAGCAGTAACTCGTCTTGATAATGCCATCTGAGATGATGGCGAAACGTCGACTATCGAATAGTACACAACGGATGAACACCTAGAAAAACAACACATCATATATATATATATATATATATATATATATATATATATATATATATATATATATATATATATATATATATATATATATATGTTAACTCGAAGATTCTCACGGATAAAGTATGATGAGCTGTTTTCTCGGGTTTCGCTCCGTGTTCTGTGTATTTTCTCCCCATAAGGATTATTTTCACAACGTTTCGGCAAAGTCTCATTTGCCATCTTCTGGTGATGTCTGGTTTTTTTCAACTACAACTAGTCTAGTTGAAAAAACCAGACATCACCAGAAGATGGCAAATGAGACTTTGCCGAAACGTTGTGAAAATAATCCTTATGGGGAGAAAATACACAGAACACGGAGCGAAACCCGAGAAAACAGCTCATCATATATATATATATATATATATATATATATATATATATATATATATATATATATATATATATATTTAATATATATATATATATATATATATATATATATATATATATATATTAAAGATAATATCACATACACGGATCAATGGGAAGCTTCTTCAGAGCCTATAATTTGATGAGTTGTGGTAAAACTGAGACCCATTGTTTCCTCCATTGATGCTCCAAATAGTAAAATTGCTCAAATGGTCACTCAAATTTCCACTGATGCTTATAATTATGAAAATGAATTCTATATTAGGGATTCTTTCGATTTTTCCAATTTTATAAATGAAAAATCACTACATCCAGGTTATATTCTGATCAGCCTTGATGTGATTTCACTTTTTAGCAATATACCTGTGAATGTAGTGGAGAAAAGTATCATCAAAAGATGGAATGATATAAATAAAAAATGTTCAATAAACCAAAAGAATTATTGAAATAATCGGTTTCATCTTCAACTCAAGTCATTTCTCTTTCGAAGGTAAATACTATAAACAAATTCTTGGTACACCAATGGGAGCTACTATTTCTCCTATTATAGCTCAATACGTAATGGACATCTTTTTGAAAACATACTTCCTAAATTGAGTTTTGAAATTCCTTTTTTAAAGAAATATGCTGACGATGTCATCTGTGCAATACCTTATGACAAACCTAATGAAATTCTTGATGTTGTCAATACATATGATAAAAAGCTAGAATTCACTATCGAAATAGAAAATAATCAGACCCTTCCTTTTCTTGATACAAGAGTTATCCGTAAAACTGATAATTATATGATTACAGATTGGTATGTCAAACCTACTAATTCAGGAAGATATATCAATTACTATTTCTTTCATAAAAAATCTGTTAGAATTAATTTAATACTCTGTTTGAAAAAAAGAATAGAAAAATTAGTACATCCTTCCCTCAAGCAAAATAATCTCAGACTTCTTAGAGACATATTAATCGAAAATTCTCATCCCAGAAAACTGCTTAATAAAATAATGTTCAATACTGGCAGCAATACAAATTCCGATGTAATCAACAGAAATGTATGTAATGATAGTTCACCTATCAATATTTCTTATAAATCTATACCTAACCTTGGGAATTTATCTTCAAATATCATAAAACTTTTTCATAATGAACAAAATATCAAAATATGTCAAAAAAATTAAAACTATAAAGAATTCGAATACTAAATTGAAAGATAAAACGGATACAAAAAATTCAAATGTGATTTATAACATTCCTTGTAACAATTGTAACTGGAATTATATTGGAACAATATCTAGAATTCTTAATGATAGAATAACTTCACATAAAAGTGATATAATATATAGTAACAGGACATAAACCAAATTACTTCAATATCAAAGTTTTACATACAGAAAAAATATTTCCAAACGCGTTTCTCTTGAAACGGTTGAAATTAATAAGTCTTCTGATTGTATGAATAGGAAAACTGACATTGATAATCTCAGCAGTATATACAGTAACTTACTGGAACTACATCAAGAATATAATAATAATGAAAATTGTATAAATCAATAACTCTTTCTTTGGAGTCAAAAATTATGAAACAATCATGACATTTTTGTGAAGGTGTGACATTTGTCAAACCCACAAAAAATCCTATACATGTATACCTCTTTCGTCAATTTATATGTTCAATTGATTATATTTCACTCATTTTTACTGTAAGTATGATTTGTAATGTTATTCAATGGCGAAAATATTCACAACTCATCAAATTATAGGCCCTGAAGAAGCTTCAAGAAGCTTCCCATTGGTCCGTCTATGTGATATTATCTTTAATTTCACCAACGTTATATATATATATATATATATATATATATATATATATATATATATATATAAACCGAGTTGAACCTCAGAACGATGAGCAGTCACAGTCCATCACGTATTTCTGATATTTACCACTTTTGGTGAAATCAAATGTGCCCAGTCACTTGAACACCTCACGTGGAAGCATCTAAAAAAGAGTGATAAATTTACAACCTTTCTTCGATTTTCCAGGCTATCAAGGTCGCACGTGATGTTCGCGTCTTCAATCAGGCGGATGGCTCTTTTCTAGATGGAATCTAGCAACATCAGGATATGTTTGGGAGCAGTGCCAAATAATTGAGAACAAAACTCCAAAGAAGGTCTGATCTGAGCTTTATAAAGCATCAAAAGTTAGTGAGGTGTGTACAGTTTTCTGGTTCAGAACAGTGTTCCAAGTTTTTGAGAAGCAGCCTTTTCAATTCCAACGACATGATTGTGCCAAGACATATTGGAGTACATTTCAACTCCCAACAAAATTATTGAAGCTGAAAGCAGAATTGTCTGACCTGACATTATTATATCTGGTTCAGAGATATTTATCTTCTTGGAGAAAACCGATGCCTGGATTTTTGTGGCTTCGAATTGAACATGATTACTTTCACTCCAATTCGAAATCACTTCTAGATTCCCATTAAGATATGCAACCTCCTGCTGCCGGTGGAGATGTGCCTCTGTAGCCGCAGTCCTGGATTCCACAAAAATGATCCGACAAGCTATAGCATCGAAGTTTGGCCAGCGAATTCTCATGCCACATTTGCGTTCATTGCGCAAATTGTTCAGCTAGTAGATTTGCTTTTTCTATGGCTGCTATTGCAATTGAACCATCTGCTTGTATTAGTGTTGGAGTTGTGGATTTTGTAAAGTTCTGATCAACCGCTTAAGCTGCAGACCAGAAGGATCTAGACCTGTTGGGATTGGCAAACCCAATATCCAAAAGACTAGCTCGGTCAGGAATCTTGGTTGGCTCATTTATAATCTGAGTAATTCCGCTACTTATTGCAAAATCTTTGCTACCTGGTTCGCCGTTGATGTTTGAATATTTGAGCCATTCGATATTGTGGACATTGAAGTCACCGAATATGGAAATTTCGGCACTGGGATTGATTTGCAGAAATTCAGTGGTATTTGCAAGTGAAGAGAATAGTACCATATATATCATATATGGTCGGATGGTCGATAAACGCAGTATATGAATTTGGTGATATTCTGTGATATTATTTTGAACCACATAAAATCAAAGTTTTGGGGTTCCAGCATTTCCTCTCGTTGGCAGGATCGCTTCTGATAAAAAGATATATTCCAAAGTTACATCTGAATCGGGAGTGGAAATCATAGCCGGGATATCGAAAATTGACGGGGTTTGTTGAAGCACTGGGTTTGGTGTCTGTAAGTACAAGAATATGAGGACTGATTTTGTATTTGAATTGAGTCCTCTGATGTTGCAAAAATCGATTTTGAAGTTGCTAGTGGGCCTCTTAGCAACTGCAGTTACCGTGCTATTCAGGATTTTTCTATCACTCATAACCCAACCTAAATTTTGTTATTAGCCCTTGTCAGTTGAATTTTTTTTCAATGAGGTATCTGAACTGTACTAAAATGAATCTCCTTTGATCGGATTTTTGATATGAATAACTTACCAGTAGTTACGGGTTTCTCCTGAGAACTGATGCAATGATAAATAGGAGGTTCAGTTGTGGAAGATTCTCCTTTTCCCATTCTTATACTGTAATAAGTTTTCAATTAATCTACCTAATAAATTGAGGAAATTGAATAGATCTTATTCAAGATGCGTTTTTTTTGTTTGTTTATTGATCCATTAAAATGAGCTCAAGAAAGCAATTGGATAAGTCAGTACATATCAAATACAGATATATAACAGACACAGTCACAAATAACAATAGGTATTAAAACAATCAAGTAAGTGAACAAAGCAGCAATGATGAAAAATAATACAATTTTTTTTTTACCAATGTAGGTAAGATAAAAATTCATAGATTTTCTGGGAGCTAATTTCAAAAAGTTATTTTATTCTATGTTTGAATACTTGTTCCTTGGTAATAATTTTAAAAAATTCTGGAAGTGTGTTATATAATCTCAGCCCCAAAATCTTCAGACGTAGAGATAAACGTGATTTGGGTATGAGAAAATAATTTCTGATTTCTTTATTTTTATGAATATACAACAAAACTTTCAGAATGAAGAGACTATATAGAGGCAAAATTTTCGATTTTTTAATAATGTTCTACACGATGATGTAAGTGATGCGTTACAAAAAAATTGTGTGCAGATGGAGAATTTCCCCAAACAATAATCCCATAGTTACATACCTGTGATGCACTGTTCGGAACCTATGGTGAAGTAATGAAAATTACTGCAGTTTCATTCCAACACCAAACCGTCATTTTATTAAGACCTCGACAAGACACTTCAAGGGGAAGATTATTCTTTCTCTACTATGATACTATGGTAATCAAAACACGTATCGAGGTGTTGGGATAAAACTCCAATAATATTCCATAGTTAATTTTTTATTGTATCTGCCCGTGATAATATAAAAGTAGACCAGAGTTGTGTAAGATTCTTTTCAGGTTTTCTATTAGAAAGCACTTGGTATTGAGTATTTTAATGAGATTATCGCAGTGCTGATGGAAAATGAGATTGCTGTCTGGAAAAAGTTCTAAAATTATATAATGTTAACTCTTTCTATCTCAACACCGGATTTTCCAATACTAATGTCTACTAAGTTAATATTTTGGGTAGTATGGAAAGCTACTGCTTTCATTTCGTAGGCATTCAAAAAGAATGAATTTTCAATGAACCAATTTTGCAAGCTATCAAGATCAGAATTTATATTTTGTTGCAATTCATGCAATTAATTTGATTTACATAGGAGAGAAGAATCATCAGCATACCAACAAGTGAGTGACTTTTGCAAAACAGATGGCAATTCATTGATATATAGAATAAAAAGGATTTTCCCCATAATTGATCCTTGGGGAACACCTATGTCATTATTCATTGGATCGTTTCTCTATTCTTCTCAATGAGTGTTTTTTTTTGGCAAGAGTTACAAATTTTCTATAATTCGTGTCAAGAGCTGAAAAATAACACAGCAATTTTCCGGATTTGCTGGACGTGGTCCGACGTTTCGTCATGTAGTATGCGGTAGACATTTTCAACGTCGATGAAGCAACGGACGGGTTTTTCTCACAGCAGATGCTACATTATTGCAATTTGTCACCGGTTTCATTCCATCACTGATACGCCTGGCTTCGTTTCTATTGGTTGGAATACATGACCTTATTAGTATGCAAATAAGGGCAGGTAGCCATATTTCATGTATGGTGATTGCGTCTTCTTTTCTATTGAACTTTCATATACCTCCCTTTATACCCTTGGATAGCAATTGTTAGTTTTGTCAAGTAACTGTGTTTCTTCGAAAAACATATTGTGTCTCCTTAGAGTGTATGTTCAGCGACAGCTTATTTGTCGAAGTGATTATTTTCTTTTGTTCAAAGAACCAGATCTATACTTCTTTTCATAGTTTCAATGTAGACTGACCCGCAGCTGTAAGGGATTAGGAACAATCCGGTGTTACTAAAGGCACTCTGAGGTCCTCGTCTGACCTTGGACTCTCTCTGATAGTTTTTATTGGCCTGAATATTGATTTCATGTTGGGTTTTTTCAGAATTTTCCCAATACGGTCTGTTATATTTTGAACATTGGCAATCTTACTTGGGTTCTCTTCTACTTCGTCCCATTTTCACGTCTGTTCACAGTAAAGTCTAGAAAGGCGGTAGTTGCCACATTGCCTTCGATAATGTTTACCGCAGTGGTAGACGAAACGTCAGTCATGACATAGTGAAAGTTTTCACTCTTTGAGTAATGAAAATATTGGAGACTTGGATTTCGCTAGATTCAACTATCATTCCAATAGAATAATCACCGTTGTATAAGTTTACCATGGGATTGATACAGTACAGAGTGGGCCAAATTGGACACCTTTAAAGGAAAACTCCTATGTCTGAGAGTCAAATTTTATGACAAACTCAATAGAGGAAACCGCATATCGATATTTATCATCGTGAAGTTGCTGTAACTTTTTTTCTGCCAAAAATTTTTTGTTTCTATGAAAACATTCACGAAGCACTTCATTACGCAGAAATCAAGGATGTAAAAAACTTTTTCAGATGAGATATCAATAGTTATTGATGGAAAACTAATTTTTCCAACGAGACACCTTGTATATTTCAATAGAGCTTAAAATAACTTTTCCAAAAATGTAGCACACTTGATGTTTTGCTAGAGTAATCTTTGAAATATAGAGCTTTCAGGTTTTTTTCATGTAGACTTTGAAACGCACACTTTGATCAAGTAGGCTTTGGACGATGCGGCGATGAAACAGAATGCTTTACTGGTGGCTGTCAAATTTTGATTCAGGCAGTAAAGACGCTCTTCAATTAGTGGTTTTTGTTCAGTTTTGAAACACATTCGCAATGAAGTATGAGAATTATAAAAAATGGGATATGATAGTCTGTCTTATAAAAACCAAGAAAAATGCAGAAGCAGGAAGCAATTTGTATCACGAGAGGTATCCAGAGAGAAGACAACCCTTTAGAAACATTTTCACAAGATTGCGACACAACCTAATTGATGATGGTCAATTTGAAAATAAAAGGCCGAAATTATATGAATCGAATAGGGATAAGAAGTTGGAATAAATAGTCGCTTTAGGATCCGTTGAAAATAATTCCAAAAGGTCAAGGTCAACGCAAAACTTGAAAATAGCAAACAGGCCTACCAAGAACTAACGTTAGGAGGATTTGGAAAAAACATACAAACAAGCCATACAGGACTAGAAGAGTTTATCAACTCAGACATCTCAGAGGTATTTAGAAATTTCAAGGCTGATGAATTGCCACTAATGGAGTTCAGTTATTTTCAATGAAACAGGGCTTCGCCTCACAACACTGCAATTGTCATAAATTTTTGGCTGCCTTTGGACTTTTAACTCTAGGGAAAGTTGAAAGATCTTATTTTCCGACCAATTCTAGATTCGAATTGGAAGCAGCAGTGATGCAAAGTTTTGCTTCTCTCACTTCTATTGAACTAATCAATTCGGCAAAAAAACGTTCAGAAAAGGTGTCACCTGAATGTAAAAGTAGCTAGTAGACATTTCTAACACCTTCTCTCAAGAAATATATTTCACTGTTTATTCTTTATCATCATTATTATCATAGTTGAAATTTCATTTGTTGATAGTATATGTAGTATAAATCAGTTTTATTGAAACTATGCGTTTCAATTACTTCTGTGGAAAGCCTTCTCAACATTTGATAGCAATGAACCTGCATAACAAATCAATATCGTTCAATTTCAATGAAACCAAAAAAATTACATATGATGACTAAAAAAAACATTTCTCATATAAAGTATCATTAAACAATCCTACTCACTTTTGTAAACCGGTATACCACCCAGCAGCAACGACGATGCTCACTACATAGTCAACTGGTACAATATCCAAAGTTCCATTTTCGTAATAGTTAACCCTGTTGATACCCAAGGCATATGATACGGTAGCTCCTTGCAAGCCAGATATACCTTCAATATAGCCTGTCACTGGTTCTTCGGCAGAGGATACCACTGAGTAGGAATAAACCGCATAGTTAATGAAAACTCTGAACTCTTCAATAACAAAAAACATTATACACACTAACATACATAAATACATCAGTTTCAATAGTGATATAACTCTAAAACAACTGATACTTTTTCAGCTCAACTTCTAAATTGAAGGCAGCCAAAAAACATTTTTCTGACTCACATTATCACCACTTGTGTGGCTTTTTGGAAAATTGAACAGTCAATAATTGGGCCGAGTCATTTCCTTTCCAGCCAAATTTCTTCCTATTATAGCTTCTCTGTGTTACAGGGGCAACTACAAACTAGAGAAATATTGGCACAAAAGTCTTGAAACCCAATGTTAGCAGTAGAAATCAGAAAATTCTTGTGAAATTCATTGTTATTATGAAATATTGTCGTTGCTTCAGTTCTCTTCCGGCAAGGTCTCTAGTGGATCATTTTAATTATTCTGAACAATAACTTCACCGACTGAGTTTTGTTTGATCAAATATTTTTTAAGGAAAAAACACAAGCACTACACGAAAATCCTAAAGGCATTCTAAGAGGGTTGCCTGTGCAAAAGTAGTGATTCATAATGGATTTGAATCACTGGAGAATAAAACCATTTGAAAACAAGAGGAAGTTTACTGAGTTGAACCTCAAAAAGATGAACAGCCGCAGTCCGTCGCGTATTTCTGATATGTAAAAATATTTATAACCTTCCTTCGAATTTCCAGACTATCAAGGTTGCAAGTGATGTCTTCAGTTATGCGGATGGCTCTTCCCTGGATGGAATCCAGAAGCTTCAGCGTATGCTTAGGGGCGGAGCTCTATACATGAGAACAATATTCCAAAGGTCTGATCTGAGCTTTATAAAGCATCAAAAGTTGCTGAGGTGTGTACAATTTTCTGGTTCGGAACAGTGTTCCAAAGTTTTGAGAAGCAGCCTTTGCGATTTCAACGAAATCATTGTGCCAAGACATATTGGTGTCCATTTTAACCCCCAACAAACCTATTGATATTATAATTAAATATTGATATTATTGTAATCAATAATTTTCAGTTTAATGTATAAGTTTGAAAATGTCCTTATAGAATGAAACTGCAGTAACGTTAGTTACAAATAAAAGTGGAGAAAGTTTAAATTGTTATTTTTCATAATGATTTACTACCACGTAGTAACGGGTACATCCATCAATTTATTGATTGCCATTTGCCATTTACCCAATCCTTACAAATTTGTCAACACAATAATAAATTTTCGGATTTTGTTGGGATAATTTTCAGTTCGTCTTTTCTTTGGAATTGTAAATTCAAAAAGTTTTCGCGCACTAACTATTAAACTGTTTCACTAATCATACTATAAAAAGTGGTAAGTACTTTCACAGAGTCACAACTAAAATAACTCATTTGTTTGTTGTCAAATAAGTTATAATCATGATGCGATTTTACTCAAGAATGATATATCAAGCTATACAAAAAATGTGTGTCTTGATAATAAACCTAAACGAAAGAAAATGAAAGAGTAAATGATCTACCAAACAAAAGAATCAGAGTGGCTACATAAGTAATATGATCAATTGGCACAAGTTATAATTAGGCCGTCCGGCTAAATGTCACTAATAATGCTGAATATTTTGTTTTGATTGCATATTATTCGTTTTCCCACCTTTCAAACCTTGCTTGGACTTCAATTAATCGTTCAAAACCAGAATTAGCTAAATCGGTCTAGCCGTTCTCGCTTTTCAGTAAGTCTAACCAAAAGTTAATATAAGCATGGGTCCACAAGGCGTCCATTTTGAGATACATACAATTCATTTCTATTTTTCGTGAAAGAATTTTAAAATAATGTCAATATTTGAACAAAAATTGGTATTTGGACTTTTCGATGTGAGAAATTCAAATTTGGTTTCAGTTTGGCACTTGATTTTAGGTGGCACTACCTAAAGGTCTTGGTCTCTTTTGTGGAGCCACAAATTTGTCGTGCATGTATGTATCATAGTATCAAATTTTCTAGAGGAAAAATCGATTCCTCTATTATTTTCACGTGAAAAAAGTATGCTTGTCATAAGTCAAAATATTTTAGCTTGAATTATTCAATGCATCCATTCGTTTTCTCATTGATTCGCGAACTCTTTGAAAATGAAAGTATCAAGTAGGCTAGTAACTTGTTTGTTTTCCTGCTGTCACGTCAAAAATAATATGAATAGATTTTTTTCGTTATCAGTGTGATTATTTGTATGAAAATGGTAATATCTTTCCGAACCGCACCAAAGTTTACCGAATACTATAAGTTGGTTCACTCCAAGGAATTCGTTTGTCGGTACGGCTCAGGATTGCATTTTTTGCGATTTCCATAAATCATATCGCCGACAAACGATGTCCGGAAGCCGCCGGCCGCATGACAGTTATACGAGGGCAGTTCCTATTCGCGATATCTACAGGGGACGTTCCGAAGTTGAAACTTCGCTTGCTCGGTTGTATCAGACAATAAACAAAGATACGAAAGTAGTTGTTTGTCGATCAACTTCTAGAAACATGATAGATAAACTCATGAATAAATGATCTAAGAAACAGATCAGAGTGATTTACTGATGAAATGATAAACACGTTCAGGAAAACATGTTTTATTAACAAAAATAATACAATTATATAATGTTATATGTTTATAAATGATTTAAAATATTCAATTTTACATTGCATGATTTATGTTTCCTAACAATCTTCATGTCCTGGTTCATGAATTTTAAAGTAAAGTATATCCGAACTCTTGTATATAAAGATATATAATAATCGAAGGGGAATTTTTGACATGGATGTGAGAAAAGAATTTTCGAATATTTTGTTTTCAAATACTGTCCAATTCCCTTCTCACTGCCGATTTTATCAAAATTTTCAATGAATATGTTTTCCATCTCTATTACATGGTCAACAATATCTCTTGATGGTACGGTTAATCCACCAAACGATGATTTGTCGGTACTGTAAGCCTTTAGCTTACAGAAAATTACATCTTGATCAAGAAGGTTTTCTGAGGATTTGCTAAAATGTATGCAAATGTCACACGAATGTTGCATGAGACATTTTTTCATGAGGTATCCTGTGACATAGACAAGAGCGTTTCCTTCGGGACTTTTAAGGTTCTTATAATCTCGAGTGAAAACTTTCAGAGGAGCATAGTTTGGAATGTCGGGTCTAGCAAGGATGTATCGACATTGTTCAGTTAATTCTGGCGTCAAACTTAACAAAACGTCATTAACATCATCCATACAATTAGCACCTTCACTAGAATCAAAATATTTCAAAGCAAATATTTTTTTGAAAGCTCTACAAAACTGTATGGGTGTTGGATTCTTTGCGTTGCCGGAACAATTTCTGATCTGTCCAAAAAAATTCTCCAAACAATCTTGATTCAAATTACGCGTGAACAAATATTTATAATCGCGTTCTTTCAACATCTCCCACAAGGCAAAAACTGCTTTCAAAGTCAACTTCCACCCAAAAATGAATTTCAATTGTTTCGTGACATTTTTGCCATCGTGTTTTTTTACTTGGAGATTTTGAAACATGACATAGGCTTCTTGAAGACATTTCATCTGCATTTCCGTTCCCATAAAAGCCTGACATTTCTCAAAATTGCTCAAATTCAATAAATCAAAAAGATCATTCATTTTTTTAATGAAATCAGCAGTAACTAATGCTTCCTTGGACAAAATATTGAAGTCAATGTATGTGTGCATAGCCACGGCTACAGAGTGACTCAAAACTTGGGAAGCCAACTTGACTTTCATTTTTTGAAAATTATTTGGATAAATGTGGTCATTATTAAGTTTAGGAGCCAATTTATATTGTTTAGTTCTATCATAATTATACATTGTTTCTATGTAATGTTTTCTTGTTTCTCCACCCTGAAGTAAAAACTGATAGGAAAACAAATTGTTTCGTGTCGACTTCAGTAAGTGCGGGATATCAAACAAATATACAAGTTTATGATCGTCTATCAGAAATATGGGATTTTCGTCTGTAACATTCAAAGTTTTCACCAACTTCTGAAAATTTGAACCCTGATCGGAAACCACCCCCATGACATTTAGGCCTATACTTTTGCATCTTCGTACCGTTTTGAACAAAATATCTTTCAAATTATCAGAAGTTGCTGATGTCTTATAGAAAAAGTATGCAAGTGATATTTTCCAATTGCTTGCCAAACCTCTGACCATTACTGTTAGAGCACTACTTGCTATGTCAGTAGAGGTCCCATTCAAACTCGTTTGGAAACCTACTATTTTGTCTCTTGAAATATCATAATAAAGATGAGATTTCAAAGATATTTCGTCTAGGCATAAAATACAATCTCTTTCTTTCTCCTTCATGAGCCCAATCCTGAATTCAATAACACGAAAAATAAAATCGTTGAAGCCTGGTTCAACAATCCAATTTTTCGTGAAACGATGAAGTGTACTTTTTGACGGTAATCTACAAATTGTTGAAAATTTTTTGTACGCTTTCGGACCAAGAAAATAAACAGTCAATGCAAACTGTTTGAATTCGTCACTATACCTGGACCCTTTTGGTGCTTTATTTATCAAAGAAAGCTGTGCTTTCAAGAGCTTACAATATTGCTCAGGATATTTTCGATCCAGAAACTTGAAAACATCATCCAGAGTAATTCCGGTTTCGTCCAGTGCTCTTTTCGATGTTGAAGCTACTGTTTTCTCAAGTGATACAATTTTTTTTCGTAATGCCACTTTTCTTGGAGTTCCCGAAGAGAGTTTAGCAGATGTTTGGCTGCATTCATCGAAAAGAAAGATGTACGTACTTTCAATAATTGTTTTCTTGTCATCGTTTTTGTTTCCGAAGCATGTAAAAATAGATCAGGTAAGTATATAATATAACGAAAAGATATTTCACCTCGTGATCCTAATTGATCCGTTTGAACCTGAGCATCAATGTAAATAAAATCCTTGCTAGTACCGGCAATGTCATCATCATCTGGAAGGTTTAAACAACAAAATTGATATTGTAAATTTCATATGTTAAAAAGTGGAATAAGATTTTTTCATCATTTGAATCTATAAACTTCACTGAACCAACCTTTCTGAGAACCATCTTGAGGCAGACGCAATGAAGGAACAGCATAGCTATGAATACGAGAATTCACAATATCATCGGCTCTAAAATGTAAGCTGCAAATTTTAATTCTATTGTAACTCTGCTCTGGGGTAAGATTAGCATATCTATGATTCCCAATGAAGCCTAATACATTTTTCCAACGTTGACACCTAAAAAAAAATTCAAGTATATCAATCGATAAACTGAACATTTTGAAAAAAGATTGAAATGAGTTTGGATTGGCAAATGCCGGCGGTATATTTCGATATGAATAATTTTATACAACAGAACCATAAAAGGTATAGATAGGTAAAATAAAAATTAATGGTGAATATATTGAATGCATACCTTTCACTGTACTTTGGGCAGCGGAAAAAACGAAATACCTGGGCTCCCCACCGTACTCAGACAACCATCCACTGAGCAATACGTCGACATTTTCACAAAATAAATATTTCGAACTCCGAACGAACACAACACAATCACAATACCAAAGTTTACCGATTCTGTAGTCTTTGACAATACCAAACAATACGGACAACCTTTATATCTCGTGTGCGACGAGAACTGGTAACTTCAAGCGACACACTGTACTACCTCGGCTGGTAATTACCCGCTGTCGCTAGCGGGCGGCGAGATTTCTCAGATGTCGAAAAATGAGCGAGTGACACGTCTTATAGTATTCTGTAGTCTTTGACCGCACAGCTCCTACTTCAAAAACCTTTTAGAGAATTCACACTCGGTTAAGGGAAATATGAATTCTTGAGAAAGATAATCATCTGCAGCAGTTCTTGATCTGGTAGGGAAACAAACGGAAACAAGCTCCACAAAAATAGCGCTGACGCTAAACATTTCCAATTTTGGTATGGAAAATTTTCTGGCACTCCTTCTTCGTGACTTTCTGTTACGTATAAACTTCTGTCGTTGATTTCTCCAACGCCTTATTTAAAATCCATTCTTTGAAAATCAAATCAAACAAAGCAAATTTTTTAACGAAACGCTATACGCAGTTTTCACAATCATTTGTGGTCAGAGGAAAACCCCCATGCTATACAAGAATCATAGTTATATTTTTGTTTTTCTTTTCTTTCTCTTTTTATTTGTTCCCTTTTCAGGGTTAAGTGAAAGAACATTTTCCGTGATGTATTTCATTTCGGACGATGAATTTCGCCCTTTATTTCGATTGTAAGGTGAATATATAAGTTATGTTGTATTTTTTGTTGTGGTTATGAAATAATAAAAGCGATATTATTATTATTATTATTATTCGTATTTCCAAGAACAGTTCCATCTCAACGTGTTGGCAAGAATCTTTGGAGATTATTTTTTTGGCCCATTCTTCATTCCGGAAAGATTAAACGGAGAGAGATATCGTCATTTTCTCGAAGAAGATTTGTAGGTATATTTGACTGGAAGATGTGCCGCTTAGACTACGAAATAAAATAAGGTTCATGCAGGATGATGCTCCGGCAAATTTTAGTATACAAGCGGAAGAATTTTCAGATGAAACTTTCGGCAGCCGTTTGATAGGTCGAGAGGAGCCTCAACCGTAGCCCCCCGGGTCAACCGTTTGGATTTTTTCCCACGAGGACATTTAAAATCTTCAATTCAACAGACACCTAGTCAAAATGAAGGAGAATTATGAAATCGATTAATTAGTTCTTGCAGATCGATTCAAAGAGTACGATTTTTCAAAGAGTACACAAGTCAATGAGAAGGAGGTTAGATGCGTGAATACAAGCAGGATGTTGACATTTCGAACATTCATTGTGATTTTCAAATAAATTTATATCTACGGTTCTGTTGATTATTGTTGATTGAGAATTAACGTTTGAAATGTGTCTAGGTTGAATGAAGAGAACAAATTTTTTTAACTTTTTCACAAACGAGTGCATCGATTAATTTGAATCAAAAATATGTAGAAAAAGGCTTCTTGTAGCGACAAGCATAATTTTACACGGGAAAATAATAAAGGAGACGACTTCTCTTCTAGAAAATGTGAAACATACATGCACGATAAAATTGTGACTCACCAAAAAATACTAAGGCCTGTAGGTGGCGCCACCTACAATTAAGTGTAAAATTGAAATCAAATTTTAATGTATTTTATTGAAAAGTCCTCAAATACCAATTTTTGTCCAAATATCGACATTATTTTAAAATTTATTCACGAAAAACCAAAATTAAAATGAATTATCAACACCATTTATCTCAAAAATAGAGGCCTTGCGGACCTATACTTATATAAACTCCTTGCTTTATAGATAACTGAAGAATCTTCCTGTGAAATATCGGGCACTTATCACATAATACCTTCTATACAGAGAAATCATTAAGAAACAATTGGCGACAGTTCTCCTCAACATAAAACACTACATTACGTGTCTTAACTTCTCAATTGAAAACCTCTTCAATTTTCCAAAAATTCATTCGAAATGAAAATTTTCACATGTTATATTAGAGATCGAAAGAAGATTAAGTAAGATTTTGGCTTTCTACTACTCCATTTTGATACAGAAATATGTGGGAATCTTCCAAAGAAAGAAATGAAGTAATCAATTTTTAAAGAAGTAACTTTATACACAGATGTGAAGATCACTCAAAGAAGTAACTTTCAGACACAAATTGGGAGAAAAAGGCTACCTGAATTAGCTATTTTCATATAAACATTGAATTATACGAAAGAAAACTTCTTTCGAAACAAATACTTTTATATGAACACTTTTCTCTACTCTTGTTTGTATTCTGAACATTCGTTATGAAACTGAATCAGATATCATTCACAGGATTTCTACACAATATGCTAAATAAAAAGTAAAAATTTCACTTACATGGAACACTGTCATGCTCACTGGTAGACGTTGGTGTTTCGCCGTAAGACATTTGCCTTAGGGCTCTTCAGTACCAATGTGGATAACATTATAGGAAAAAACACACAATTTGTTCATAAATTACGATTTCTATGTCATGGAATAAGTTTGAAAGATTAACACATATTTGTGTATCAAGATGGAGAAGTAGAAAGCCAAATAAAAAATTAGTCACTTCTAAAAATATAACCGTTTCAAATTCAAGGAGATTCCTTTTGGCTGGTATTTAATCAAATAGGTGAATGAATGTCATTATGGTATCATCGTCGACATAAAAAAATCAAAGTTATTCCGTGGCATAAAAATCGTGATTTATGAATGAATTGTGTGTTTTTTCTCATAATGTTATCCAGGTTGGTACTGAAGAGCCCTAAGGCAAGTGTCTTACGGCAAAACATCGATATCTACCAGTGAGCATGACAATGTTCCATGTAAATGAAATGTTTACCTTTAATTTAGGATATTGTGTAGAAATCCTGTGAATGATATCTGATTTAGTTTCATAGCAAATGTTTGGAATACAAACTGAGTATAAAAAATGTTTTCTGTATAATTCAGTGTTCATATAAAAGTATTTGTTTCGAAAGAAATTTTCTTTCGTGTAATTCAATGTTTAAATGAAAGTTACTGTTTCAAGGAGGCTTTTTCTCCCAATTTATGTCTGAAAGTTACTTCTTTGCATGATCTACACATCTATATATAAAGTTACCTCTTTTAAAATTGATTACTTTCTTCCTTTCTTCGGAAGATTCACACATATTTCTGTATCAATATGGAGTAGTAGAAAGCCAAAAACTTTCTTTCACAAAAAATTTGTCAATCGTAAAAATATAACTCATTCTTTCAAATTTAAGGTTGAGTAATACTCGCAACGTAGATGTAATCTGCATGACCATAGCAAAAAATGTTCTGCTAGATATACTTGAACGATACTCACTCAGCGATGGTCTGATAACACACAAAGGAAGACTTTTTCCATGTCTCCTTATAACATCCTCAGCTACATTCATTGTATAAGCTACCGCATTTGGCCAACCTTGTAATAACCTAGAAAAGTTTCAAAATTCCATCAATCAAAATCAGAGGGCTTTGGGGATTGTTGTTTGTAAGGGTGACATCTACGAAAAAACATATTTTAACATTTTTTTACAGGTCGTGATGAAAGTGAAACGTTAAAAAGCTCGTATGTGCTTTTTAACGTTTTTCAATTTCAATTTTCAATTTCAATTTTCAATTTCAATTTTCAATTTCAATTTTCAATTTCAATTTTCAATTTCAATTTTCAATTTCAATTTTCAATTTCAATTTTCAATTTCAATTTTCAATTTCAATTTTCAATTTCAGTTTTCAATTTCAATTTTCAATTTCAATTTTCAATTTCAATTTTCAATTTCAATTTTCAATTTCAATTTTCAATTTCAATTTTCAATTTCAATTTTCAATTTCAATTTTCAATTTCAATTTTCAATTTCAATTTTCAATTTCAATTTTCAATTTTCAATTTCAATTTTCAATTTCAATTTTCAATTTCAATTTTCAATTTCAATTTTCAATTTCAATTTTCAATTTCAATTTTCAATTTCAATTTTCAATTTCAATTTTCAATTTCAATTCAATTTTCAATTTCAATTTTCAATTTCAATTTTCAATTTCAATTTTCAATTTCAATTTTCAATTTCAATTTTCAATTCAATTTTCAATTTCAATTTTCAATTTCAATTTTCAATTTCAATTTTCAATTTTCAATTTTCAATTTCAATTTTCAATTTCAATTTTCAATTTCAATTTTCAATTTCAATTTTCAATTTCAATTTCAATTTTCAATTTCAATTTTCAATTTCAATTTTCAATTCAATTTTCAATTTCAATTTTCAATTTCAATTTTCAATTTCAATTTTCAATTCAATTTTCAATTTCAATTTTCAATTTCAATTTTCAATTTCAATTTTCAATTTCAATTTTCAATTTCAATTTTCAATTTCAATTTTCAATTTCAATTTTCAATTTCAATTTTCAATTTCAATTTTCAATTTCAATTTTCAATTTCAATTTTCAATTTCAATTTTCAATTTCAATTTTCAATTTCAATTTTCAATTTCAATTTTCAATTTCAATTTTCAATTTCAATTTTCAATTTCAATTTTCAATTTCAATTTTCAATTTCAATTTTCAATTTCAATTTTCAATTTCAATTTTCAATTTCAATTTTCAATTTCAATTTTCAATTTCAATTTTCAATTTCAATTTTCAATTTCAATTTTCAATTTCAATTTTCAATTTCAATTTTCAATTTCAATTTTCAATTTCAATTTTCAATTTCAATTTTCAATTTCAATTTTCAATTTCAATTTTCAATTTCAATTTTCAATTTCAATTTTCAATTTCAATTTTCAATTTCAATTTTCAATTTCAATTTTCAATTTCAATTTTCAATTTCAATTTTCAATTTCAATTTTCAATTTCAATTTTCAATTTCAATTTTCAATTTCAATTTTCAATTTCAATTTTCAATTTCAATTTTCAATTTCAGTTTTCAATTTCAATTTTCAATTTCAATTTTCAATTTCAATTTTCAATTTCAATTTTCAATTTCAATTTTCAATTTCAATTTTCAATTTCAATTTTCAATTTCAATTTTCAATTTCAATTTTCAATTTCAATTTTCAATTTTCAATTTCAATTTTCAATTTCAATTTTCAATTTCAATTTTCAATTTCAATTTTCAATTTCAATTTTCAATTTCAATTTTCAATTTTCAATTCAATTTTCAATTTCAATTTTCAATTTCAATTTTCAATTTCAATTTTCAATTTCAATTTTCAATTTCAATTTTCAATTCAATTTTCAATTTCAATTTTCAATTTCAATTTTCAATTTCAATTTTCAATTTTCAATTTTCAATTTCAATTTTCAATTTCAATTTTCAATTTCAATTTTCAATTTCAATTTTCAATTTCAATTTCAATTTTCAATTTCAATTTTCAATTTCAATTTTCAATTCAATTTTCAATTTCAATTTTCAATTTCAATTTTCAATTTCAATTTTCAATTCAATTTTCAATTTCAATTTTCAATTTCAATTTTCAATTTCAATTTTCAATTTCAATTTTCAATTTCAATTTTCAATTTCAATTTTCAATTTCAATTTTCAATTTCAATTTTCAATTTCAATTTTCAATTTCAATTTTCAATTTCAATTTTCAATTTCAATTTTCAATTTCAATTTTCAATTTCAATTTTCAATTTCAATTTTCAATTTCAATTTTCAATTTCAATTTTCAATTTCAATTTTCAATTTCAATTTTCAATTTCAATTTTCAATTTCAATTTTCAATTTCAATTTTCAATTTCAATTTTCAATTTCAATTTTCAATTTCAATTTTCAATTTCAGTTTTCAATTTCAATTTTCAATTTCAATTTTCAATTTCAATTTTCAATTTCAATTTTCAATTTCAATTTTCAATTTCAATTTTCAATTTCAATTTTCAATTTCAATTTTCAATTTCAATTTTCAATTTCAATTTTCAATTTCAATTTTCAATTTCAATTTTCAATTTCAATTTTCAATTTCAATTTTCAATTTCAATTTTCAATTTCAATTTTCAATTTCAATTTTCAATTTCAATTTTCAATTTCAATTTTCAATTTCAATTTTCAATTTCAATTTTCAATTTCAATTTTCAATTTCAATTTTCAATTTCAATTTTCAATTTCAATTTTTAATTTCAATTTTCAATTTCAATTTCAATTTTCAATTGCAATAAATTTCAGAATATCTTTGAGAAACACTATTCGATGTTTCACAATATTCTTCATTATTTTTTCTACAGAGTCTTTATTGGCTAACTTGATGTTTTTGTCGAAAACTGTCATCATGATTTTGGCGAGCAGGTGTGTATTCAGTTCACTGCATGGGCGTAACTATGCCAACTGATATAGAACTGAAGCAATCTGTTGGTTTTTGTGAGAATACGCACGTTTGTAAGAGCATGTTTCAGCAATTGGTATAGTAGAAGTGAACGATATTGTGCACATTTGAAGTTGGCGGCACTCTCAAAGGCTAAAAAAACATTTAAAGTCATGTTACGCTAGTTGCACACACACCGATTATCGACGGCCGACTTTGTACCGGTCGTCCAAATTCCAATAGTGAACCACATGTGTGAATGGGATCTGGCACACACGCCGACCGGTGATCGTCGCCGGTAAAATACCGGTGAGCAGCCTTCCACTGCCACTGTATCGCCGGCAGTACCGGGAAGTTGTGGCGTACATGACTAAATACACTCTTGCATACTCACCGCTTTTTTAACCGACCATTCCAGTCTCGGATGCTCGGTGAAATTGTAGTTACGAATTAACTTCGTTTTGGTAGTACGTGCTAATTACGACAACAAAGCAACCGATTGTTTGACCGATAAAAATTCGGTGAGTGTGCAAGCACCCGCTACCAATAAAATATCGGCCGATTTTATACTGGCCGGCCAAAATCGGTGTGTGTGCAACTAGTTTAACGCTAGTGGCAGTGGATGGCTGCTCACCGGTATTTTACCGGCGACGATCACCGGTCGGCGTGTGTGCCAGGTCCTGTTCCCACATGTGGTTGACTATTGGAATTTGGACGACCGGTACAAAGTCGGCCGTCCAAAATCGGTATGTGTGCAACTAGCGTTACGGTGATGAATAGAAATCGGTGAATGCGAGGATGGTTATCGCCGTCGTGTTCACTTCAGGAACTGATCGCGATTTGAGTATTGAAATTGGATATTGGTGCAGTTATAATTACTTAAAATGTTTGTTATCCGTTCAAAATGTAGCGTCCTTGGACAAATGTTAATAGTAATGGCGAGTTTGATAACAAGTAGTAATTCCAATAGCGATGGTGAACAATGCGAAAAAGAGCTACCAGTGAATAAGATTCGGATGCAACTAACCATTATTTTAATACCTCGACACGTGTTTCAATCACCAAGTGATCATCTTCAAGTGGAAGATTGAACTCAACTACGTTTAAACTCAACTACGTTCAATCTTACTCTTGGAGATGATCACTTGGTAATTGAAACACGTGTCGAAGAGTTAAAAATAACAGTGGGTGTTGGTGTTGGGGTAAACTTCAGTAATATTCATTTTTCATATGATAATCACGATTTTCAGAGGCTCCTGTTACTACAGTGTCGATATTTTTTTGTAATATCTTCAACCGGTAGATGTGCTCGAATTGGATCTTTCAACTTGTTCACCAATTATATTATCCAATTTTGATTCTTGCTAGATGTTCAATTGCTTTATTTCTGAAATGTTTTGACGTCTCACTCAATTTCACTGAGAAGTTTGTATTGATGCTTCTTTATACAAGAACAAAATCACATACTTCCATTTCATTCTCCTCTTTAATTTTTCACCACGTCTTTTTTTCAATAATTGTTGGTATCTCGAAAATATTTCAAATATACTTACTCAGATGCCCGTTCATCCAATATTTGGTCATTAGAAAATTCAAGAATTTCAACGAGTTTTCCACCTGTCAAGTCATAAAACTTTTCATGGATTTCATATTGTGGGAAATTTGAATGAACTGATGAGATGTAAACAAATGTCTGAAATAAAACGTCAACATTAAAATTAAATCATGTACTTCTAAATTCGTTCTGAGCTATCATAAAGATATTCGACAGTTATGAATAATCTGAAATTGTTACATTTTCTGGACTGAATCTTGAAATCACTGTCTCAACTACAAAAAAACTAAATAGGTACCCAAAGTGATAAGCTCAGATAAATTTTTTTTTTATAAAAAAATCAACATAACATAAAAATTATAAAACCAACTTGCAAATTGTAAATGAAATAACTTTAAATTGGTATTGTTTTTCAAATGCAAATGCAAAAAAAACTTTGGTAATAACCTATAGTAACACCTTAACAAAGAAGTCTTCTTTGCCAACTTTATTCTCTCTATTATAAACAAAATATATATATATATATATATATATATATATATATATATATATATATATATATATATATATATATATATATATATATATATATATATATATATATATATATGGGGAGTTACTTGAACCGTATTCCTGTCTCTGCTGTATCGAAGTTTTGTTCAACAACTTCTGGCAATGATGAGTCAAACTCAAGATGGCCTCAGGACACACCTTCTCGAGGTGCCATATCTACCGCACGTAGAACCGACACCATCTCATTATTTATTCATGATCTTGTCTATGGTTTGTTTCTTGGCGAGAAACCAAGTGAATGTTACAAGATACTTGCAGCAACAAGCAGACATATTAGAGGAGTGGGCCAACCTATGGAAGATCGGTATAAACCCTGACAAGAGTCTGGCGATACTGTTCACCCGCAGGTTTGTACAACTGGAAGGCAACGTCATCTTCAACGGATAAGAGATTCCGTGGACCAGCAATGCGACATACTTGGGAGTCATCTTAGACAGTAGATTAACATTTCAGTCTCATGTACGGCAGATAATTGGAATGGCTAGACACGCCAGACAACGACTGGCACCTATCATAGGACGCAGAAGCAACATGGGGTTGAAAGTGAAGTTGTGTATGCCTGCACTGCCTGGGGCCAGTGCGCACAGACATACAAAAAGCAGATACAGTCGTTTATGAACACGAGCGTAAGGGACGCCGTAAACGCGCCGTACTATATCCCAAATAGATACATATACAGAGACTTAGACCTGGACACGCAATATGTGGACGTGTATATGAGAGAACCCGCAGAAAGCGTGTTTGATAGAATCAGATCGCACAACAACCCAGCGCTACGCGATCTACGCGATGCCGTTGAACATTGGTGACCCCAGGATCCGAGAAAGAGACGAACACCCAAGGCCGACTAAGCAGAACCAACGACCGCCCCCACAAGTCGCCGCCAGACGACTCCGGTAAGCATACTAATCAGATTTTCTTTCAGCAAGTTCACCGCAGAACAACTCGACCGCGATCCAATTATCCTTAGATTCACTGAGGAACGCCCGACGTTAATAGCAATAGCCGCCGTTAGTTTTTGGGGGCCCCCATGCAAAAATTCAGTTAGGAATAGTCAGACAAAACATTTCTTACCGATCGCGAAAGAATAGCACCTAAAGGCTGACTTTCGACCAAAAGAGGTCAGATGTCAATCTTGCTGAAGTGCCCATCAGTAAGTTGAGGACCGCTCGGAGAGTGTTTCTTTTTTTTGCATGTTTGTGTGACCGTGTATTTTATTGCACCAATTTATTTTCATAAGGGTATACAACTCTAAAATAGTAATTGTAATAACGTATTGTATGACCCAGACACACCAAGTTTATAAGCGTGGATTGCAGATGTAGGACTTTCGTGAAATGTTTCGTCAATGGCATCTGTAGCAGATAATCTAATTTACGATTTGTTAACAAGTCTAGTGATGTAAATACTACTGAACATCGCTCAGATCTGTTTTTGGGTGCAATTTATCTTTAATAAGACAGATTCATTTATTTTTATCAAATAAAAAGGGAGTGTTGCAGGTATTCATACTGAAATTCAAATTGCTGTGTAATTTATCATGGATCTTCAGTGTTAGTGTTAGTGCTTTCAACTTGTGTATTGTTTTATAATACAGGCCGTTTTTTTATCATGTGGTAACATTGTTATATTCTGAACCGTAACAGATACGAAGACGGGTCATCGGGACCAATACAACGGTCGAAGAAAATTTACGAGGACTCTCGCCCTTCTCGAGTTATACGGGGAAAACCAAAAATGCTGTCTTTCGTTTTTTCGAATGGAATTGTTATTTCAGAGAATATCAAGAAATGGAAAAAAATGTTATTGTATTCGAAGTATACTTTGACGATGTAATGATAAATATTCGATAAAACGTTTCGTGTCAACCTGGCCACCAACAACTTTTTCTTTAAATACGGACCTGTTTTTTTATTACATATATTGATGAAGCGATAAATTCACAACCCAAGGGTATATCACATTTGATATTTTTATAGCGTTTCATTTGAAATAACCACCATCATCAGTGACAACAATCAAACATAAAAACAATTTATTTTATCATGAACTTTTGGGAAAAATGAGACCAATACGGAAATTCAAAGCTACATGGCAATCTACATTGAACGCTCGAATTGATGACCTCTTTATTGAATGCGCATAATTTGTCGGTCCAGACAATTTACGTGGGAATTTTCTAGCATAATAGATGTAATACCAATACATGCATCTTTTATTTTTTGTTTGAGATAGTCGATATCTGTACTTGGGTGTTAAAAAAACGGTATCCTTCATGTATCTTGTTCCCACAATTCCCAACCAAACATTTATTCCGAACGTTTCTTGGAAATTGATTTCCCTATGTAAATCTTCATTTGTATTATTCCACCTATAATGGATATTTCTGTTAAACCAACCGTTGTTGGTGAATTTTGATTCGTCCGTGTATATTATTTTTTTACAAATATTTCCAACTTTCCTATTTCTACGTCTTAACCACTTCGCAAATCGTACTCTCCTTCCGTAATCCCTTTCATTGAGGTGATGAACTTTACGTACCCTGTAGCATTTATATTTCTTCTTTTTCAAAATAGTTCTGGAGGGTTTTACAGAAATCCCCATTTCGTTGGCAATTTCTCGTACAGAACAATCTTGATTAGCATAATTTTTGTAACTGACAAATCCTAAATTAAAAAAAAAAAGATGTTTTCACAATGTAAATTTTTGTGTGGTAATATTTGCTTACCCTTAATATTTATTTGATTCCTCACACTTCCAGTAACCACACATTTCCTTGTTTTCTTTCTGTCAAATGGACCATAGTCCCTCAAATTTCTTTCTAATCGTCTAAACATTTGGATGTTCGAAATACGACGATTCGGGTATAGCTCATACATATTCCTTGCCAAAAGAGGATTTCTATTTGATTTTGCATAACTAAATAGCATATCAGTCCTTTTATTATTTGAATACATCTTTGATATGTTCATAAACGTCTGACGTTCTCCACAGATATCAACAACGCATTCATAGAAACAAAGCAAAGCCTACGTGTTCAAGACGGTAACTGAATTGAGATGATATTTGATCATACCAAATTATACAACAATTGAATTTTGACCATGAACTGATATTTTCGTTACTTCCAGGATTGAGAATCATAAAAATATTACGAATTATAATTGATTAGGGAGAAATAAGCCTTGAAAGAAGGATTACGACAATACAAAAATTTTCACAATGAAAAAGAACAAATTTTCATTGTGTTAGGGTACCCATCTGTCGAATTTATTGGGTTGTCTGAATTATATTTTGAAGAAATCGAAACAATTCACAAAATAAGTAACCATAGGACTGTAATTTAAAATTGTCACTGATGATGGTGGTTATTTTAAATGTTATATTGGATAGTGGATTTATCGCTTTATCAATATCTGTAATAAAAAAGACAGGCAGGTATTTAAAAAAAAAGTTAATGGTGGTCATGTTGACACGAAACGTTTTATTGAATATTTATCATTATATAGTCATAGTAACAGATTTTTAAACAGATATAGTCATAGTACACTTCCATTTTTTTATATTCTCAAAAATAACAATTCCATTCAAAAAAAAAACGGAAAACACCATTTTTGGTTTTCCTCGTATAACACGAAAGGGCGATACCATTGTATTGGACACGATGACAGTTATCTTTTTTTTTCATTTCTTTGAGCATACACTCGATAAAATTCGCTCGGTGTGATTTTCTCAATACACAGATGAAACAATTTATCTGTAATAAGGGGAATATGTAGAAGGTTCTCGGGGAGCAACTTTCGCGTTGTTGAATGGAAATCCTCCCTGTCCGCAGAAAAAATCAATAGACAATGTTAAACACATTTTGCTGAATCGTTATAAATGAAATAGTAGTTCATTCAAGTAGATGATTTGAAGAATACAGCTTGAAAAACTGCGAAAATATAGAAAAAAATTATTTGAGCACCCTCCGAAATGAGATCCCTCTCTTCCCGACAATATATTTTTTCCAAGAGTTTTAACAACCCAATTAATGTAAAAATATGTACCTGAGTTTGAGAACAAATCAGTGACATTAACATAGGAAAAAAAAAGTATACAAATTAAATGATTTATCAATCAGTCATTTATTCCACATTTGAAAAAATATTCAGCAACTGCGAGTTATTTGATTCTATTTGGTTATGACCCGAATTCTTGAATCTATTTATTTCTAAACATAATGAAAGATTCAGTTTCAAACATTTCCCTTCTGAATGTAACAGTCGTGATTGAACTCATATCCTGCTAGAAGTTGATTTGCATATGTGGAATTGATCTTTCCATTCAAGAAACTATTTCTGTGTTCTTCGATTCTTCGGGAAAAAGTTTTCCCCGTTTTGCCAATATAATGTTTTGGACAAGAGCCACAAGTCAACTTATATACTACTGATCTATCTGACACTTATTTCTTTGTCTTTTATGTTCTCCTAAACCTAAATTATTATTTGTTATGTGAGCCACGTCCAGGCATTCCCCTTTTTTTTAAACGAGCGATATTATTGGTGGCTTTACCAAGTAGTGACAATGTGCTATAGGATGCTATCGTTTCTTGAAGATGGGTGAACCTGGTCCATAGCACGTTTCCGTAGTTTTTATAAACCGTTGTTGACAGCGATTTGTTTGATGTAACTCAGCTCTTTCTGAAAATTACTTTCTGACAGCATACTATTGAATGAGGCTAATTTATGCTGGTAAGGATGTATGGAAGAATTATGTATGTCGATATCTGTTTAAGATGGTTTGTGGACAATGGCAAAATCGTGTTTATTATTGATTTTCGTTATAGTCAAGTCAAGATAATATATTGAATTATTCACCTCTCTTTCAGTGGGGAATATTATTGACGGGTGAATGGAATCGACACTCGAAAAACTTACCTAATTGCTCAGCTGTGCCGATAAAACTGACTAAATTAGCATCTACGTATCTGTATCAGTACAAAAACTATTCATTATCTTTGCTGGCTGAAACTTCAGCCAGCAACGGACTCAACGAATTTACTATTATTAATCCATCGCTGCATGAATAAAACCTTTCGTCGAATTGAAAATAATTTTGAGATAGATAAATAGTGAAGTGAATCTGAAGATTAACATGATTTTTGTTTAAAGGACGCTCAGTCAGCTCAATTGTTTCAATTGGCGGAACTGTTGTATCTAAAACTGTTCAGTGAAAATCTCGAAATAAAGTTGACTCTTAAATATAATATGGATTTTCATCAGGTATCGGCCGATTCCATCACATTTACTAGATTTTATATATGCTAAGTACTCGTATACTTAACACGTAGTCTCAAGTTCATTCAGGTTGGAGCCCCGTTCCCTTACCCTTTTAGCTGATTTTTGTCGAAGAAGGACAAATGGGTTCATGACTGGGGGATATTGGCGGTATGAAGTCCTCAGATATCAGTACCACCCTTCGCGGTGTACCTGTACCTGGCTGGAGTGGGACAAAGCTTCCCTAGCTTCCCTAACTAGGGACAAAAAAACAAGTACTTAATAGAAATAACTGCGTTAACGCAAGCGAAACATAAGTGGAACCACCTATTGGTGTGACACCCAAGTCAACTTGCCAAGTTTTTATGTCAGTGTTGGTGGTTTGACTAACCAACCGACAACTGCGGTGGCAGAAATTTGGGAAGCTAACCTGAAATGCCATCGGAAAACGAATCCACATGTTTCTAGAAATGATATGAAATCGAGAAAGGTTAATGCAGTCAAGCTGCTGGAAAATAATTCCATGAAAATCAAAAGATAAATAAATAAGTACCAGAATGGGTTTACATTCAATTTTCGAAATGCGATTATGAGAAGAATTCACGAAAACAACTTGGCCTACTTTGAAAAACTGAAAGTTTAAATATATTCTTCAATATGTGGTAGAAGAATCCTTCAGTGCTTCGAACACCGTCGTTTCTACTTCTTTTGTTCGTGATTCCAGTTCTATGTCGATCCTATAGATGGCGTTTTCGGCCGTAGAGTTAAGTTAAAACACGTCAAGTATCAAAAAAAAGAAGAATGTAGGTAGCCCCAAGACCAGCTAAGACCTGAAAAATAAGTTACGGGAGTTTGATTTGATTTGGAAAATAATAATTCGAGATGGACATCTCTAGAAATAATGAACAAGCGAAATATGTATAATACAAGCGGAAAAACGGCAATGGGTCTGTTTGAGATCTCTGACATTGTCTAAGTAGAGTAACGTTGGAAGGGGCTATCATTTGGATAAAAGACTAGTTCTTGTACACATTTTTGATACAATATTGTTAGACACGCTGTATATCACACGTTCAAAAGTGAAACTTCGTTATTCCCTTGCTTGCATAATACTATTCTGAGTCCTAAATTGTAAATCAACTAATTGAAATCAATGAAAGTGAGCACTTACTCTTGAGTACAAATTGGCGGGCAATTTCCTGAAAAATTTGTCATTTACTTTTTAGAGAAATTCGTAACCAGTGAAAAATATGCTTTTCGAAACTGGTCTTTTGAACCTATTCTTACTTCTGATGTCACACTTGCCACTTCCAGACTCTCAAAGGAATCTAAACAATTTTCATTAATATTTCTTCACATAAATTGTAAGCAAATAAAAAAATTAAATATCAAGGTTTCGGAAAATATCTCTTTCTGAAGTTATTGGTTGAAATGAAAGTTATCACATGTCATTTACAACCTATTCCAATATTTTCAAATGAATAGTATGTTCACTTATCTAATTATATTATTCATGATACTACGAGGTCCGTTCAAAAAATAAGGTGAATATTCAAATTTCGCGGGCTACATACATTCCATTAGCGATTTTTTTACTTTTTTATGTTGGTACACTCGTCTCGAACGAATGTTCACAGTTGCAGCTGTTTACCATTTCCATAAACACTGTAAATATTGTTAGTGGCATACGGAGACTGTTCTCCGAGTTATAAAAATGTTGACAAGTGGTACAAGCTTTTCACAGAAGGTCGGGAAGATGTGAATGATGACACTCACCCTGGACGCTCCAGCACATCAACAACCGATGACAATGTTGAGGAAGGGAGAAACATTGGAATGAAGAATCGTCGAACATGCCGAGAATGGCGGCATATCGGTTGAATCATGTCATACAATCTTTCCGTAAATTTTTGGCATAAAGCGTGTGGAAGCGGAGTTCGTTTCAAAATTGTTGAATTTTGACTAAAAAAACCGTCACATGAGCATCACTCAAGATTTGTTGAATGACGTCATAACTGGGTCATAACTGGTGACGAATCATAGATATATGTATTCGAGAATTTTATTAAAACTAGATAATGTCAAAAACACATCAGACTGAAATTGAAAGCTTGTCATGCGAAGCAAATGAAATCCCACTAAGGTACCGTAGACAATATATGAGTCTCTCTTATGCTATTTCTATTGCAGCCAAACCAACACATTGTACATATAATAATGTTTTTTCAAGTCGTTTCAAACAAAATTTGACGGGACATCCAAGAACGGACCCTTCTTTTTACGAAAGGATAAACAAATATTTAGAACAATTAGGGTATACACTTCCACCATTATTTTCCAACTCCATAACTACCCCTCCTCCTTGGATGATCAATCCCCCTGTATGTGACTCCTCTTTATCCTGTTTCACAAAAAATTATACTCTTCCCCAAATTCTACTGAACTTATTCAAACAAAAACTAACCCTTTATGAGAACCATGTAATTATGTACGCCGATGCTTTCAAAACAGATCAGGGAGTTGGGTCAGCTGTTGTATCGCCGGACGAAACATTAAAATACAAGTTTCCCCAAGCCACATGTATATACACAGCTGAACTATTCGCCATACTACAAGCATTATTATTTCTGAAAAATCATCCTGCTGGTAGATTTCTGATTGTAACACACTCTTTGAGTGCTATTAAGGGTACGCAACAGTTATACCGGGTGTCCCACATTTTATGTGACAGGCAATATCTGGTTTGTTGAAGGAGGTATACAAAAATGTTGCATACAAAAGTTTTAGGAGTTCATGAGAGCTATATTTTGATATAATTTTTAAATATACAGGGTGTTTGGTGTAGGTGCTACAGACCAAAATTCCATTTTTTAAAATAGAACGCCCTATATATCATTACATATTCAGATGCTACGTTAAATTCTGATATCATTTCATGTTTGGTTTTTGAAATTCGATTACGGCGTTGTTGAGTTATTGCACTTTTCCTTAAATATAAAGTTTCAAAAAAACTTATTTACTCGTACACGAATCCAGTCTATATCTTTTAATAAATTGAACTAGACTACTACTGAATACAAACCATTATTCTCACCTCTACGATACGATATCGATATCAGTTGAATATAATATTGAAATTCTTGAGAATGTGACTAACTTGAGGGTGAATTGCTTTATATTGCACAATTTCATCAAGTAGCTTATGCTTGTTGATGCCATAGTAACAAATGTTGTTGAATTGTATCTATTTGTCAGTTCGATTCAGTGATTCTTTGCGAAACAGTAACTGGGTTCTTTGTGCGAAAAGTCCAGTATGCCTTTCGCGTTTAGTCCAAGTGATTGCATTGATATGTTATTAATTTTTGGGGAATGTCAGAAAAACTGCCGTCAAGCACAACGTCTATACCAAGAACGTTTTCCAGACAGACCCATTCCGTCACGAATGACTTTTTCGAGAGTTGTAGAAAAATTGCGAACTGGGTCATTTCCTTCTACTATAAAGCATCGTCATCATACGAGATCTGTTAGAACTGAAGATTTAGAGATCAATGTGTTGGCTTATATTATTATTCATCCACATGTTTCTATCCCTACTCTTGCAGAAGAAGTCGGTGTGAGTAAATCTAATGTACAGAGAATTCTGAAAGAAAATAAATACCACCCATTCAAAATTCAGTTAGTACAAGGTTTGAAACCCACGGACTTTGAACGACGACTTGAATTCATTGCTTGTATTCAGGTTATATTACATGAAAGTCCTAACATATTCAGTCAAATTTTGTGGAGCGATGAATCGCGATTCCACAATAATGGAGTTGTGAATCGACATAACAGTCACTATTGGTCTCAAGAAAATCCCCACTGGGTCCGCGAAAGTAATTTTCAAACTACTTGGGGTATTAATGTAAGGTGTGGATTGTTCAATGGCCGCATCATAGGACCTTACTTTTTCAATGAAAATCTCAATGGATTGCGATATTTACATTTTCTAGAAAATGATTTGATCCAGTTGATGGAAGATATTCCCATAGCAGAACGACAAGGAATTTGGTGGCAACAAGATGGTGCTCCTCCTCACAATTCACAGGTTGTTACTGAATATCTGGATAGAACGTACCCAAATAGATGGATTGGTAATAAGGGTCCAATTCGGTGGCCGGCTCGTTCCCCAGATTTATCACCGCTTGATTTTTTCCTATGGGGATATTGTTTTCACTACTCCCCCTTTGAATGTGAATGATCTGAAAATGAAAATTCGACTAGCGTGCAGTGATATTACGCCTGATATTATAAGATCGACTTGTACGAGAGAAGTGATTCGACGTTTCGAAGCCTGTATAATATCTAATGGACATCACTTTGAACAATTTTTATGACTTATTTTTAGGTACCTACCATTCTTATGAAATGATTTATCAAGTTATATTATTTACATTGTTATTAATTAAAGATTTGTTTTCGAATACACCTCTTTCAATTTCGCAATTGTTTCATATTCAAAATGATTCCTGACTGAATTCCACAACTCAAAATTGAAACCATTACTTCGAACACCCAAAATTTTGACTAATTTTCATGTGATCTGATGCAGAGAGAATAATTGTATGAGATATTTTTAAAAATAATAGTCGTTCTCAAGACATTTTAAGCAATAACTCAACAACGCCGTAACCGAATTTCAAAAACCAAACATGAAATGATATCAGAATTTAACGTAGCATCTGAATATGTAATGATATATAGGGCGTTCTATTTAAAAAAATGGAATTTTGGTCTGTAGCACCTACACCAAACACCCTGTATATTTAAAAATTATATCAAAATATAGCTCTCATGAACTCCTAAAATTTTTGTATGAAACATTTTTGTGTATCTCCTTCAACAAACCAGATATTGCCTGTCACATAAAATGTGGGACACCCGGTATACAGACAAACCCATAATATTACTGATAAAAAATGAACTATATAGAATCGAAGACTTAGGGAAAAAAGTATTATTATTATTGGTACCATCGCATATTGGAATCGCTGGTAATGAAAAGGCAGATATTGCAGCCAAAGAAACGATAGACGATCATAGGTCAAGGATAATCACCAAAATAACTACGTCTAATACGGAAAGATACATCAAGAATATGATATTAAATGAGTGGCAGAGGAAATGACTCCAGACGAATTCGAAACTAAACGAAATAAAGCCATCCGTTAAACCCTGGACACACCCACCAAAAACCAGAAAACATCAAGTAATCCTCTGTCAACTTCGTATTGGACATACCAAATTTTCGCACGATTTTCTTTTATCACGCCAAACTATCTGTCATATATGTGATACAGCAGTAACTGTGAAACACGTTCTTCAAAATTGTCCCAAGTATCAGGAAGCAAGAATAGAATTCGGAATACCGAAAAAACTACGAGAAACTCTCAGTTACACTTGTAATATTGAAAATTTCATGTCATTCTTTACACATATCAATATGTATCATTTAATTTGAACACAATAATCATGTAATGTGAAATGTAACGTAGCGCTAATAACCCTAGTGGTTGATGCGCTTATGTTGAAATAAAAAAAACATCAGACTTGATCGGAGTTCACTTTTTCCTAAGAGTACCGATGACAAGCTATGTGATGTTTATACTATCAAGAACTTTATTCAGTCAATTCCGATTATCAAGTATCTGTAAGATATCCTCAGTATCATAGGTATATTCGTAGAGTAAGAAAGTTTGTACTTCAAATTATCGACCATTGTTGCGAAGATATAACAATGTCAGAACAAAACCGAATTCATCAGAGGAAAACAACAATCAACCTGCTGCATTATATTATGTTGTATATATCGAAAAGACTCAAAAAAGGTTAGACTTTATAAAGTAAACGTGAACAACACACTTCGCACAGACCTGCAAGCTCTGGGTAACTTAAAAAGAAAAAAAGGAAAACAAAATAAGATCAGAAAGAAATTATTGACATTTATTTGGCAAACACCTATGTCATTCTCTGCTAGTATCAAAGCAATACTAAAATGGTACGAATAAAAACAAACACATCTATTACTATGTAATGATTCAGATGGTCAGTATCAGGCAGAGAGACCTCGACCGAAGACAAATTTTTAAACACCAAGACGTGTACTTGATTAAAATCAACACATAAACGCGAGCGAGAAATAACAGGAACCTACTGGTGTGACATCCAAGTTAGCTTGCCAAATTTCTGTTAACGTTGGTGTCTTGACCAATCTTCAAAACAGGCAACTGCGTTAGCAGGAATTTGGGGATCTGTCCTGGAATGGCATAGTAAAACGAATCCACATGTTTCTAGAAATAATATATCTATAATCAAGAAGGGTTATTGACGCAGTAAAGCTTCTGGAAAAAATGCCATGAACATGAGAAGATAAATAAACGAGTGATCTTTTGATCATTCGCAATCTAATTTCAATTGAAAAGCCACCGGCAGACAGCTGTTTCAGCCTGTTGGACATCATCAGTACCGTTACCATGTAGATTTTCACGGATGTTGGAATTTGTGAAGTTGCTTTTCAGGGTATCCATCTGTTGTGTATTCTTCAGAGGTAGATGATGTCATCCTCTCAGATGATGTTATCGTCCGTTCTACGTCAAACGAAGAACGAACGATAACAAGTCTTGATAATGCCATGTGAGGTGATGGCGAAACGTATTTCGAAGAATACACAACGGATGAACACCCAAAAAACAAATCGTTCACATGAAATTCTTTTCGTGAGGTTGCATTCAGTTTCGTTTGGGCTGAAAGCAAAGAAAACTCTTTGATATTAGTCAAGCTTTCGACAGTATTCACTGTTTTCTTCGGGACGACTGGAGATTCAGGAAACTCAGGATATAAATTGATGGATGTAGTACGTGGTAGATCATCATGAATTATGAGAAATTAAATATAAACAAAAAAAAACATAGAAAGTTTCATTTCCCATTTTTCAATATGAAAACAATAATATTGTATTGAAAATAAACACTTACTGATGTGAAAATTGAATAAAATTGATTAAAAGCAAAAAAGTATTAATTGAAATAAAGTGAAATATATTTTACAAGGTGACAGTGAAAAAAACCAATACCTAATAGTTATTTTAATCAAAGCTGAAAATTTTGATTAGAGGTTGTTTGTTCGTCAGATGTTACTTTTTGATTATTGAAAAATTATGTGTACATAATCGATAATTCATGTTATTGTGATTCATTCGATTATCGTGCTTCACAAGTTCTAATTAGAACATGAATTTATATGTCCTTATGAGAAATGATGCGACTATTAAAATTCCTAGATGTTGACGAATATATTTCTTATGACAGTCTCAACAAGGTATCTCAAAAACTAAATTCGATTTTTGTATTGTATTGCATTTGTGGAAGGTGGAAGAGGAGGTGGAAGATGTTAGGTCAACTAGCTAAGTTGAGAAATCAAGTTTGGAGCAAGTATTGCAGTTGTAGACAAAAAAATGAGAACTGATCCAGCTTTCAAATATTCATCTTCAAGAACTGTGTAGGTATAAATATGAAAAACTGTAAAAAATACATTCTAATAGGTGCTTTGGTAGTGAGGTTATATTAAAGAAGGCACAGAAATATTTGAATTCAAAAACACATTACTGGTGTATGGTGAACAAAATACTGATTGAATTATCAAAAATACAGATGGAATGTTACACAATCGAAAACACCTATTGAGTCATGTAAAAATTGAAAACATGGAACAATTTTTTTTTAAGATTATGTCATAAATAGAATACCTATACCAACTGCATTTTGAAAATGATCTGGAAAATTTCTACAGGGGAAAGATGTGAGAGGTGAATTTCTTTTTTTTTCTGAATGTAGTAATGTATATAAATGATATCAAGACTTTCTATGTCCCTTCTAGAATTCATGAGGATCGGATTCTTATGAATTTTGATAATTTCTTGGAAGAGTTTTTTGTATGTTCCATATTTGAGTAGTAAAATATGTTGACACCGTCCCATGCAAAACGGTGGCCTGAGTTGATGGTGTGTTATGAAAGAATGTAACCTTTATGTTATTTCCGGTGTCACTTTTTTAAGAAGAATCTATCTTCAGGAAGTCTACCAATTTGGCAGATGTATACCTACTGGATTCAAGTCTGCACAACGCACAGCATATACTATACCCTAATTATAGGTTTTGGAGTTTTGTCCTTCAATCTTAAGACAAGGTTTTTGACAGTTATGATGTTTTTAAAGCAACATACAAAATCAGGCAAGAATGGTTCTGGCTTTCTACTATTTTTTTCTACAAAAGCCTTTTTTCTAAAACTCCCTTTCAAAAATATAACCCTTTCAATTTAAACGATATCAGGATATCATGTAAAAATTGGTCTCCACCCCAGTAACGATTCAATAAAAAAATCCTGTAAAAATACTCACTTTCAAGTTTTTCATTTGTTTAGCGATATCTAACAAATCTCTAGTCGCTTTTACGTTAGTCAAAGCGGCTTTTTTTAAAGATGCACCTAGATCAACGGTAGCTGCGCAGTGAAAAATACATTCTACCTCACTCATTATGAGGTTTTTGTCATATTCATTCAAACCCAAGTCAGGTTTTTCGCAATCGCCTACTATCAGAGAAACTTTATTGAAAAACTCCGGATCGACCCTCCTGAGCGGTCCGAATGCCTGAAACAGAAAAATAATATCTCAGAGTAATAATAGGTCAACTCGAATTAAAAAATATCAGTACATGAAAGAAAATTACATGTCAGTCAATTTTATATTAAACAAATATGTTTCTATGATCGCTTGCAAAGTCAAATCTTCTCGAATGTTTACAACAATATTCGACAGTATTTTTTGTTCACGTCATGTTAGATCATTGTTTGAATGTTAGCATATTTCTTATTATGAAATATTTGCACCACACAAGAACTTTTTTTCTTGCTTGGTCATAAGCTTCGTCAATTCACCGCTACACAAAAAGTTATTAGAGCATATAATTAAATCAACGTAAAACAATTTCAACTACAAATGTATACTGTAATATAGCAATATTTAGATAGAATAGTAAATTGAATCCCAAAATGAATGACTATTTGCAGATTAAAAAAGGAATCTGCTATTTCATTTAAAAAATTCTTAGCAAGCCTTAAATTGGCGCAATATAAACGAAATATAGGATCTTGTCGGGAGGTTTGATTGTAGTAGCAGTAGTAGTATAGTCGAAGTAACTGATATAGTAATTCTTAAAGCTATCGCCGAACTCAAAGGCCAAAAATTCCAATACAAAGAAATAATGCCGCTACGAATTATTCCACGTTGACTGAACAACTGGCGGTTCGTATTGGATAACTTTCACTAACTAAGTTTTATGACTGGCTGAAGAGTCATAAAATTGAATTTGAAGTCATGTTACGGTAACCAATAGAATGTAGCGATGAGTACCGCCATTGTGTCGTCAACGTTCAGTTCAGAAACTGATCGTGATTTGAGTGTTGAAATTCGATATTGGTAAAGTTATATTTACTTAAAAATGTTTGTTATTTGTTTAAAATGTGGCGTCCTTGGACAAGTACTAATAGTAATAATGAGTGTGGTAACAACGCAAACTTTTTCCTGTGTAGTGATTCCAATAGCGCTGGTGAACAATTCGAAAAGAGATATCAGTGAATAATATTCGGATGCATTTGAATATTGAAACACAGAGAGTATGTTTCAATGTATATAAGAAACTACATATCAAGTTTGATTTCGAGGGAAAAAAACTATTACAAGCAACATCAGATTTGACCGAAATTTCTTTCTCAACTGTACGTAAAATAGTCAAAAACAAACCTTATGAACGCAAGACGCGATGTGATGCTGGATTACCAAATCCTTCAGATGTTCATCTAATGAAATCATTAAAAAAAACAATATACGACTGTTACAAAAGCAATGAGATTCCTACAATTGAAATCATAAGGAAGAAATTAAATTTTTTCGGCCATAACGTGAACTGCTGTGACAAAACTCTTCAGAATTGTATAAAGAAACTACGATTTGTATTTAGAATAATCAAACAGTTATGGAAAGCAGAAGAATAGTGGAATTGCGTAACAAATACTAAGAACAAATAACTAAATATAGACAAGAACAACGGCAAATTTTTTATTTGGACGAAACTTAGTATGACACTCACGACACAGTTACGAAAGGGTGGACTGATGGTTCGAGAATGTGTATGCCTAACATGCCTAACAGCTAGATTTCCTTTGACACACGTCTAAATAATGAAATACCAGATGTCTTATTCGATAGTCTACTTAGATATACATACTGGATGTTTTCTGTAAATTCAGTTTTGATTCATATTTTCGTCATCAAAAGCGAAGAGGTACGATCGATTTCCACAGAACTCTTTAAAATATATTCATTACTTGATGAATAAATGTGTTCAGATTCTTTGAAGTTTCTCATTTTTCCCATGTGGTCCCTTGGTGGCAATTCATTTTTCACTCTATTTCATCGGTGATCACCAGTTGTTCATATGATGCATCATATGATGATTCAGACGACATTAACCTATGAGAAGGCCTGTTAGACATGGAAGTTAATCACTACTGAAGTCCAATAACTGTTTGGTTTCGAGCTTCGCAGAGTGAATGAGCCTTGGAATGAGCTAATCCTAGAGATTTTGCCAGAAGTCCATAAATTTTCTTGCCATTCAGGTGTTTGTTTGACAAAGCCTAAAACGATGCCAATGACAGGTTCTTGTCCAATGAAGCTGCTTGCAGCACCCTCCTTCACAAGAGGGTCAGCAGTAATCAGACTCTTCTGTGGTTTATATTACGCAGTAATTCTTTGGGGTGACCTTTTCAGTTTGCCCTTCATTACACTTCAGCACATTCTATATTGATTCAGCTTCGTTTATTTTTCAGATTGTGGAAGATTATATAAATAAAACATTGACTTCCTGAGGCAGAGTAAGTGTAAAACATAAAAAAAGAATGACTGAAATCTGAGCAATAGTTTCGGAAGAATGCGTGGACAAACATACATACATAGAAACATACATATCTACAAAATTTCTGTATATTTGTTTGGGATGTATGAATGATTTTAAGTACATACATACGCGTCGAAATGATAACCTAATTTTTTGAAAACCTCAAAGTATTTCTCCATTGAATTGTGTAAGAATTCTCAGAGAAGCATATTGTAAACTCCATGAAGAATTGACATGTAATAATAATAAATTCTGCAATTACAGTCAATTATAATAGTCACTAATATGTCAATATCTTTCTTTGAGAAGCTACGCAAAAAATTCAAAAAACAGAAAAGAAATGTGAAATTGCATCTGAATCAGAACTGAATTATTACCAACTCAAAAATTTCACTAGCCTCTTCGAAACCGGTTTATCTAAAAAATATCCGTTGTCCCGATATCGATTGACTAGAATTTGGGTTGGTACCATTACGTTCGAGATGAACTGTCATTTATTAGATAGAAAAGAGCTCCAGTTTTCTTTATCATTACAATATGTTTGCGTACTTTGTAAATGGTATCACCAAACTGTCTTTCTAATTCAGAATATATTGATTTCGAAGTTGGGGATTTTCGTTGGAGATGAATCATATACTGGCCATATTTTGCAGCAGATCAATAGGTATATTTCATTGTATTTTCAAGATGAGTTCCTCACGTTCAGAGTAAATGACGATGTTCCACTGAAGAGTTACTGTTTCGAAACTGTAACGTTGTTTAGGGGGTGGAGGATTGAAGAAAATAGTTTCCAAGGCGAAACTCAATCAAAAGTAAATACCTTCCTTCCTTCATATCTTCCTTCAACAATGTGAACAGATCATTCAATTTCGGGTGGTTTTAGGTTTAAAAATTTTTTCTTCATGATTGTTCCCACGAGTAGCGCAGGAAAAGGTCGGTTCATCCCTGTAGAGCCTGGCATACAGGGATAAGGCAGTCTTCCCCGCCGGGTTACCCGGTCCGGCGGGCATCGCTAGAGACACACTTTGTCAACTGTGCCATGCATCCTATCGACGCGATGGAGCTACATCTTAGGATTGGGGTGACCCTGCCAGTAGCAACGCTACCTGTTGGTGTTTCTGATGATTGAGTTGGAAGAAGTTTGTATGCTGGGAAATTTCAGAACTCATGAAATGGATATTATACATTATATAGTGTATATTATATAATGTATATAATATATTAAATCATATATTATACATGCAAACATGTTGTGTCTCAGTTTCTTTTCTCATTTTCATGAAAGTTTTGCAATTTATCCATCAATGAAGGATCTGAAAATGCATATAGTGTAACAAACTTTGTTGGCTTCAGCCCCGTCATATATTTGGAAATTATTTCATTTTATGAAAGGTATATGAATAAAAAAAACAAACTTTTTCAATAGTCTTCTGTCATGGTTAATATTAGGCAAGTCTGTATATGTTATTGAAAACATTTATTCTGAATCAGATACGTGTCAGTATCCTGTGATGTACTATTCAATTATGAATATGCAATAACTTCATCGATATTGGTGTGTAGGCTAAAAGGGTAACGAATTCAAAATATCACTGAATCATCCAGAAAAATATTTTCTTCATAATATTAGTATTTTCATTTATGCCATAAACAGTGAATTCACTGTTACCGCATAATCATTTTAGGCTTTTTAGAAACGAATCAAAATTGATAGTTTCTCGAGAAACCTTCATTTTTTGATATGATGACAACAATGAGATCATTTTTACTATTTTTAATAATGGTCACTTCGATTGCAATGGTATCAACCCAACCTCCAGCCAATTAGATATCATTTTCAGAAAAATGAATATTTTTCTGCATATTTCTACTGGTTTTGAAGGGGCGAGTTGAATTAATGATTTAACGAACCCATTCAAATGAAATTCACATCAAAATTAAATGTTTATTACAGTATAAATAGAAATGGGTATAATATACAGGCATTTTCATACCATAAAGTATTGAAAAATACTGAAATATTCAGTCAGTTCGTCGTTTCAATAAAAATAATGATGTTGATATGTGAAATATGCTGCATTCAAGTTAAATTAACTATTTCTTCTCGTTATTTTTTTTTCTTTATGAAATCATGTTTTGGAAGAGACTTCCACAATAAGTATCGCACATTAAAATACATCGTTACACGTAAATCATATTTTCGAAACAAAGTAAGCGAACATCATTCAATCCACTGTAGTATTTTGTATATTTTAGAAAGTTCAGGAAAAATCACTCTTTCAATTCTTTAGGAATATTTTCATGATTACTTCACCGATCTATAATTATTTTAACATATATTCATTGACATCATATTGAATTACAAAATTGTCAGTTATGCATTATATCAGATTCTGGAATTTTGTTTGAAAACTTTGAGGAAAATATTGACATTTGAAAAAATAATTCACTGGAAAATTTTAGGTTCAGTGCTAGTCTTCGCTCCAATTCATTTCAGTATTATGAGAAACGCCTGATATCTTTAGTAATTTTATTTCTTAGAAACTAGTTTTTATGGAGCAATAAAACAATATTGTGATGAGCTATGTAAATAAACAACCCAAAAAATTATTAGAGCACTCACCATTGAATCCATGGCTGCTGCACATCTCGTCTCTGCATCAGATCCATCTTTATCACGGACTAAGACATAAATTCGTTTGACTTGAAACGACCTCAAAATTTTTTCTAGAACAAGTTTTCCTAATAAACCTGTTATTCCCGTCAAAAAAAATGTTCGGTTTTTGTAAAATTGTTGGATTTCAGTCAGTTCCACATTCGACTCCATTTTTGCTTGACGCACAAAAAATTGTTAGCGAACGGAGGATTGAATATATTCAACGATTGTATGGAAAACAGGAGGTCAAGTATTATGGAAATAATTCAATGGATCAGGTCGACTTCGTGTTTATAACAGACTTGATATAGAAAATGTAATGACTTATAAATTTGAGAATCATATGCGACTGAAATTAGGTATGATTTTCAAAAATATGATTTTACCAGTTCGTAGTAGTTGTACATCCAGGAAATATTTGAAGTGAAGCTGATCAACTTCAAAATAATCTGGATAGATATAGATAACAAACAAATAGATAGTAGTTGTACATCCAGGGAATATTTGAAGTGAAGCTGATCAACTTCAAAATAATCTGGATAGATATAGATAACAAAAAAATAGACTGGCAAAATATTGAAATCAGGCTTTGAATCAGATGCTTTTCTCGAGAGACACTTAGCCTTGTCTGTAACGAATGTCTGTAATGAAGTGTTAGCATTTTCAGAAATGCTAACGCTTCATTGTGAAATTTACATGGAACAGTTTAAAACCACAATACGTACCTATTTGGCTATACAATACCTTTCTCAGGTGTGTTCAAACCTGGTTTTGGCTATATTGCTTCTGTTATTCTTCAGTATTTTGTATCTCTCCTGGTCTCGATTCAGTTAAAAATAATTGTGGTTTTATGTTTCATGAATGTTTTTTTCAAACATTGATTATTCGTAGAATGCAGTCAATTTTCACAAAGATGAGAATCTGCTCATATCTGAAATGTTATCAAACTCGTAACCATTTGTCCTTTAAAATTCTGAGCCCTCAATCCAATTATTATTTTTTTCCAGTTTGTTGGATCTTCTGGCATCACAAGAGATGTTTTCTTTGGTAGAAATACATTAGGTACTATTCGACTATAATTGTTGTTTCTTGTATTTTGGATAATGGAAGCTGAGAGGAACGAATATAGTAGACCACCACTTCAAGTTCAGTAACTGATCTGACAGCTAACACATTTATGTTCTAACACCATGGATACACATAATATTATTCACTTTCTTTTGGCGCCATGGTTTGGAAAACCCTGTATAATATTAATTGCCTTCATTTCTCACACAAATTGTACCCTGTATATTCATGACCATGAGCTGATTAACAGGAGAAAATGGCGGAGTTCATTTCATTTTATAGTTGTCATTATATGTTATATTATTATGTCATGTTGTATTCTGCCAACTTCTAGTTTAATATGATCATAACAATTCAATCACCAAAATAGGTTTTCTTTTATGGAAAATAATGGAATATGGTAAATTTTCGTTATGTGGACACCCGGCGATTTTGAAAAAAAATTTTTGACTGTACTTACATATTTTGATGCGTAGATTACGAATCCGAAAGAAAAAAGCGGCGCTCTCCCTTATTTAAAAAGTTACGGCCCTTCAAAGTTCAGAAAAGGGCAACTTTTCAGCCTTCTTTTTCACTAAATAAACTGTTCAAAAACACAAGCATTTATTCACTAGGTCACCTTTACACCTTATTCCTCCTTCTTTAACACGTTTCACTTCAATAATCAACATTTTTCTTATAAAAATGTTAAAAAATGTACGGAGCTGCTTTTTGGTTACATATCACTGTATTTTACGTTTTTAAGGTTGATGATATGGTTGGTACGACTGATGCAGTCCATATTCCTGAAGTAATTCAAATGTTTTTTACCTTCATTCTTTAGATCGTAAATTGGTTTTTGGTGGTGTATTACGAATTTGAAATAGTAGGCGACGGCAAATACCAACCGCTTTTTTCTGAAATGTCACTAGTAACTAACCTAAAAATAAAATAATGTCACCAGAAGAAGCACTCGTTTTTAAATTAAGTTTTTTATAAGAAAAATGTTGATTATTGAAGTGAAAAGTATTAAAGAAGGAGGAATAAGGTGTAAAGGTAACCTACTGAATAAATGCTTGTGTTTTTAAATAGTTTATTTAGTGAAAAAGAAAGCTGAAAAGTTGGCCTTTTCTGAACTTTGAAGGGCCGTAACTTTTTAAATAAGGGAGAGCGCCGCTTTTTTCTTTCGGATTCGTAATCTACGCATCAAAATACGTAAGTACAGTCAAAAATTTTTTCAAAATCTCCGGGTGTCCACATAACGAAAATTTACCACCAGATATCTCCCATTATTTTCGGAATGATAAGTGAGTACAAAGACTTCAAATCAGCTATTGGTGTACTTGACGAAGTCTATATCGAACCCAAAAACGAAATTTTCGCCCGAATTCCGGTTGGAGAAACTGTCGACGAATATCTTCAAGCACCGAAACAATTGTCGAAAGAATGCAACTTCAAGGCTCTGACAACAGAACAAAATCAGAATGATTTCTTCATCGCCGGTTTGCACTCAGCCAGTATACGACAGTGATTGCTTGAAAACGTTACTCTCGAGTTAAATGAAGCTTTTGATAAAGCTCGACTTCTGGAGATGGCTCAACTGAATTCTAAAAGTTTTTCATTGCCATTCTCGTCAATAAATCCATCATCCAGTCATTCTGATATTGCCGTAAATGTCGCTTCTAGTAAATTCGAATGAAATGAATGTTTTTTCTGTCACAATGAAAAACACGCAAGAAACCAATGCCCAGCTTCAAGAGCGATATGTAAAAACTGATTGAAGGAAGGACATTTCGGCTAAAGTGTGCCGAAGTAGAAGAGCGGAAAGTAGAACAGTAGTGGCTAGTGGAGAAACAGTTGGTTGCTTATTTTTGGCCACTTCGCCCAGCTGCTTCAGTAAAGCCACAGTACCAATCACTATCAATGGATTGAGCCTCCAGGGCTCATTCATACCAGAAGCACATCTAGCTTCATCAATAAGTCCATTGTTTCTCGTTATAACATGCAAAGAATACCTTCTAATATGAAGATCAATATGGCTTCTTCAAACCATGTGTCACCAGTGGAAAAAAGTTTTATAGTGATAAATCATCTATAAAAACATATCAAAGTACTAATTCTGGATAATCTTTGTACTGACATTATACTTGGACATGATATTCTCGAAGATCACTCTGCAATTGATGTTAATTTGGCTGGACCATAGACTTCTATCAAAATTTGCAGTTCAAACCAGGGGTCAGTCCCATCGGCTACTCTTCTGCATCGAATTGGAAATTCAAAGACTTCTCTCGAAAAAAATTATTGACAGAAGTAAATCCCCTTAGCGAGCACAAGTTCTGGTTACAACCAATGCCAATCATAAGAAGCGTAACCAATTATTCTCAGACTACAGATAGATTTACGGAGCTTGATGCATACCCACTTCCAGACATCCAAAATAAAATATTCTTTCTGAAGTTGCGAAATATAAAGTGGTCAGTAGTGTTGATTTTCAGAGTGCTTATCATTAAATACTAATTTCTGAGAATGAAAGACCCTATACAGCATTGGAAGCATTTGGAAATTTATTTCAGTTTCTGAGAGTTCTGTCTGAAGTAAACAACGGAATTTCTTTCTTCAAGCGAGCAATATATACAATCATAAGGAATGAAGAATTATAAGGAACTTTTGCCTACCTAGATGATGCCACTATTTGTGGGAAAGATAAGGATGAACGTGACAAAAATATTTTGCCATTCATAAATATTGTGAAGAAATACAATCTCACCATCAATGAATCCAAATCAAAATTTTCACAAGAATCTATTGATCTTCTAGGATATACGACAAAAGCCGTACTGTAAACGTCTTGAGCCTCTTCTAGATTTGCCACCACCTATAGATCAGCAAAAACATTGAAAAAATACAGCCGCCTATTCAAGTGTCTGAAAGGAGTCATCGCAACATCCATGATGACAGCCATTGAAGGAAACGTCCCTTTCACAGTTGAAACAGATGCTTTAGATTTTGCAATAGCTGCTTCACTTTAACAAAATGGAAAGCCTGTTGCATTCTATTCGAGAACAACTTCCGAAAGTGAGAAACAGCATTCAGATGTAAGAAAAGAAGCTTATGCCGTCATTGAAGCTCTCAGAAAATGGAAATATTAACTTATTGGAAAAATTTTCGGCTAATCGCCGACCAAAAATCAGTGTCGTTCATGTTCGACAATAAACATATAGGAAAAATCAAGAATAACAAAATTCAGAGATGGCGTTTGAAACTATCAAGCAAGCGACACGATATCATACACCGACCTGCAAAAGACAATGACACAGTCGATGCATTATCGAGAGTCTATGCTAGCGCATAGCAGAGACTTGTCAGAGCTCTTCAATATCCATCAATCTCTTTGTCTCCCAGGTGTTAGTCGAAAGTCCCACTGGATACTTTCAAAGAATCTATGAATCTATGAAGGAAATAAAGAGATTATCGTCAACATATACTGTTTGCGCCGTTTCAACAAAACACAAGGTCAATTAATTAAAGCAGCAACTATTATTAAACGTCCCATGATGCTTTTCTCGCTATTTGGATTACCTAGTTATATCCATTCTGATCGTTCTTCATTTATGTCCTCAGAACTTAAAGGATTCTTTCAATCGAAGGGCATTGCCACAAGTCGAACTACAGCATATAGTCATCAAGGCAATGGCCAATGTGAACGAGTGGATGGAATTATTTGGAAAACAGTTGAGTTGGCTTGTCAATCCAGAGGATTGGAAATATCCCAGAGGAAATCAGTGTTGCATATCTACAAAATGTACACCACATGAACGGATGTTTTTACATTATTAAAAATCTGCTAATTGAAAATCAATGCCTTCATGGCTAACAACTCCTGGAACTGTCTTCATGAAAAGACATACACGAACTAACAAATATGAGACCCTAGTAAAAGAAGTCGAATCGCTTGAATCAAATCCAGATTATTCGATGGCACGGAAATAACTGTTTCGAACAAACATTTAGCACTACGAGGTGAGAGGAGATATCTGGAACAAACTGTCCCTAATTTTCATTTTACTCCAATCAAATGAAAATGATACTGAATATTGTTGGAACATACAAAGCCCTGTAGATGATATAAAGAGAACAAATCAATTAAGGCCAATAACATCATCTGTGGAGACACATTCCAGAAATACAATAAGAATCAGAAAACCTCTTACATATTTGGATGACTACGATCGTTCTTGAAAGGTGAGGAAAATGTGATGAAAATTATATACAGTGCCTTCATTCCAAAACTTTCCACCCCTAGTACTTCGTTTGGCAGGGAAAACACTTCAATTTAGATATGGAGGGGACGTTTAAAATCAGTGCCAGTGGTATTTTAGGTTCAACCCCCTTACCCCTAGCTACCCCCACTTAATAATTTTAAATGACACCTTCTATCTTGTAACACATCATTTTGAAGACCAATGTTCACCATTGGTAGCTAAGCAAAAGTACAATATATTCTCGAATTCCTGTCGGACTTTTGTAAATGTTTCGTTATTAATTTGTCTGCATGTGTCAGTAATCCTGTGTCTTAGATCCTGAATGTCCTGCGGAAGAGTGTTGTATACCATTGTCTTCAAATAACCCCAGAGAAAGAAATCCAATGGCGGTGAATCCGGAGATCTCGCCGGCCATTCCAGAACGCCTCTTCTGCCAATCCATTTGTCAGGATACCGTCAATCGAGCCACTGTCGGACATGCAATGCGTAGTGTGGCGGTGCGCCGTCCTGTTGAAAATGTAAGGACTGTGTTACGAGTGGATCCATTACATTTTCCAATAAGTTTAAATACAATTGACCAGTTGAATTTTTCTTCAATACAAATAGGGCCAATTATTTCGTTTCCCAGAATTCCAGCCCAGACGTTTATTTTTTGTGGATATTGCGTATGATCCTCTCGAAACAAGTGTGGATTTTCATTATCCCAGTATCTACAGTTATGTTTATTTACAAAGCCATTAAGAAAAAGAGTTGATTCATCACTGAAGCAAATATTTTTTATTAAATTCGGGTCATTTTGAATTCTCGCAGTGATTATTTCACAAAATTCAATTCTCCTATCATAGTCATCCTCACTGAGTTGCTGAAGAATACTCATACTCAAGGAAAGAACTTGTTCAGTTTTAAAACTTTGTGTGTAGAGCCAACTGAAATATTTACCTACTAACTTAGCGGCTTTCGAAATTGAAGTAGTAGGCTCAACGGCGAATTGGCATATTTTTGAACAAGGTCTAGAACTTATCGGTGGCTCACATTTTGGCCTACATGCCTTTCATTGAAAACCCAGGTTGTCCTACGAGCATACCATCTTCAGCACCATAAATAAAAATGATTTGAGTTCTTTTTTGTAAATTGTACACCAATATGATTTGTATTACTGTCAGTGTCAGTGTAACTGACACCACTTGACAAACAGTTTAAAATCAGGAATAACTAATTCTGATAAAAAATTTTCACCAATTGATTCTAACTGACGTCAAGAAGCAACTGTGTGCCCTCATCTCACTTTCAGCTAAAGCAAAAAACTCTGTGTAGAAAAGAGACATAAACATACCTTTATTGAGTCAGTGGTAGCGGTTCCATAAATTTTTGCATTTTGTTATAATTCATTTTCTTTTTGCCCTATTTTACGAGAACGTATCAACCAATTTCAGTTTTCTAAACGGGGTTGAGTGAGGATTTTTAAGATCTTTGAAATGATGTGTTACAAGATAGGGGGTGCTATTTAAAATTATTAGGTGGGGGTAGCTAGGGGTAAGGGGGTTGAACCTAAAATACCACTGGCACTGGTTTTCAACTTCCCCCTCGATATCGAAATTGACGTTTTTCTCCCTGCCGAACGAAAAGTACTAGAGGTGGGAAGTTTTGAAATGAAGGCACTGTATATTCATTCCATTTTGTATCTATACTAATTCCAGAAATCATAGTTATCATTATCTGTCATATTATTATGTCATGTTGTATTTTATTGATTGAAGCTATTTTCTAGTTTAATCTATTCATAACACAAAACTTCCACTCAAAAGTGTCTGCTGAATGTGAATATTATATATCCACTTCCATGGAAGGAAAAGTTATGTTATTTTTTGTTTTAAATAAATAACTATAATATCCAGTCATATTTTTCAAATTGTGATTAACATTATCATTTCAATGAAACAATATTCATCCCTCATTTAATTTCATTCATGAAAATTGTCATTTGCAAGAATGGAATAATGTTATCCACGCATGTAAGCTCTATATTATGACCCATCCCAACCTTTATCCCAATAATAAATGTACCTTTTAATTTATTTTGCATATACGATATATCTTCTTTCAAACTTCTGTGGTACATCCCGTATACATCAAAATATAGGTGTTGGTTAACGGTGTTATATCTACGGAAACTGATCGATAAAAAAGTAAACAGCACAGTCTATTCGGTAGTCTGGAAACTCTTATTTCAGTTTTCATGTTTGTCATTGAAATTATGTGACACCTCTCAATGCGCAAAGAACTAATATCATTTTCACTCATAAATAAATTGGAATTAAGGAAATTACTTTCTCTTCATGGTCCCAGACATTGACACTGTGTTATCATCCGGAAAACCAGCAGACTTTTCTTTCAGAAAACTGAAATATATAAATGTGGCAAAATTTTTAGAGGGTGAGTCCATTGCTGTTCACTGATATTTTTTTATAAATATGTATATGTTCATTATGTTTTCGACTGATACTTTTCCACATGAAATATCACGTTTCAACTAATAGGTTAATTTGGTCACTTATGAAATGACCTGAATTAAGGATCATTTTTCATAGAACCATTTGTTCGTGATTAGAACGAATGAGATATAACAAAAATAATATAATATCATTATCATATACAAGAATATTATATAATAAATAGTGCTGCAGGTTTTTCCGGGTTTTTCCTGCAGATGGAAAAGCATTTGCGTCACTGGAATCAATGAAGTCGCCCCGGAGCGCCAATTAGTTTTTATTGTTGTTTTATAATCATATTGAGTATTATATAATTTTCACTGTTTTTTTGGGTATAAATATTGATGAAACTTCTTCACGAAAGGACATACAAAATGATCTCGAAATAATAATAAAAATATAACCGTAGCCTATGTTCCACTAATTAATCTAGCAAACGTGAGTGTTGATGAAAACTCAATCTTGTATCACACTAATATTGATGAATTAAAAGAAACGTTACATCGTTACATGATATTAAAAATTAAACCGCAACTGGATTTTTTGACATTTCTCTTAGGATTTTTGAAAATCTTTCAGATAATGGCCTAAACCAACTAGTATCTATGATAAATGAATCCTTCAAAGAAGGCATATTTCCACTTTTCCTCAAAACAGCAATTGTTATAACGATTTACAAAGGTAGTGAAGTGAGCTCTCTCGTGAATTTTAGGTCCATTTCACTCATTCCCACGTTAGCCAAAATCAATATTTTCACTGTTATATGTGCTGTATACTGGGATCAGTGATGGGGGTTAGGTTAGATCCAAAGTGAGTGGGTCTATTCGACCCTCTACCGCAACCCGCAAGGGTTTATTGTGGCACACACCTATTCACACTCGATAAAAAAAAGCAGCTTCTTAACGAAGCCAATCCGTTTGTATGGTGAGTGGTCCTTCAGGTCAGATGGTAAGAGTACGTCTCTTCCGAACTCTAAAAACCTGATTCGGTCCCTAGGGGGGGCAGCACAAAGTATATGCTCTGCTGTTTCATTATTAGTGAGGTAGTTGAATAGTCAAGGTGAAAGATTCTCACCTTGATACCCGCGACCAACTTCCCATATGAGTGTTTTTCACGTCAGCTATACCTGACGATGCCATAGATTCAACCGTGCAGAGCTTTTTCGCCTCTGGTTTTGGTAAATCATCACTTGAGCGTAAACGTTTGCTAACCTGCTCATGGGAGGTTTGTTCTTCCATTTGACAGATTCTGCGTACGCCGCTCAAGAATTTGGTACAAGGCGGTTTCATAAGGTACCCTGTTCTTGAGGAGACAACTCAGTCGTTTCCTGGCTGCACTACCAAACTTTTTTAAGGTTCTGTTATTGCATCAGGAGTTGAAGAGTTGAGAAGCTCTCGCTCCTGATCTAAATTTACAGGGAGGTCAGTTGGAGTCGTAAGCTCGACATCCATCTTCTCTGTAGACTCGCTACTGATCTAAATTTATAGGAAGGTCAGTTGGAGTCGTAAGCTCGACATCCATCTCCTCTGTAGACTCAGCGTCAGAAAGAATTTTTGAGTTTACTCTGTCCATAAAAGTCCCATGAGTAGCTAGGGAAAGAAGGTCAATTACGACAGAGCCCCGCATTACCGTAACAAGGTGATGCAACGACGAGAGGGCGCCCGGTATCTCGAAGGTTCCGTAGAGACAGCTGATAGGCTCAGTGTCATTCATCCTCTCGACATGGATACACACACCTTAGAATTAAACCATCGTTGGGATGCCATTCAGTTAGAGAATAACAGAACCCTAAGTGATTCTATCATTCCCGTATCCAGCGGGGTTGCGTGGAAGCAGGCATCCGATGGCCGGTTTGCTTAACACGTTGACTGTCGTGAGGTACCACGTATGTGCCCTCCATAAATATTAGGTTGGTGCTCTGAGGCACATTATTTGTACCTCGCAGACTAATATCGTTTTACGGACTGAGGTACGGAGTGTGGCTCACAAACGCTTATATTTGCTATATAAACCGATTATGCATGGCACAGTGAGCATGATGTGATGAAAACCCCTCGAAAATTATTTTCAGTTCAGAATTTTTGGTATATTTTTATATTAGTAGGTAGAATTATTTGTCTGAATTCTAGCCACTCTTTACAACTAGAATCTTGATAGAAGAAAATGTTTTATCCATGTTACTGAAAGATTTATTGGAACAAAATACATCCTATGAATTATAACGATAAATTGAAACAAAATTTATAATATAATAATGTGAAGTGATGTCATAAATCGTTATACGTAAATTATGGTAAATAACTTTTATGTGAATGAAAGAAGCAGTTAACACAGTAAGGCTTCTTACAGGTAGAACAAGACCAAGTTGTTCTTGGAGTTTTATTTTGAGCGTCTCTACGTCCAAACTCTGCACTGATGTTCTCGTAGCATACTGTACAACGCAATCGCTTCCCAGTTTGTTCAAAATCATGTTGATCAATATGTGCTTTTTGTTGAGATTCGGGCTCTAAGTGATGAATGCTTTTCGAAAATGTGCTTCACGATATCTTTTTTGAATTCCGTGATTTGTATTTTATTTAGAGTAAGCTTTTTATATACGACATGTGCATTCACTAGTGAAGTCCCCAACAGTGGCTCAACTGCAAGTTTACGGTACCACTTTATACCGCGCCTTAGAGGAGTATTATAGGCTTTTTGCTGATCCGATAGATCAATATATGGTTTAGAATTATTATAATCCATGATTAGCACTGGTTTCTTTCTCTCAGGATCTGCTCGACTTGGCATAGCTATCATTTCGTTCAGATGTTTTGTATTAAGAGCCAAGACATCCCTTTTATCTTTCCATTTCAGCATAACAATTCCGGGATCCCTAATTCTAGCAATGCACTCTCCTTTACGAATTTTAGTTTTCTCTATTTCTATACTATTATGTTTTCTTCTGTTCCTGAGAGTTCCAACTGAGTTTTTCTCTCTAGAAGTAAATTAGCTAGGTTGACACTGGTATAATAGTTATCAACATACAAAGTTCTATCAGCATTTAGGAGTGGCTCCATCAGATCTAAAACGACCTGTTCTGAACAAGAGAGTGAATTATTCGTCTCAGATTGTCCACAATATATCGACATGTTATAAGTGTATCCGTCATTGATACAGAGTTTGTAAACTTTTATGCCGAATTTGTGTCGTTTATTTTTGATATATTGACGAAAGTCGTCCCCGGAATGGCACTAAGGTTTCGTCTATACATACGTTTTCTGGTGGCACCATAACATATTTATACCTTTCGATAAGCAAATCTAAAAGTGGTCTAAGTTTGCGAAGTTTATCAATGCATCCTTGTGGGACAGACTCATTATCAGAAAAATGTATCGTACGTAGTAGCAGCTGAAATCTATTCCTGCTCATATACTTCGGAATACAATTCTGGTAAATATCTTCTTTGGACCAATAATCTGTTATGGATGGATTCTTGTCACTGAGGCACAATATTCGTACCTCGCAGCAAGAACGGTTTGTATGTAACTTTCTGTGCCGCGAGGCACTAATGCTGTGCCTAATTTTATTTTGCAAATATATCCAAAAAAATAATGTCTACGGTAACCGGGCAAATACAGCTGTAATCTATGAAATAAAGAATATTGAAATCAGGACAAAACCAAATATGGCCGGGTGGTCTTGTATTTTTCATTCCTATTGTGGCAGTCAACGTGTTCCCCCACATCCCAAGCCAATGCACTTGCCAAATATAGCATGCACAGTAGTTCAGTCGATGAAAGATAAACAAGGACAGCCAACCCGCCAAATGGGAGAGTTGCCGTGGCTGTATTTTGTGATTTATCGAAGGCGTATGACTGTGCGAATCATGAGATACTGATGCACCGTTACAGATTTCAAAATAAAGTTAAGACAAAATCAATTTCAAATCGAGGTTATATTCAATGTGATGTTCCACAAGAATCGATCTTGAGTCCAATTTTGTTTTTACTATATGTTAATGACAAGACGATGCTTGACATTTCAGGAAATGTCACCCTGTTCGCCGATGATACCACTATACTATCGCTTAAAGATAAGGAAGCTGATCTTCATCATATCATCAATTCAGATATAATTAAAGTCCGGGAGTGGTGCGAATCGAATCTTTCATTCTTCAACATATTGAAAACCAAGATAGTGTTCCTCGAATGTGCAGTTGCTGATATTTCTTTAAACCGCCCGACTATTGAAAACAGTGTGTTTTCTCAATTTCTAGGACGACTAGACATTGACAACATGTCATGAACATGTCAAAAACTATCATATACCTTCTATTGTTTGTTATCTTTAAAATAAGTGATGGATTGATTTTATTCAATTCAATTTTATACGGTAGTGACTATTTTTATACATTTATCAAATGTTATTAATTCAATTCAATTTACATTTATAAATACATGCTTCGTCAACAAGATGTTATTCTTTGATAATATAGCACATTTTGATTGATTGATAAGAACCTGGTTTGACAATAATCTTCCACAAAACTAAACACAAACAAAACTAATTTGCTAACCTTCAGATGTGAATTGGAGACCGTTATATTGGATTCAAGTAATATTAACAAGTATCCCTGCACAAAATTCATATTGATGATAGCTCGACATTTACTGAACATGCTGAAAAACTGTCTGAAAAGTGCTGAACGCTATGCCATCAGTCATAAATGAGGAAGTAGGTTTAGCGGCTGCAAAATATGCCTACCATGAATTAATTACAATTCCAGTGGAACATTTTCGTTCATTATTTCATTCATGAAAAGTGTTGTATTCTTATTTGCAATACAAGACCAAGAAACATCAGTATGAGACAGTAGCATCTAAGTATGTGAGCCCTATATTATGACCTATCCCAACTGATGACTTTATAATAAATGTGCCTTTCAATTCATTTATTATGCATATACAATATAGCTTCTTTCAAATTTCGCTTGTAGGTACATCCCGTAAATCAAACTATACCTATATTACAAAAAGAACCATGGCAAAAAAGAACCATGGCAATCGCATTAAGTTTATCACATAATGTAGCCCAAAATTCAAAATATATATCTGTATTCGTGAATTCATGGAATCATTCATTTACTGTTTTTTTATGTTTTATATGCGACCTCGCAAAATCTCCAAGCGATATAACGGGGTGATTTTCGTGTACCTAATAATATTCATTATCTTACGTAGTTGTTTTCAATAGTTTTCGATCCGTTTGAATTTATGCATTTTTACTTATTCCTTTCTTTCCACATTACCAGAAAAAAAGAAAGCAAAAATTTTTTAAATCATCGTCTTCTGAAAATACTTCTTCTTTCGGTACCAATGAAATGAAATTTCGAAACATTCATGTCATCCCGTGAACTTAGCCCCAAAAACGGATAACAAACATCATATATTTGTGCCTATACTATATCAGAAATCAAAATGAGTTTGATGACTGTATCGAAAAGAGACACATAAGTATAAGAAGTACGTGTTTTGCTGCAGTCATTCAACATTAGCCACTGTGTAGGTAGATATATTGAGAGAGATAAATTTTTCGAGATTTTATTTCGAAATATTCATTTTCATATATGTATGTATCCCTCATCAATACAATCTTCGGACTTATTTGGATTTTGTTTGATATTCTGATTCATTCAAGAGCTGAAGTCTGTTAGTCCTCAGGTTGAGAAAACGACATCATAATACAATGAAACAATCGTAATACTCAATTATAAGAATTTATTCACATCGCATATTCATATTTCCTCTTGGTTCTTTTCCATTCAGAAATCGGTTTGGAGGGGGCGAGATATACTAGAGTAGCTGGGGTTCCGGAGAAAGGAGAGAACAAAAAGTTTCTGACACGTTCTTTATGGCTCAACAACAATAGACTCAAAAACTTCCAAAATCTGAATGATCTGGTAGAAGTTGTTCTAGAGTTTCCTGCTAAGCTTGGCTGGATAGATTTATCATTCAATCGCATATCTGAAATAGATCAGGTGAAGTAAAATTCTTTGAAACGTTATGGAACCGTTAATTTGCGAAATAGATCAAATATGGAGCATAAAGACAAACATTCTTTGACTCTATCATCATGCATTATTGATCTACTATTTTTTGAATTGTAACTCTACCATTAATTTTTATCTACTCCGCATAATTAACGATATTGTTGTAGATGATATCTGGGATTGAATTTTCTGTTTTTCATTTCAGTGTATCCTCAAGTTTCCATCTTTGAAGATTTTATATTTCCATGGCAACTGCATTTCAGAATTGGACCAGGTTTATAAACTAAGACCTTTGAAACAACTGAGGAGCATTACTTTCCATGGAAATCCTATTGCTAATCATCCGAACTACAGATCTTACATAGTTTCTGTACTGCCACAGGTTATTTATTTCAATTATCGTGTCTAAAAACGGCTTCGAAAGATCAGAAACATAAATTGAGTCAACCGTAGTCGAAGATATCGCGGTTCCTAAAAAGTGTCGGGTCATACATTTGATAAACAGTATCACTGTTAAAAATTATGGAGACGAAATATGAATAAATATACAGGGTGAGATGGTGAAACCCCACTCTTTGCGGTGTGAAATTGAAACGTTTTCCATAGAAAACGGTATTGTAAAATCTGACAAAAAACGACAGTAGGTTTCAGTATTATCCAGCTAGCTAGGTTTCGATTTATGATAATTGCATTGGATACAATTCAGTATTACCTTTTCTGGAATCCGATGCTGTTAATCAAGAACTGAACGCAGTTTGTGTCGATATTCCTTTGAAAATTCCACTCATCAACATTCAGTAATGCATTTATTTCAAACGTAAAGTCGGTCATCTTGTTGAGCTGGGCGTTGTCATATCGAATCCTTGATAATCTATCGACTTCAGCAAAATCTGGTTCGTATACAGGGTGATTCAAAGGTACTTTGACAAACTTCAGGAGGTGATTCCTCACAATATTCTTATATGAATTGTACAGATAAAAAAATGTCCGGAAACGCTTCGTTTCCAAGATACAGGATGTTGAAGTTTTATTTTTATTTTCGTTTTTTTCAAATAACTTTTGAAATACTGAACTTAATTGAACGAAACTTGGTAATAAGAGGTTTTTGAGGTGTCGCATTCGAACCTGATGTTCTTATTGCTCCTACTCGTAGGAGGTGCCACCTACACGTCTTTTTCTTTTTTAAAGATTCATAACTTTTTTGGGCGTACTTCTAGCACATTTTTCAGTAAAAAAATCTATTCCTCTATCATGTCTACGTAAATAAGCTACCCTTGTTACTAGTCGCTGTAAGCAACCGTTTTCTAAATATTTGGACTTAAAAACTTCAAGTCGATTATTTGATAATCGATGCATGTTGAAGTTATTACGAATATTTTGCTTTTTTCACAAGAATGCTTTGGAAATGAATTTGACGTTTTACTCGTTTGAAGAGGTCATTACTGTTGGGTACGTTCCTTTATGACATCCTTAAGCGAAATAGTTATTTTTGTATCAAGGGTGCATAATCAGTATTAGTTTTAATAAAATTTGCAAGAAATGTCAACATTTTATTTCAGGAAATTTTGAATATGTAGAATACACTAAAATAAACGAAACTGAATTGTATTCAAATAAATTGTTGGAAGTGTCCACCTTCAGCGAAGATACAGGCAGTCAGTCGTCTAGTCATTGAATCTCGAACCCGCTCAAAAATTATTGGTGTGTTTCTTATTGTTTCACAGGCGTCTACTATTCGGTTTCTTAGATCTTCCTCGTTCACTACTGGAGTCTAATAATCTAGTGACTTCCAATATCCCAAAAATAAAAATCTATCGGGTTTAGATCTGGGGACCTTCGTGCCCACGTCTGGTTAGGTTCTTCTACACCCCTACCGATCCGTCGATTTGGATAGACTGTGTTAAGGAATTCCCTGGCTACAACGCTAAAATGGGCCGGAGCCCCATCATGCATAAACCACATGCAAATACGAATTTCTAATGGTACATTCTGAAGTAGTCCCGGAAATTCATTTTCTAAAAAGTGTCTCCAAGTTGCGCCATTCAGTCGGAGCGGAAGAAAGAAAGGACCTATCAAGTAATTATCAATTATTGCCGCCCATACATTTACGGAAAATTGATACTGATGATGCCTTTCACTAACTGCGTGCGGATTTTCGAGAGCCCAAACTTGGTTGTTATGAAAGTTTGTGATAGCATTTCGGGAGAAGTTTGCCTCGTCCGTGAAGAGTACATATCTTAAATATTGAGGATTTCCAGCCAATTTTCTCAAAAACCATTGACACATAGTAATGCGTTGAGGAAAGTCTCGTGGCAAAAGAGCTTGTACTCTCTGAATATGGTATGGGTAAAACTGTTGATCGTGGATAATTCTCCAAACTATGGACTGAGTAGAATTGACAGCTTCAGCAATTACTCTTGTGCTTGTTTCTGGATTCTCCTCGAGAGCGTTCAAAACAGCTTCTTTCAATTCTGGGGTTCGGACTGCTCGTGGTCTTCCAATAATATCAGCTGCCCTCTTAAAGCTACCTGTTTCTGTCAAACGACGGTGGAGACTAGCAAATGTTGGAGCTGAAGGCAGTACTCGATTAGGAAATCGCCTCTGGTAAATACGTCTTGCTTCGCGCGCATTGTCATCCGCAAGGCCATAAACAAAATGCATCCATTTTTTCAAAATAAGTGTTTTCTACTTCTACTTACGGAAACTTCAACAAAACGTCTGTCACAAAATATGTAATTACCAAAACTACTCACAAACGTCAAATTCATTTCCAAAGCATTCTTGTGAAAAATGCAAAATATTCGTAATAACTTCAACATGCATCGAATATCAAATAATCGACTTGAAGTTTTCAAGTCCAAATATTTAGAAAACGGTTGCTTGCTTACAGCGACTAGTAACAAGGGTAGCTTATTTACGTAGATATGATAGAGGAATCGATTTTTTTTACTGAAAAATGTGTTAGAAGTACGCCCAAAAAAGTTATGAATCTTCAAAAAAGAAAAAGACGTGTAGGTGGCGCCCCCTACGAGTAAGAGCAATAAGAACATCAGGTTCGAATTCGACACCTCAAAATCCTTGTATTATCAAGTTTCGTTTAATTAAGTTCAGTATTTCAAAAGTTATTTGAAAAAAACGAAAATAAAAATAAAACTTCAACATCCTGTATCTTGGAAACGAAGCGTTTCCGGACATTTATTTATATGGACAATTCATATTAGAATATTGTGAGGAATCACCTTCTGAAGTTTGTCAAAGTACTTTTGAATCACCCTATATATTGGTTTGCTGGGCCCGTTTATATTTTTGAATACGTTTTTGCTTCCACGAAACCTTGAAGATGAAATATACTTACATTTGATACGAAACACTTTTGATCCCGCATCAACTGACCTTTTTTAACACAATAATGACCGCTCAATAAAAATAAATTAACATGTTAATAAGATGGGACAACTGTACAGAGTGGACACTTTCAAAAGAAAACTCCTGTTTTTAAACTAGATAGATGAATACTGATAGCTGTGTCTGAAGGTCAAATTTTATGACAAGCACAATGGTGAGAACCGCATATCTATCATTATTTCTGAGTTACATGTTTTTCGATAATGTGCATTTTCGAAAAGTTGCTGTAACTTTTTTTCTGTCAAAAATTTATTATTTCAATGAAAATTCCCAAATCACTTTTAACGTAGAAGTCAATAGTGTGAAAAACTAATTTTTTTTAATGAGATATAAATAGTTATTGATGGAAAACTAATTTTTTGTAATGAGACACTTCCAAAAATGTAGCACACTTGATGTTTCGCTAGAGTCATGTTTGATATAGGTACAGAACTTTCAGGTTTTTTATGCAGACTTGGGAAACACACATTTTGAACAAGTAGGCTTTGGACGATGCGGCGATGAAACAATGCAAATTTTTACTGATAGCTGTTAAGTTTTGATTTAAGCAGTAAAGCCACTCTTGGTTTTTATTCAATTTTAAAACACATTTGCAATGAAATATGAGAATTATGAAAAGTGTAATATGATAGTCTGTTTTATACAAACTGGGGAAAACGCAGAAACAGCATGCAATTTGTATCACGACAGATATCCAAAGAGAAGATACCCTTTTAGAGAAATTTTCGCGAGATTGCGACACAACCTAATTGATGGTGGTCAATTTGAAAAAAAAAGCCAACATTTTATGAATCAAACAGGGATAAGGAGCTGTTGAAAATGATCCCAAAACGTCAACGCGGAATTTGAAAATATCAACAGGCCTACTAAGAACTAACGTTAGGAGGATTTTGGAAAAACACAAATTCAAGTCATACAGGACCAAAAGAGGTCATCAACTCGGACCAGGCGATTTTGAACGCTGCAGGGCTTTTCGCCAGTGATTCTTGGAAAGTTGCAACCAATTGCGTGATTTTTCGTTAAATTGTATTCGGACAGACGAAGCTCGTGTGAGCAGTGCCGGCATTTTCAACCGCAACAATTCTTATACTTGGGCACGACAAAATTTTCGGTAAATATTCGTTTTGAGGCCACACGGCGATTTTGAAAAAATTTTTGGGTGTACTTACGTATTTTAATGCGTAGATTACGAATCCGAAAGAAAAAAGCGGCGCTCTCTCTCATTTACAAAGTTATGGCCCTTCAAAGTTCAGAAAAGGGCAACTTTTCAACCTTCTTTTTCACAAGATCACTATTTAAAAATACAAGCATTTATTCATTAGGTCATCTTTACACTTTATTCCTCCTTCCTTGACACTTTTCACTCCAACAACCAACATTGTTCCAATGAAAATGTTAAAGAATGTACGGTGCTGCTTTTTGGTTAATATATATCTTGTATTTTGCGTTTTTAAGGTTAATGGCATAGTTGGTAGGTACGACTGATGCTGTCAATATTCCTATGTATTTTTCTAATCACTCACGTCAAACTAAAAATCCAAATCTACGAATTTGAAATAGTAGGCAGCGGTAAATACCAACCACTTTTTTCTGAAATGTCACTAGTAACTGACCTAGAAATAGAAGAATGTCACCAGAAGAAGCATTTGTTTTTAAATCAAGTTTTTTATAAGAAAAATGTTGATTGTTGAATTGAAAAGTGTCAATCAAGGAGGAATAAGGTGTAAAGGTGGCCTAGTGAATAAATGCTTGTGTTTTTAAACAGTTTATCTTGCGAAAAAGAAGGCTGAAAAATTACCCTCTTCTGAACTTTGAAGGGCCGTAACTTTGTAAATAAAGAAGAGCGCCGCTTTATTTTTTCGGATTTGTAATCTACGCATCAAAATGCGTAAGTACACTCAAACATTTTTTTTAAATCTCCGAGGGCCCTCAAAACGAATATTTACCAAATTTTCATTCTATTGTGGAAAAGAGAAGTCGAGGGAGATTTTGATTTAGTGTGTGGACTGGTGTTTATTCCAAAATCACTATAATTACTCAATTATTGAAACATTATCGATTCACCGTACATGAAAAAATTGATTGCTTTCCAATATTTTAGTTATTCTTGTGAAGTGGTTTATTTTTCATTACATTTTAATGATTCAAATATAATTTCAGATAGCTAACTTGGATTTCACACCAGTCGTCGCAACAGAAAGAAAATTTCTCTCACCGAAAGAAGCACTGAAGAAAGGTAAAGAAGTGAATAAAAGTCCACAGAGAAAACCTGAATAATCTAGAAAGACGGTGAACCTGAACAACTGACATCAAATTTAGTTTATAATTCCAAAATATACCTTTTCACAATTCTCATTTCATTTAATAGATTCAATTACGTATAAGAATTTGAGAGATTCGACCCTCCATTATCCTTAAAGTTTTACAGGGTTGAAATCTAACCGAAGTGAACTTGATAAAACAAAATTATGTAAAACTTGAATATTCAAGTTTTTTCACTGACTCGGCCGTTACTTGATGAAGATCTATAGTAATTCAGAATAGTAATAAACTACACCTTACGATTTGAATTTCACAAACTTTATTTTTCAAAATTATCACGATATGGTCAAAAGCCAAATTGTCAAAAATACTAATTTCTGAAAATATTTTATTTACCAAATTTATAGCCTCGATGCACCGCACTGTAATTATCGATACAATAAAAGTTCATTTACTTAAATATAGTTATGATATTCGGCAATTAGCGATAATGCAATAATGCTGATTGGCAATATTAGACTTCGACCTAAAATCGGGAACAAGAGTGTCGATTCGGCTGCCACCTTCTGAAGGAAACAGATCCATCACTCCTGAAAATGTACCTTCGGTAAGTGTACCTGTTAATTCATACTGTTGGCCCTTTAGATTATATTTTTGAAAAAGCGTAACATTGTTGAGGGCTATGTTGTACTTTCATTTCAATAAACATAGTATTTTCTACCTATGATTATTATTCCTATGTAAATCCTACCATCTGAGTTAACCCCCAACTCACGAGCCATTTGGTCGTGGAGACCAAATCGTAGCTAAGGTGTAGTTCATGAAATTAAAATATTCAGAAAGTTGGATTCTACTTTCATGTTAGATATTTGAATGAGGTGCTTTGTTTTAAAGTATGTCATTCATTTTGAAACAATACATTGGATTTCAGTGTATCTTGAAATTTTACGACGGAATTTTCTCATTTTAGTGTCTTTTTCGGCGGAATAATTTCAATTCGAAACTCTTTCGAATTCAGTTGATCTTTCTTTCTCTTGCACTGACAAGTTTGTAGAACAAATACATTTTGAATTCGAGCAGGAGAAACTTGAAATATTGAGGTAACAAACTCAATTTTTCAATTAGTATGACGTGTGACCCCCTCTTGTATAATATCCATGCAGTAATGTGCAAGCGAAAAATTCAGTAAATTCAAATTGATAATATCTGCAGTCAATAGGAATTTCAGCAACAGATACAGCTATAGCAAAGTTATACCAGTGTAATATTTGCTGGCAGAATTTAAAAATGTGAAACAATATTGAGGTTCGATTTATCGGAATGGAATTAGTGAATAAAGTCGTACAGAAGTATATATTTCTCAGGGGGGAAAGAGTTTATTATAGAGTTTACAAGAATCCCTGTGAAAAAACTACAAAATGTTTATCAGATTGAATTTTGTGAAATGATATGTATATTTTGTAAAGTTGCAGATGGAAATATATCATCTGGAAACGTCACACGGATCGAATTATGAGAAATTAATATTAATAAAATTCCACCAATAATAAATCAATAGTGACAAGATGATTTTTTAGTAAATCATAGTATTTGAGATATAACAAACAGGGCCGACAGTGAGTAGTAGTGTTCCAAAAGTGTCTCCTTGAAACCTGTTAAATACTAGTCTGAAGTTATCGAAAAATATCAAACCTTCATCAACAGCCGTGCAAACAAGGTTGGTATCTATGAACACAATTTTTTATGAAGGTTAGCAATCGTGAAGGATATTTTTACCTATTTTGTGTGAATTTATATCGAATCAAACTGAAATAACTCGTTAACCTTGAAATCGAACTGAGATTAAATGTGCGTGCGTATTTGAATCTAATTTAACAAACCTAATCACCTGAGACCATCAACAGCCGTTAGCTACGGTTAGTTCTGACCGAGAATACCTACCACAGAGAAGCGGCATTAACGTCGGATCCTTTGATGTTCGGTGTCCCAACTCCGAACCGAAGATTTTGATAAACAACCTGGTTCACTGAGAAAAATGACCTCTCAGCGATATACACTTATAAAAATACATACTCTCACGTTCTAGTATAGTACGTGGGCTCACTGTGAAATATAAAATTATAGTGTGAAGGGCATCTTACTCCATTCAATTTTTATATTGCTAATTGAACAACTTTCGCAGTAATAATAGAGAATATTCAACTATGTTGCCAATTTATTATTATTTATGATGAATTGGCTTTTAAGAAATGAATTAAATTACTTTACTTCGTAAATCAAATTAATTAGATAGAAAATTAAAATAAAGTTACGATAATAAAATAATGCTTATATTATATAATCATTTCATATCCTCTGAAATAAATAAGTCCACCTTTCAATTTAATAATGTGACAAAATCTCAAGTTTCCTTTTTACAGTTCTACCTTTGTTATTATTGATGTCTCTATTAGTATATTCGATGCTATAAAAATTTTCATTCTTATGAATAGCTTAATTATGTACATTTTTGGAAAATTTTCACAAGGATGAAGAAAATCTACATCCTTCATTGGGTTGAATAATATATTCAAAACTGCTCCCCCAGTAGAAATTTCTGTAAATCGATTGTTAAATAAACATTCCAACTGATATATAAAATTAATGAATTCATCTAGTGGTGAGCGCAAATTTCCAAACATGTTTTTTCCGTAGTATAAGCTTTAAAATATCTTAACAGACGATTTACATCCAAAGTCCTGCACTTCGTGCTGAAAGAGTGACACACATAACATGTATGAACTTGAAGAGCTTTTTTTAAAATGTATCCACAAACGTAAATGAATGAATTCTGAGTACATACATCTTCCTTTTTATAATCATAACCCGGAAGGGCAAGGGCTGGAGAAAAGTGATTTTCATCTGATATACATATATCATTTACGTTTGTGGATTGTATACTGATTAATAAATCATCTAAATAATTCTTACAATTCATATGATTGAAATGAAAATAATTTTGGCAAAACAACTTCCGGAATGCCCTTTGAAATTGTATGGGGGTCGGATTAACATTATTTCCGCATTGTTACAGCACCAAAAAAATGTTCAAGACAATCTGAATTGAGTCGTCTCGTTTTTAAATATTTATAATTTAATTTGGAAAGCTTATCCCATATTTTAATTACACTATTCATGGAGAGAATCCAACATTTTCTAAATCTGACTCGATTTGTGACATTTTTGTCCTCTGAATTGAAAATTTCAAGATTTTTCAAAAACGTTAGAGCCTCTTCAAGGGATGTCGAAAAGAACACGAAAGGTTATATTGAATGTCTCTATTACTTGTATTGTACCAAAAGAAAAAGCAGGAAGTAAGTTCATTGCCACGAATGCATTCATTCCACTGGCAATTGTACGGCTTAGAACTTGTGTTGCTAGAGTCACTTTCATTTTTTCAAAATTTGGTTGGATTGATATGTGATTTGGTAAGATTTGGTGCGAATCCATGAAATTGCCTTATGCCTTGCTCATAAAAAGAGCGCACAAAAGACCAAGATGTACTTTTGCCGTCAACGTGAAATTAATGTTTTAAAAAATTGTTTCTAGTGGCTTTTATCAAATGACTTGGATCAAAAATATAAACAATTTTTAACAACCGAGCTCAAATTCAGATTCTTCTAAAGTGACCCCTTATAACTTTGACAATTCATAAAAGTTAGAGCCCATGTCACTCACAATGCCATCAAAATGCAGACCTATATTGGATAATTTAGAAATGCACTTATCCAAAATATTACGTGGATTTTTTGCTGGTAGCAAAATATCTTCGAAACCAATAATTTCATCACATCCTATATCAAAAAAAAAGATTGGATTTTAAAGCCATCTCATCTATAGATATCACACATCGATTGTTCTGTTCGAGCATTGTTTTAATTTTAATTTCAAGTGCCTTAAATATTGATGAATTTTCCAAGCCCGGTCTACATGATATATTTTGGGTCATCCTTTGCAAACATCGTTTTGTTGGAAGAGTCAATAACTTGCTAAGACGTCTATAATTCCTAGAACTTGAAAAGTAGTTGATCAAAGCAAACTGCTGCACTTCTGAAGAATATCTGTGAGATAAAGGTTTCTTGTTCTTTTGTACAACATGCGATTTTATCACTTCCGATAAAGGATTCTCAAAAAACGCATTACACCCTTTTTAAAACGTATTCACTGATAAACCTGTTCTTATGTTGCACTGTTTGGAACCTTTGGTGTAGTAATGAATATTACTGGAGTTTTTCCCAACACCAAATCGTTATTTTTAACACCTCGACACGTGTTTCGAGCACCAAGTGATCATCTTCAAAGAAGAAGATTAAAGCTTCCTCTTTGAAGTGATCGAAACACGTGTCGAGGTGTTAAAAATAACGATTTGATGTTGGCAAAAAACTCCAGTAATATTGATGAAGCTGTTGTCGCTTCACATCCCTTTGTGATCTTCTCCCTTTTTAAAATTTTCAATTTACTTCGCACTGTTCGTTTTCGTGGAGTATTGCTGCTTAATTTCAACTCAGTTTGCTCTTGATTAAATGGCATAATTTTAATGTATACAGAGTTAGGTAGGTACCTTTTGCAACTAACTACCTACCTCATTATGTTTGCTCAGTGCTCACAGACTAATGGAGACAACTAAGGTCGAGGATGACGTGAAGACAACCAAGTCGACGCATGCGTCTACGGAAAAGAGACACAAAATGGCCGTCTTTGTCGCTTCTCTGTGGTAGGTATTCTCGGGTTCTGGTCAGTGCTGCCGTTAAGGTACTATTGTACCGCATTCGGTACTATTCCATGATTTTGATACGAAGATACTACCCGGATCAATATGTAGACTATTCGGTACTATTTACTATAATCCCAATTTTTTACATTTTCACGTTGACTCCCATCGAGTACAGTAAAAAATAACAACAATATGTGTGGCAACAATGCAATTCCGTGTTTCAAGTTCCAGATCAGCAAATACCGTACTTGTGTCAAAATTGCGAGATATCATCATAACTCTGCATTATTTAATCCTGTGTTCTGTATTGTGCCTGTGAACTGTGGTTCTGTCATCTGTCAGTCAGTCAGCAGAACAGTAGTTTTAACTTCTAACCTCACACCTCACCTTTGAGAAATTGGTTTTATTGTTTTGTCAAAATAAATAGGAATATGGACAGGTAAAAATGAATTTTCGAATTTAGCTACTTGAAAACGTCTTTAGTATTGTTCATTCTATTGTGACAGAAACCTAATTAAAACAAAACACATTTGCAATCATGAAAGAGCAATTCAAAGAAGGAAAAAGACACCTTTTTATCAAATGTTCTGATTATGATCTTTCTCTTAAAGAACATTTCTTAGTTTCCAGCAAATTTTTTACTCCATATATTTTCCGAATTTGAATGGATAACATTATTACACGTTTGGCATTACTGGCATTTGGTCTGAAATGACTTATTCGCATGTGCTATACCTAGTCTTGCGCAGTACATTTTGGGTACTATTTTCTTGTAAATTTCGGTACTTTTTGAATTGACGTTGCGGCAGCACTGGTTCTGGTTCAGTATACCTTGAACGGGAGGTTTGTTGTGTTCATTGTTATGCAATTCCCATATTGGAAGACGAATATTACTCTTGTGGATCCAATGCCACCAGAATTGAGAGGAAACAAGATGATGGATGAGAAAGCTATTAACCAAATTATACAGCAAGTATCTAAAACTGTCACCCGAAATATTACAAATATTATCGATGCTAAATTCAGAGAATTGGAAACACGATTTGCTAATGTTGAAATTCAAGTCCAAAAAAACAAAACTGATATATCCCAAATTGAGGACCGCCTTGATTCTATGGAATAGCTCTCTGGAAGGAATAATATTCGCATTTCTTGACTTGAACTGCAAAAAAATCAGGAGCCTCGCGAGTCTGTTATTAAGCTGATAGTTAAGAAATTAAATCTGAAGGACATCAGTATTGAAATTATAGAAAGCTGTCTGTCTTTCGACGAAAAATATACATCTCCTGAAGCAAGAAAAAATATTTTTGCCGTCAAATCAAAACTCAAAGGCTCGGGTGTTGTCATTAAAGAAGATCTCATCTTTTCGACATAAAGCCATATTTTCAGCCGGCTTAAAGTTTGGGCCTAATAATGTTTAGACAATTGATGAAAAAATTCGGTGGAAGCATAATGGGAAAGTGATCAAACCTACAGTAGTGGAAATACAAGAAATAATAAGCTGTATCAATGACAATCAATGTTGAAATTAATATTTTTCTAAAAGTGGATCTAGATCCATTGAAAGTTTATCTTCTTTTCTATTTTTCTATAATTTCTATTATTTATTCTAGTCCAGAATAAAAGGTATTTCGTTACTTATGTAAAATCTCGTATTCAGAATACGTTTCTTATTTCACAAAAAAAAATTATTCTTGGTAAAATTTTGTCTATAAATGCAAAGGTGAATAATTCAATTTAATCAAATAATGCAGTAGATCAGGGTATACAACTTATCAATGTTAATTTTCGTTTTTATTTCATTAATTGTAATATACTTCTGCGGTTTGTAATGTAACTAATCAGAGAGGCACTACAGAAACGCAATTTAATAATGAAGATTGCTCATTTGAACGTTCGATCAATATTTACTGGATTCTATGAATTTTCAGACTTGGTGCAAAACATGAATTTTGATATAATTGCTATAACTGAAGGTAGATTGTCTGATGATGTGGCATCGGATGCAATTATGTTACCTGAATATAATTTATTGCGAAAGGATAGAAACCGTTCTGGAGGAAGGGTTGCTCTTTATTTTAAAAGACACATTAAGTGTCAGCTATTAAATATAGTTGTTGAATTATCCAATAAACTCTGTGAACATTTATGGGTTAAATTTAAGATTAACAAATCGAATTTCATTTTGAGCCTTATATATAGATCACCTAAAAATAATTCAATTATAGACTTTGCTAGGGATATGTACAATATTTTAAATGATTTTATTCCAACTACCGACCACGTTATTTCTGTTGGGGACTTCAACCATGATTTGAGTCGTATGGCAAATCCTATTACAGATTATTTCAACTTTTTGAACTTTACCCAGTTGATAAACGAACCAACGAGAGCCAACATCTTTATTTCTGATAAAAATATGGTATCGGAGGCAGAAACAGTTAATGCGGACTTAATATCAGATCAAAAATTTGTTGGAATATAACAAACTAATGTCAAATTTGTTACATTTAGGGATTATGTTAATTTCAATGCGATAGCATGCATTCAATCTCTGCGAACCTTACCATGGCATGAGCTCTTAGCAGAAAATGATATCTGTTTAAAAATCTGTTTAAAATCTGTTTTTTCATTAATCAGCTGTCGCCCCCATACGAAAGACAACTGTCAGAAGTTGAGAAACTTGTGCGAGCTAAGGACTAACGAGGTCTTACCTTTTAACGTATGATTCCTAACACAGTTGCAGAACCATCCTCGCTTCAACCAGATAAATTCTCTCGAGAAAAATATCTGGTCGAGGCGGGAATCGAACCCACGATCTTCCGATCGTGAGTCGGGCGCACTACCACCGCGGCCAATTCCACAACATATCAATAGAAAAACTGAAATATTCAATGGGTTCTTATTTCATGTATTCGACTACTATGCACCTAAAAGGACGGTTAGAGTTACTAAACCAAAAGCTCCATGGATGACTCAAAATATCAAAAGTTTATTGTTACAAAGAATTAATGCTTTGAGTAAATATAAGAGAACAAGAACCCATCAACACTGGGAAAGATATAAACTATTGCGCAACTTCACCCTCTCCTCGATAAGAAACGAAAAAAGAGCATATTTGAACAGTTTTTGTAGAGTCAATGATAGTAGGAGAGCTTGAGATACTTTGAGGTTTTTCAAAGTTGTGAGAGGTAAGAATAAAACAATTCATGGAAGAACTATCTGATCCTGAAGTAATAAATAATTATTTTTCTCAAAGTTGGGGGAAATGCTGCGATTCAACATGTAATGAAATAATTCAATTCTATGATAGTCATTCTTGTCAGGTGAATGAACCTAAATTTGAATTCAAAATGGCTACCGTTGAAGAGATTATTGACATTTTATTTGAGATAAAAAGTACAGCATATGGTATAGATGATATATCTATAATCATGTTGGGGTACTGCAGCCCTTTCATTGATCCATTTATAGTTCATCTCATTAATCACAGCATAGAAACAAATCAGTTTCCTGATTTATGGAAAATAGCAATAGGACGTCATCTGCCTAAAGTGGAGAACCCATCAAATCTAACAGACCTTCGTGTAATATGTTTTCTACCATGCCTGTCAAAAGTGATAGAAAAAGTTATGTCTTTCCAAATTTTAGAATATGCTCGAATCAATTCACTTATTCCCTTATGTCAAACTGGATTCCAGAAAAAAATGAGTACATCGAATTCTCTCATTCAGATTCTACAAACAGTGATTGCTAATTTGGATAAAAGAAACATTAGTGTGTTAACACTTCTAGATTTTTCCCAAGCATTTGATACTATCAATCATAGTCTCTTATATGCTCAATTCAAATATTACGGTTTTTCTGATAGTTCACTTGCAATGATTAAGTCATATCTAACGAATCGAAAACAGTAGATAGTATCAAATGAAAGAAACTCTGACTAAGTTTAAATTAAAGCGGGAGTACCACAAGGAAGTATTCTCGGTCCACTATTTTTCATTATCTACACCGCTGATATTCTGTCCAGGCATATGCCGATGATACGCAGTTATTAATTAGTTTTCCTAAAGAGAACCTAAATGATGCACAGAATTTGCTGAATGATGATCTATCTTGAACTAATATTTAAAAAAATTGCCTCTTATAACTTGAAATTAAATTCGTCTAAGTCAAAAATATCAGTTTTCCCACCAAAAACTCAATACGACTTTATACATACAAATTTGGCCGTTACTATCAATGATGTACCATTAATGGCCGTTGAATCGGCGAAAAGCTTGGGTTTAATAATAGACAACGATCTCCGTTTCAAATCTCATGTAAATAGCATTCTTAAAAAAACTTTCACTTCACTGAAAACTCTTTACATTTACGGATTACGTCGGTATAATCACGTATCTCAAAAATTAAGAGAGTTAGAATGGCTCAATATGGAAAATCGTAGACAACTTCATCCATCCATGTATGTTTATAAAATGATGAGAAATGAAAATAATATTCACGATGCCACATTATTCGACAGCTACTTTCCAGAGGAGCTTTACATATACTGTTATTAAATATTTCAATTATATTCCTATTCAGTACAGGGACTCAAATTTGAGAGCATTTAAAAAGTTTATAAAAGAATCTTTACTATCTGCACAGTGAATAATGTTGGTAAATGTGGGTCAAACAAACTTACTAATGTCTGGTTTTTTAGTTAGTACTTTTTTTAATTTTGTAATTTATCATATGGTTGTATCAGCTCTAGATGAGCATCAGGGGGTAAAATGTAAGAGTAGCCGAAGGCTAAATCTCGCCTCGTGATGTTCAAGCAAGAAAAAGATCATTTTTTCGAATTATGTAATAATTTGTAATCTCTAAATAATGAAGACGATATTATTATCATTAATAGATTTTTCCGTTAAATTTTTTTTGGTGGTTTTCCCAACAAATTCTAAACAATCTCAAGTACGTAAATGCCATTCAAAATTTTCCTCGAAATATCATAAGACATTTCTGTAATAATAATTATTGGAGAACGTAAACTTTCACCACCGGAGAAACCTGTGCGAAAAATATTTTCCGGGTTTTTTCAAATACTAGCATCGTTCCTAATGCATTCGGAACAAAGGAAGCACCAACTCGGGCAGTGCAATCCTTACAACATAGCCTTTGATAATGTATACCACAATAGTGGACGAAACGTCAGGCATAAAACCTGCAGGCCACGGCCAAAAAAACCCGGAAAATACCTTTCACAAAATCATTATTGGGTGTACAAAATTCTCATGGAGAACAATGTTTTCGGCAGAATTTTCGATGAACATCTCACTGGCTATATTTTCTTCTTCCTAGACTTGATGGTATGACATAACGATAGCTTCTAGAAAAATCATTCGCCAATATTTCAATAACACTAATGATGATCGTTGAATCTCTTTCTCTTCTTCTCTCCTACCAAAAATTAACAAATAGGTAGGTTTTCGGCATATTCAAAATTGACAAAAAAATCATTCAGTTTCTTACATTTTGTGTTCTCTAATCCGTCTTTGTACATTAATTACTTCATATTGTTAAAATGCAGATAACGACACTATGTACTCAGTATGATCTTGGTGGACTAGGCCGTTTTTGTTCATTATACCACTACTCCAACAACTGATTGCTGCTTTTGGCATGTGTGCAAATTCTATCACAGCATATATTTTTTTTGCACCACTAAATATGGAAATTACAAGATCACTAGTGTTGTTGTTATGTCTTAATGGTCCAAGAGGATGTATGACTTGGCACTCTTTCGTTGAAGCAAGCCTTTTTACGGCGAGCTTCTGTCAACTGGCATCTAACTAACTTTCCTTTGACAGCAAAAGTTTCTTAGTTCTACAACTCCTGATTCACAAACTGAACCGGATAATTGGTGGTGGAGTCATAAAGTGACTCAGTCGGCTTTTCAAGTATGGGATACCCTATGGAACTGTCTTACACCAAATTATGAAGCAATTGGAGCTGAATCAGCACGAGGAGAAGAAACAAACCTCTCCTGAGCAGGTCAGCAAACGCACAAGAATCTTTGAGTGAGAGGATTGAAAGGGAATATAATTATAATAATAATAAAAATGATGGTATTTATTGGTTGAAATAGAATATAACAAGCAAGAGGCAAAGTGCAATACTTGCACCTCATACATCCGATATTCTCATCTCAACCAATCAACTGAAGTCTCTTCCGAAATCCATTATGGTTGCCATGGAGGATATTCCAAAAGACTTTGCACAAGGGATATTCCAGAGCCGCACAGTTTGGCCTAAATGGCTTCAGATTACATATGAGAATCAATAGGAGTGATATTATCATAGCTCGAGTCGTAAATTGAACCTTCGTCCCAGAGAAAAATGTATCAACTAATAACAAACCTATCTCATGAAAAAAACTTCCACCAGAAAGGAAGCATCCCATGTAACGAAACCTTGATACAAATCAAAATTAGACTAATGATACATCGAGGAAAGATAAGTATTAAGGAAATATTTCGAATTGAAAATTTTTAATTATTCACTTCTCTCAATATTCCTACACAGGAGTCTGATGTTTGTTTGTCAGAAAATAAGAACTTTCACGACCAATATCACCATAGACATTATGTTACATCCGACAGACATTTATGCAAGTTTTCTCACAGAACAAATTTTGCGGAAGCTTTTCGTCTTTTAGCAGCAGGACTTCACTGAAATCAATATGGTGATCATTATCAGACTGAATACTAGGTAGATCCGGGGAAAATCTAACTTTAACTCAATAAAACTTTACTCAATAAAACACCTCCCCTTCTACCCCTTCTACCTTCAAGGTGGCGATCGTTTCTTTACCCTTCTGCCTACTATTCTCTTTCCTCTTCTTTCCTGGCCTTTATAATTTTCGTAACTATTTTCTAGCCTGTCATCTATTTTTTTCGCTTTCCAACATTATATTGATTTGGTTGAGCTTGTTAATAAGTTCCCCCAACACCCTGCTCGTTTTTTTTCTATCTTCCGTCCATTTTTCACAATTGAAAATGGCGTGCTCCGCGTTGTCGGGTCTGTGCCTCCAGAATCTACATGCATCCGTCTGAGCATTCCCTAAGGCGTAGTTTCCGAAACAACCGTGTCCACTGGCACGGCAGGATGGTGTAATACCCCACCTCGCCGTGCCTCGTATTGACCCATTTCCCCACATCTTTGATTATGGTCCTGGTCCATTGCTCCTTTTCCGGTCCACTCCAGACCGCTTGCCACCGCTCGAATGTTCGCCTTCTTTCTTCCCTTGGATTCCTTTTATCTTTAGTAACCCTGTACAGCCTGTCCCTTTCTATCGCCATTTCCTCAATTGGGATAACTTCAGAAATTGCCATTACGGCCTCTCGCGAGTTGGTCCCTGCTCACCTTTATGGCAGCCGCCCTTTGAACTATGTGCAGTCTCGTTAGGATTTTTTTCTGGTAAGCGCCGTTCTCCAAATATTCATGTTGGTCTGCAAATTATCAATCTTCATTGAAAAGGACACAATGTCTAACACACCTCATACATACCTCATTTATCAATTTTTTTTTAGTTTCCTGATCCATTCTGTCTCTGTATTTTTGCCTCGACTTTTCAAATAAACCGAACTCAGTGAGATTTTGATCTAATACATAGTTCAATGTGGTTTTCGTCTTTCGGGATACAAGTTTAAATACATTTCCGATGTCCTAACACTGTTTCTATCGTAATTGTAATGAATTTGTATCATATCTCTTTTTTCTTCATTCGTGAAAGTCATTTTTCGCCAAAAATTCAATGACTTGTAAAATAACAAAATGTCATTGAGTGTACCAAATTGAAAGTCAAATTTAAAAACATCAAAGTCAAAGCCTATTATAATGAGAATTGATTTTTTGCAATATCTCTAATTTTTCAAGAAAGAATGATAACCAGTGATACATCATTGAAAAGGTAAAATCTGGTTCTATTCAAAACAAAAAGAATACAATATAGGGCCCAAAAGAAAAAATGAAGTTGATGATGGTGGCCGGAAGATGAAACGTCGGATAGCAAATCTGTAAATTATGTAGCAGGGAAAAAGTGGCAATGTACAAATGCAATTTATTTTCGAATCCTTCAAAAAATAAAGCCAGAAAAAAATAAAAACTATTTTCCGAAATTTCTATTGTTTCCGGATATCTCCGGATATACTCGGAACTTTTCCAACCACAATTTAACCATCTTCGTATCTCTCATAGTTTCCGAGATCCCAGTTGTGAGAATCGAATTTGAAACAACCTGTGTATAACTGCATCGGTGAATTCATCTCTGCATCCTATTATCATTCACGCGTAAAGCCTTTCTATGCTTCTGTTCTTCCACCTTAGCTTTCTTGAGAACGACCTTGAAGGCCTTGCATTTTAGTGGGCCTGTTCTGTGGTCCTCGCTACACAGTGGACAAAATTCCTCTCTACTACATGTTGCCGCTTCATGATCCGGCTCTCCATATTTATAACAATGCATACTTATTCATTTCTTGGTCGTATGCCCAGCACCTTCCGCTAGGGCTGTCTACACCGGGAGATCGTTATCTTCCCAAATTTTATGAAATTGACTATATTATTGCATATTTAAGGATTTTTTTGTCGAACTGCGTCAGTTTACTTGAGAATGGCCTAATAAACCGAAACCGAATAAAAATCTTCAATCACATTCTCTATTACCTTGGATTAGTATATGCTTTTTTGAACCAGAATGAGGTTAAGGAAACCCCAAAGTCAATAGAGCTAGTTATGAATGGAATTGATAAACGCATGACGGTGAACATAAAGCCACAACCACAACCCTCATTTATAACGGCTCATTCGTGATCCTCATAAAACTAATTCATATTCACACTAATTTCGAACCACCTTAACCTTGTTGCGCGTCTCTTAGAAAAAAACTACGTTAGTAGTGAAACAAAAAATTCTAGACCTACTTTAGACCAGTGCTGAAACCTTCTAAAAATGTGAAAAGTGAAAGAAAATAGTAGTAGGATGGAACTCATTGAAAAAGGAATGAAGAATTACAAAAATGAAAGGAAAAGTAATATACGGGCGATCTGAGATCGGGAAGTGGAAGGGCAAAACTACAAGTCCTATGAAAAAAATTACATAGCAGAGTTGTAGGTAATTAAAAAAATACAAATTTTGTGTTCACAGCTTTTTGACATTACCTCAAAATTTATGCGAAAAATTCAAATAACCGAATTTTTGGTTTTTTATTTTCAACATTTACAAAAACAAATGTATCTCTACCAAATTTGTAAAACTGGAAAAAAAATATTGAAAACGTAAACGATGATGGTCTTGAAGATTCCGAAGATCTACGAGAATCGGAAAGGTTTGTTGAATCTAAAGATAAGGAAATGTCATCAAAGAGACAAAAACGGATAAATTATGGTAATTCAAGATGAGGTATACATAAATAACAAGAATAATGTATTTAAATATATTGTAATGAATAACGTAGTCAGTATAAAGTATTTGAGTTCAATCGTACGAGAATAATTTTTTTGAATTGAAATGCCGCAACATTCACATGCATATTTATATATTTATATTTTATATGACATAAATTCAATAAGAATTCAATGTAAAAATTGCAACAGCCACATTTTTTAGATAAAATCTCCTTTGAATCCTAATATTTAATAATTAAAAAATTAACTATTTTAGAACATTTTTTGCAATCTCTATGTTTCATTAACTTATTTTTTTTTGTTCATCTTAGATTTCTCAAATAATTAAAGTGAAAATTTTCATAAATATGAAAGCTATAAAGCTATAGCTCTGAATTTTACATAATGTTGAAAAAAATGATTTCGGATTCAAGTTTTCAATTAGGTACATCTGTTAGATACTCTTTCTTCAGAAATTAAGTCACCTATATCGAGTAGGTTTACGTCTGTAAGAAACACATGAAATATTGAAAATGAATATTTTTCCCATTAATTTTGTGATCTGTTCTAAAATCGTTCTCTCCAATAGAAATCTCACTCACCCCTATCAGTATGTGATAAAAATCAATAACCAATTAATATGAAATGTACATTACGAAATTACGGAAAGTCAAGTCCGTACCAGAAATATGTCAAAAAACGCGATTGATGATAAGCATATTTCTGACAGAACGTCAACTTCGTTTATAGTGAGAGCTTTTTGAAAGTACCCAAATGAAAATTGTGGATGGTTTTTTGAAATGGTAGAAACTGCGTTGCTTTTATCCACCGGAAAACCGGCAGATTTTTCTTTTCGGCGTTTGAGGACTATCAACGTGTCAAAATTCATGGAAAGTGAGTATCATCTATTTTGTATACTTATCATCATCATCATATTGTTAAATACCAACTGATTCGTGAATGAATCAATGATGAGGAAACTATTTTTCACCTGATTTGTTATTATCATTATTATTTATTCAATGTTTCAACCCAAATGAGACGGTTCGAAATAAGAAAGTTCAAAAAAAATGTGTTGTTCTCATCCATTCTTTTTCTCTATTCTCATGAAAGTGAAAAAGGTGTTATTCTCATTCCTTTTTTTTCTCTTCTCATGAAATTTTTAAGTCATCTAGTAGATATGCTGGACAGAATTTCATTGGTCTGATATAACTCAGTTTCCTGATACAACAAATTTCTTCTCAGCTTCTTCTGTTAAAAATGATCCAAACGTTAATGAGAGTAAGACAGACAAACGTTAAGAGAGTAAGAGTAAGAAAGTAAGACTTTAGTATTTAAAAAATGCAGTAGAAGACTCAACAGGCAAACTATCACGAAAGGACAAATGCAGAAGAGAAAAAAATGTTCAAACCCGAGAAGATTTTGCGGTGATTCAACAAATAGCCGAATCTCCACCTTCTGCCAACTACCCTCACATAGTGATCTTCCCGACGATGAACCACTAACATCCGCCTATGTCTGAACCCGTCAACAATTTTGACGAAGTCTCTATTGACCAGTTCGAAAACGAGTTCAGCGACAATCTTCTCATATGCCCTTTCAAGCACTCCAAAAGGTCCCACCAGTTTGTAGATCCAGACTGTTATAGGATGGGCATGTTTCTATCTACATACATGATAGACGATAGGGCAGTGAACTTGCAGCCAAGGGGTCTGCTTAATCAAAACAATTACTGTTATATCAACTAGATTTTGCAAGCCCTGATCGCATGTTCACCATTTTACAACTTACTGAACAGTCTGAGTAAAAACATCTCTTCGAACGAGAGAATGACATCTACCCCGGTTATAGTCGGAATGTGTCGTTTTGTGGAACAGTTTGTTCACCTACCTTCCTACATTTTGACGAAAGACGAGAGAGTACATAAAAAATCCAAGAATGACCTAGAAGTTTTAATCAACACTGGCATCCCATTCGGTCCGACGTGAATTTATAAAAGTTTGCATAACATGAGGACTGACTGGATCGATGGTAGACAACAGTATGCGGAAGAGTTTCTTGGTTTCCTTTTGAATAAACTCAAAAATGAAATTTTTGTGCTTAATCAGTTGGTTGAATATTATATTGAAGATGAAAAACCTCTCATTGACTCTGCATTGAGCAATGATTCACATAATGTATGGAACATAATGGGATCCAAAAATAAATGACGTCCAACCAGAAGGATCGACTTCACCAGTACACCGATAAGTGACCTCTTCGAGAGGCAACTAAAGTCGAGCATTCATCGCAAGGGGGACCATATTACTGAGAATATCCAGCCTTTCCTCACCCTGCCACTCAACATTGAGGAAGTGAAGACTGTCAGAGAAGTGCTCAAGGTACTCGTGTCCAAGAGCAGTTTAGAGGAACTGACTTCGTCAAACACAAACGAGAAGGTCGAAGCTTGGGAGCTCTGCAAACTTCCCGTTATCCTCATTTTGCATCTGAAGTTTATCGAATACAGCCACGACCGTTGCACGAAGATTATCAAGACTTTGGATTTTGAATTCGACTTGAAGATTGATTCGACTTTGGTATCGTCCGAAACAGAGTCTCCAACAGAGGAGCAATACTAACTATTCGCCGTCGTTTACCACGAAGGCAAAAATGTCAACATTGGACACTAGGTGACTGATGCCTTCCACGTCGGCTACAACTGCTGGATAAGGTACGGCGATTTTTTGGTCAAGACCGTGCAAGACCGTGTTCTACAGGAAAAGCAATATAATCCGATCTATAATAACACCCTTCTAGGTAGATGAGGTTGCTACTTTCTCGTGGCAACCTCTCGTTCAGCGTCTGAGATCTTACGGAATTTCTCCTTTTAGTTTTTATTGAATTTGATATTATTTTGGTTTTGATGAATTTTTTTATTGTTTCATTTTATTTCAATATGTATTGATGTAATATTAAAATATATAAATGTAGAATGTTAATATCTGAAATCAGATATTTCTTTCATTGATCCCGAAAAAAAATCAAAACATTGAGTTATTGACACTTGAATAATACAACACTTCTAATGTGTAGCAGTTGACTGAAAAACCTCTGAAAATTTGCTTATGGTTTCTGGTTTCTAATATTAATCCACAGCACACACAATCATAAGGTAATGTTTTTTCGAATACATTTTTGTAACTGAAACAAATTGAAGAAGTCAGAAATAAATTAAAAGTTGAACTATTTCGTAAAAGTCCAGTATTTATTCCGAACCAAAAAATTTGGCAAGAGTGATACTGTACTCCATCAAAAATATATGAAATACTTGCGGATAGCTGACAACCTTTGACATCTATTTCTTTCATTCACTAGTACTACAATGTCTTTCGTAATTATCAATATGGAACTCATCAGGAATTCTAACAAAAAAATTTTAGCCATAGGACTTCAAGGTGTGAGATTTTCGAGGATGAACGGTGTTCCAGAAAAAGGAGCGAATAAAAAATTTCTCACTAAGTCCATTTTGATGAACAACAATGAACTTAAGAATTTCAAGCACATAGACGATTTGGTGGAAGCAGTTTTGGAGTATCCCAGTCAGCTAGGCTGGATTGACTTGTCCTTCAATAGAATTACAGAAATAGATGAGGTATTCCAACTCTTGATGACTATAATTCACTTTCTCTGAAACAATGTACAAATTCAATGGTAATATGAACTTTATCTTATGTTCAATATTCCAATTTATGTTTTGGTTCGAGGTAGCTTACATGAAAGCAGTCAACCATGGTAAGTTACTTATCAAAATTATATATCAAAGACTGGCCGTTTCCCATGGCTTCGCCCGCCTAGAATTCGGTTTGTCACATTAAGTTTCGTGACAGATAATTTTTTACAAATAGTTAGAATATTTATTTATCAACTCAAAACTTCAGGTTCCCAACTTCAAAATTGACGAAATTCAATACAATCTTCAACCCCTATTTTCCCCCTTGGGGGTGGAAATTCCTGATTCCTTTTCTTGATGCTTATTTATACTATACAAAGCACCTACCTGCATATTACAAGATTCTAGGTTCAGTAGCTTCGACTGTACGTTAATATAAGAATGTTAGTCAATCAATAGGTGTCCACTTATACAATATTGAATAGCATCAGAAATAATTAGAGTGAAGTACATTGGTAATCCTACTTCTACTAATATTATAAATGCGTAAAGTTTGTGAGGATGGATGAATGTAATATATGTATTTACGTTTTTTTACTTTTTTACGGCTAAACAACTCAACGGATTCAAATGTAAGTTGGTATATAGATAGATCATGACCTGGAATAACACATAGGATAGGTTCACACGGTAAAACAACTGGGAACAGCTACAATTGTATAAGTGGGTACCTATTGATTGACTGACACTCTTATATTAACGTACAGCCGATGATTCTGAACTTAAAATCTTGAAATATGCAGATAGGTTTTTTATATAGCGTAAATAGGCATTTCCACCCCTAAGGAGAAAAATAGGGGTTCAAAGATTGTATTGAATTCCGTCAGTGTTGAAGTTAGAAACCTGAAGTTTTGAATTGATAGAAAAATATTGTAATTTTTAGTTTACAATGGTCTGTCATGAAACTTGAGGTGACAAACCAAATTCAGTAACTGAAAAAATATACCAACTGCTCTAAGTAATGAATAGCTACGAAAATCGAATTATGTTACCTATAAAGAAATTCCGCAAAACTTATACAATCGTCAACGACGTCTGCCCTCACGCTTCTGTTCGCGTTTGTTCGCGTTCTAACAATGGCGCTTCATTGCTTAGACTGCCCCTCTACCCCCGCGCATCGTCTCCCGTCGTCTTACAGTAGACGCGAAGCGTAATGGCTAACTGCGTTGCGTCAAGTTAATCTTATCGTGATAACTTTTAAACTATTCGTCCAAATTACTTAGTGTAAAAGACACAGTTTATCTATATTAAATACTCATAACCATTACTGTATCAATTTTTATAAGATTGACAGATATTCTAAAATGGGCATTGTAAGAAAGCGGACTTTCATTTAGAACTATTCAAAATAAACAATCTTACGGTACATTATTTGCATGTAACTCCAACGGTATAGGCAGCCCACGCCAAGATAGCTCTCAGAGAGCAAGAATTTTTCCGACTTACTCAACTTCTTGTTATATTATGAACAAAATCACACAAAACTTTTGTGAATCATAGCCTATTTGTTATTCTGATGTATAAGCTGTATTTATCTAAAGTTTCATCTAAATCCGTTCAGTCGTTTGGGAGTGAAAGAGCCACAAACATACAAACAAACACATTTATATTAGTATAGATACAGTCAATGTCCCTTAGGTAACTGTAATAGGTACCTGTAATAAAGTAATAATGTTATCTGAATTATCAATACTTCATTTTGAGATACCCAAACTATAATTCGTCTACTGAGGTCCTCTTGACGCCATTTGAGAGATGTCGTGGAGGTGAAGTTCATGAAAATATAGATATTAGTATAAAAAAATAGAATGTTTCTTTTAGTACCTATCTTCTGTTCGAATTTCAATATTTGATACAAATATATATTGAAATGTTCGACAGAATTAATCTGAAAATTTTAATGGAATACTTTGTTGTTTGGATTCTCTTCTAAATCACGAGTATTGCCAAAAACTACTGTTGGATTCCAAAAGTATCATTCTTTAATTATCAAACAACTTCCAAAGTACCACAAGGTTCCAATTTGGGATAGATAGTCTCAAGGAAAAAAATGCAGTAATACAATTCTGAACAGAAATATTAACCTGCCTAGGAACCTATACGGAAATTTACACTATTGAATTGTGTGTGGAGAGATTGGAAGAATCCAGCCTCATACACAAGCTAATAAAAATATTCTTGGACAATCAAGCGGCGTTGGAAGCTCTTGGCTCCTACCGAGCGACGTCTAAGTTGGTAGCAAATTGCCAAAAACGACTCTCCTCAGTGGAAAGACTTAACAGATTGTCTCTGGTCTAGATTTCTGGCCATACTGGCCTGGAAGGTAATGAGGCTGCTGACTTCCTTGCAAAGGAGGGTGCTGCAAGCAGCTTCATCGGACCAGAACCTGTCATTGGCATCGCCCCACATAGCAAAGATATTCCAGGTATATTTCATGAATATACATTTGAGGATATTGTATTATGCTATGAATATGCCATGGATATATATATATATATATATATATATATATATATATATATATATATATATCTTCTGAAGAATATTCCCTGGAAGTACTCCTGGCGAACCTTTGATATATTTTAAAACTATTCCTTGGGAATATTCTTGGAATATCTTATAATATTCTTAGAATATGTAAGGTATATTCTATTAAAAATATTCCAGGAATAGAACCCGAGGAATATTCATAAAATATTCAGGATATTCTTAGTTTATTGTAGGAATATGCAATAGGGAAACATCATAGAATATTCTTTAAATACATTTTATGAATATTCTAGGAATATTTGGAATATTCAAAGAATGTGACGAGTAAACGCTATAAGGCATGTATATATTGCATTTTGATGCAAGATTCACACAAGTAATAAAACACATAATATTCATAAACAAATATATTTTAAAAACAATATACACTGAAATATTTGACGTTTCAACCAATATTAAAAATAAAAAATCTAATTCAAAATATTTATTCACTGAATAAAATATTCCTGAATACTGTCATATTACAAATATTAGAAATGTATTCAAATTAAGATGTTCCTACTCTCAAACAAATGTATACTAAAAATAACAACTCTGTGAATTCATCAGCACTAATTAAAAAATAATAAATATATCATTTCATTGAAAAATAAAAAATGAATTACATCAAGAAATAGGTTAGGTTAGGTTTCTCACTTAAAAAAAATAAACCCACAAATGAAGTATTCAAAATGAGTGGTATGATGGGTTCTTCAATGAATTTCACTTACTTAAAGTTATCCAAACTTTGCTCACCAGAATAGTTTTCCTTATATTTGTCCAACAATGCATCAGCCAGTGTTTCAATAGTAATACCTGGAACAAAATGTACATTAACGTTCATTATCACTATTTGAAAGTGGCACAATAAAACTGGAATAAAAATCAAATAGATATTTTTCGCATAGGTTACTCATGAACATTTACAACATTTTATGACTTAGAGAGCAACTTGCATTGTCTTGTTGAAAAGTACTCATTACGTTTTCAGTTCCTTGGCGCACCTGCCTGTACCAGGTACCACTCTGTTTCCTTTTGGGCAAATTGATACTATCTTGAAAACGAGTGATAAAAATTATGAAAACAAATGATACAAAAGAATGTGTCATTCACTTACTTTTCTCTATCGAAGATACACAACTGAAATCACTCTAGTTCAAACATGTACTTAGTCAAACCAACAAATCCCACACACCAACTCTCCTCGAACCTAAAATGAGGTATAGTAGGTTAATCACCATGACTTTACTATCGATACTATTGCATTTTACTTACTTTTCTTGAAGACTCAATGTATGTAACTCTCCTGTTTGAAGATCCAAAATCAAACTATTCGCTGTACTGCAAATTGGACAACCCCAAATTATAAATGGTACACTGAACGTGACAGAATTATACTTTGATAATAACACCAACACACCATGCATTACACACGCGAACCTACCACGTCAACCGCCATGTTGAATCAAATGTCGAATTCAACGCAAAGGTACCAAGCATTAAGGGACAGCCGCTTTCACAGAGCTTATTCGACTGTCGCGCGCTACACTTCAATTGACCAATGAGAAACATTTACTCCAATTCTTCACTTCCCCATTTCTCTGTTTCCAGGATTTTCCGCTTTGTAATTAAATAATTTCAAATACAAAAAGACAAATAGGATGAGTTCAAAAACTGGTTAACGCTATCAGGGTTATATACATTACGTTATGCATTCGATTAAGATCTTCAAATATTTTTGTTTTTAATAATATTGAATTATTTGAATACGTTATTATAAGATAATTCAAAATTCCATTGTATAGAATATTCCAAAATATACCGTGGGGATATATTCTAAGAATATACCATATGGTATATTCGATCGACAATATTCTTAGAATATTCAAGGGAGAATATTCCATTTATAGACATTCTATGCACATTCTTTCGGGAATAATCCTGCCATATTCATTCAAGCATATTCTATGAATATGTATATATTCCAAGAATATTCTATGAATATTTGGAATATATACATTCGTTTTATGATATACAGGGAATATTCCATGAATATCTGGTGCTGTGTGGGGCTTTAGGCTTTGCCAAACAAAGACTGAATACCTGGATGGTAAGAAGATTCATGGACTTCTGGCAGAATCTTCCAGGATTGGCTCACTCCAAGGCGTTTATTCGCCCTTCGAAGCTTGATACCAAACAGTTGTTGGACTCTAGGTATGAACTACGATGTATAACAGGCCTTCTTAAAGGTCACTGTTATTTATATCATCATATGCAGAGACTTGGACTGTCGAATGACAGTGTGTGTCGCTTTTGTTTGGAAAATGATGAAACAGCAGAGCACATACTTTGTACCTGCTGTTTTTAAAGTTTGTCAGAGCCGTACTGTTACCATCTGACCTGAAAGACCATACAAACTAATCGGCTTCGTTAAGAAGCTGGGTTTATTTGTTTGAGTGTGAATAGGTGTGAGCCACAATAAACCCTAGGGGGTTGCTGTGGAGGGTTGAATAGACCCACTCACTTTGGACCTAACTTAACCTAACCTAATACAACCGAAGGGTATTATTCAAGCCTCATATTCCAAATACCACATTTTTTGCTAATATAATGTTAAGTTTCTTATTAAGGAATGGTAGGAAATTTTGAGGTTCATCAACTCGTAACATTGTTGTTAAACTTTATGTACGGAGCAAATCAGAAAATTAATATTGAGATGGTATTTGCCCAATATAATCCAAACTTATAGCCTAATAACAATAACATAAGTTTTTTATGGCAAAAATTCCATTACATTTATCATTACTGAATAGAACATTTGCAAAAGTATATTACTGTAATCGTGCTACAACAGACATATTAAAAAGATGACCAGTTGCGGTCTTTTCTTGTAATCTTAACTTAAACGTTCTGTGAGTTTATAGTGATATTCACTTTTTATCATTTTTTTTCTTTCTTGACGTTTCAGTAAATACCAGGGGACTATTTAGTTAAACTCCTTGGTATATGTCGGCAATGTTTTTTGATTTCTGCAGGACAAGTGTAACATATATATGAGTGATTACATATCATTTGATATCATGTCCTATTTACTTTCGTGAAAAAATGGATTTATATGAAAACCAAAAAATCATAAATGAAATCAAATGATGCAATTGACTGACATATTTTTAAATCAGGGGGAAACTTTTGAATATAGGGTGATATAAGTTTTTCATTTTGTTTTTGCAAAATTAATGTATACAATTCACTGAGATTATTGAGATCTGATCTTTTATTTGTCGCTTGCTCTTCGTTATCCATCTCAGCCATTCCTGAAAATAATCTTGTCGTATGTAAAATTTCAGTATTATCATAATCTATATTATGGTCATACTGAATAACATGATCTGCCAAAGCACATAATTTAAGTTTTCTTCTACAGTCACTATTATGAGAGATGATACAAATACTCAATGTTCTGAATGTCTGACCAATATATATGACTTTTCACAGTTTTTACAAGGAATTTTGTGAATTTTATTTGAGCTATTTTTGATTTCCATAGGAGTTTCGCTTTTGCGATATAAACTTCATATGGTCATAATATTTTTCAAAATTTTGATGTTTTGATTATCTAATACACTAATCCATTTATGAGTCAGTTCTTGCTTATACGGTAGGGGTCTGAATGTGACTATAGTTTGATTATTTGCAGTATTATTATGTGGAATTTGTGATGAGCTGGAAGATATATTATCTGAAGGGCTAAATAATAATTTGTTAACTGAAAGAGATGAATAGAAGTATATCTGCTGCTGAAAATCAATAAGTAGTAATAGACTTACCAAGTATCATTCATACCATCCAATGAAAATGAAAATAAATACTGTCAAATCTCTCAAGACTAGAATTAAAAGACTTTCACATTCAAATTCATATCAGAAATATCTCAAATAACTTGATGAATACTATTTTATTGAACATAGTACTCAAAAAGAGCGAACCATATTTCTGTATTTTCGCCCATCATCAGTATGGTACAACCAAGTGCAAGGATGGGCAACACTTGGTTGCCAAAAATAAGGTACCAATGCCATCTGCAGAAGAAAGCCGTTTAGATATTGTGTGTATACTAGTAAAATTATCACGGAGGCAGCTATAGCTACCTAGGTGCCATCCTAGTCCAGTGTCTTGATATAACTTCATATCCATTATGGAATTGAATTTAAAGATGAGTTACTTATTCATTTATATTTTTCAGTGCATTCTCAAATTCAAATCGTTGAAAATTTTGTATTTTCATGGAAACTGCATATCAGATTTGGATCAAGTATTCAAGTTGAGATCTCTAGAACAACTGAGGAGTGTCACATTTCATGGGAATCCTATAGCAAATCATCCACGATACCGTAGCTATGTCATTACGGTTTTATCGCAGGTGAGATACGGAATGGCATTGTGAATGAATATTTTTCCTTAGTATTTTTCATACTAGTAAAGCATGTCCATATTTTCCAAAAACGATAGGAACTCAAGTTTACCAGGGTAATCTCGTTAACGGTAATCAGCTGAATTCTGGCAAAATTGCCTCCTTCAGAATCTATTGAAAACACCTTCCCAACACCAGAACAAAAATCATGGTATCTCGACGCGCGTTTCGCTAACCAAGTTAGTTTCCTCAGGAGATCATTACGAGTCATAATGATTCATAATGAGTCATAATGATCTGCTGAGGACGCTAAGTTGGTTAGCGAAACGCGCGTCGAGATACCATGATTTTTGTTCTGGTGTTGGGAAGGTGTTTTCAATAGATTCATTTTACGCCAGAGGGTCCACTGCGAACCATCAATTTTTTCAGAGTACCTGAAATATTGGATAACAGCACCTTTTTCATTAACGGAAAAATACGAGATGAACCAGAAAATCAAAATTGCAGGAATATTGGAAAATTGTCATAGGTACTTTATAATAATAATAAGCAGGGAGGGAGAACACTATTCTCCCTTCAGTGCCGGCCGTGGGTCTACACCCACCCGGTAGACCCAAAACTTGGATCCTAGTAATCGAGGAAGGGGTCCCCATACTCGACCCGCTTGGATGGCCAGAGGCAAGGTGGTGGGGCTGTAATAAATGACCGTCGGGTCTGAATTGGCAATCCTTACATAGTACTAAATATATATAATAATTATTTCAGTTACACTCGCACCATAAAAATTCACCCCCTCCTGTATAAAGGATCGTTCAGCCGAAGGTATTTCTTTTTTAACTTGGTTTGGTAGCGCGAGCGTTACTACCACCAGATCAAAAAAAGTTTGAAATCCGTCCTGATCATACGAATTGACAATTAGTGGACGACTTGGTCAACAGTTGAATTTTTTATCTTTCTATCTTCGTAGAGCAATGGTTTGGCTATGCCACCAATTATTATCTCAGAGACTGGGAGTTTAACCTTCTCAAAATAATATTTGAACTATTATTTTATCTATGTTTTACTGAACGTTATTTAAACTATATGAAAGAAAAATTAATATATAATTATAACCTTGTGAAAACTATGAATAAACCACTAAAACAAAATGACAGGATTATTCCTCTGAAAATTGAGATAACTTCACTCAGGACATAGGTATGCCTTGCCTGAATTCTACTAGATCTGCTATAAAAACCAAATGAGATACAACTCTGAGAAACTATTAAGAGACCCACTCAATGGCTCCTCCCTGTATAACAAGAAAATACTTCAACCTATAATAACATAATAAAATGAAAAAGGGAACCCGATTCATAGCTATATGGTAAATTTTCACCAATACCCTAGGTGCCAATTCGAAAATATAAAACACATACGCATGCAATAACATCTACAATATATCAGAATTGTTTTTAAATACGCTCACCAAATCAACGTAAATGGACTCCCCTGAAGTCTCCGACAAAAGCCACTCTTTTCCCAAAAACTCTTACCAGGAACTCGAAAATGTTCTCTAAATCAACTAAACAGAATCAAACCGCGAATACTTCCAAAACCCAATAAGTATCACTTCTCTAAACAGTGACTTGAAATATCTCACTATTTCAATTCACTCAAAATTTCCTCTATAATTTCCAGCTATTGTAGGAAATTCAACTGGATTCACCAAATCTCCGCGCATGACTGTCTTTATCTCAATTCGACTAAACCGCGATTATTGGTCAATCCCGAAACACCTCGCAAAACTTTGCCCTGAACTACCTCATATTTCAGTACCTCCAGAATTCACTCATAACTTCGTAGGAAGTCCAACCGACCTACTTCTGAGTTCGTACGCTCCCGACTTTTTTACCTTAAGTCGACTAGCCAAATAAACCGAGAATATTCATCACCACTGAAATCCCCTCGCGACCCAGTGTCTTAAAATACATCAATAGCTTTTTCAGCAACCTCCACAAAGGGGCCAACCGCCCCGGCTAAAAGCCCCCAAATGACCCTAGGTTCCCCGCACGACTGACTCCATACGCTATTACCCTTTTTCACCTCAATTCAATTAAACCGCGAATAATTAACAAATCTGAAACCCTTCGCGACACCGGGTCTTCCGGAACCATGTCCGGAGGTCGAAGCGACCCGGTCAAAAGACCGCGAACTCCTCGCGGTTCTGTGCACGACTGCCTTAATTCTTTCTCAAAAATTTCCAAACTTAACACTGTTAGGGGATGTAATTCAAATAATCTCGTAAAAATTCCCACCAATCAGAAAGTCTAAAATTGTTTCTAAGACTGGTAATCTTAACGTCCTTTACATGTCCAGTGAATAAGTCTGCAAGAATTACTATTTCCTGGTATTTCTAATGTCGTGAGCCTGCTACTGATATATAGATGTTACTGCAAGGGTTATTTTGATATTTTATCTGTTTCGAATAAGAGGTATGTAGACTATCTCGATTGCCTTAATTTTATCATGTCTTTAAACCTTTGAACTCATTGAATAAATTTCGATATTTATTATACGTTCCAGTACTTTTTGACTGTTATTCTAAATGGGGTACACAGACTGAATAATATATTTTCTACCCTTAACGTCATGATAATGAAATGAATGATGAGGTTGAATGTTCTAAATATCAGATTTCTTAAACATCGGCAGTTAATTTTAACGACTTTTCCTTTTGTTTGAAGGTGATTGACAATGTTTCGTGATGAGTTTCACTAGTTCGGACTTCCATTGTCTACTATATAAAATGATTTGAAATCCCTGAAACAAGTAAAAAAGAGTCATTAAAAAAGAATAGTTGAAAATAACAATTATATTAAGCAACAATAAACCTGAAATAAAATGATAGTGAAATAACCTACAAGTAAAAATATAATAATTGAATAAATAAAAATTAAAGGAATGAAAAAAGAAAATAATAAAAATAAAAAAGTGTAGAGATTCCAAGTCACGTTAGTTCACGACGTTTCGATTGTTGGTATCTACAATCGTCTTCGGGTGATGACTGGACTGATTCCTCCGAGAGATGACTATTTTATAGGTCGTTGAAATACTTTCACTTTCTCTACTTTCCATTTTCCGCTTCACTGATTCCGTGAGAGATGACCGTTTTGGCGGGAGTTGGTCATTTTTCGTTTGATGATGGGTTTCCATATGTTTCGTATATCTACGCTGGCCTGGCTGTTTCAGATCCGGTAACACTATCCGTAGCAGCCTCACGAAAACCAGGCCCCCAAACGCGGACTGCGATTCCAAGAATTGCATTTACCGGATACCCTGTGAGTGCGGAAAATCCTATATTGGTGAAACTAAGAGGCCATTGAATGTTCGCACTGCCGAGCACAAGAAGCACACACAGCGAGGAGAAACCAGCAAATCAGGAATAGCAGATCATGTTTGGACCCATCAACACAACATCGAGTGGTCCCAAGCTGAGATCTTGCACAGAGAGGAACATTGGTTCAGGAGAAAATTCAAGGAAGCCGCATACATGTTGTCCAACAACGTATTCAGCCAGGCCAGCGTAGATATACGAAACATGGAAACCCATCATCAAACAAAAAATGACCAACTCCCGCCAAAACGGTCATCTCTCAGGGAATCAGTGAAGTGGAAAATGGAAAGTAGAGAAAGTGAAAGTATTTCAACGACCTATAAAATAGTCATCTCTCGGAGGAATCAGTCCAGTCATCACCCGAAGACGATTGTAGATACCAACAATCGAAACGTCGTGAACTAACGCGACTTGGAATCTCTACACTTTTTTATTTTTATTATTTCCTTTTTTCATTCCTTTAATTTTTATTTATTCAATTATTATATTTTTACTTGTAGGTTATTTCACTATCATTTCATTTCAGGTTTATTGTTGCTTAATATAATTGTTATTTTCAACTATTCTTTTTTAATTACTCTTTTTTACTTGTTTCAGGGATTTCAAATCATTTTATATAGTAGACAATGGAAGTCCGAACTAGTGAAAGACTTTTCCTTTGATTGGCTTCGCTCTTGTTGACCTAAAGTTATTTCTGAAAGCTGATAAAGGTTTCCTTTTTCTACTAAAACCCATCTGTTTTGGCAGTCAATATTCAACGAAAAATAATATATCCAACTTATTACAGGGACCATAACGATTATTTTCCTACCGGTGACAACCCTGGCATTGAGAACGTACGCTTTGAGTGAACGCATAAACATAATAATAATATGAATTTATTCAATTTTCAGTACAAGGATCAGTCAATAACAATTTGAATAATCTGAACAAATTCAGGAAACCCACAAAGGACACCCTTGCGTGGATATTAATGTTTTATTCACAATATTTACATTATAAATGAGAACAGTGAGAGTAAAATGGATTTGATAATTCAGGTTATGAAAATGTAAAAATGTGGAAATCGTAAATGTTGGAAATGTTAAAATGTAAAAATATAATCATGAAATAATGACCTGAGAGATAATCTTATGCATTGCTACGAGAGTAGTGAGCCCGCGCGAATAGGAAACATGGCAATAATGCATGCTCTGTAGTGTGAAACTCCTATCTTTGGTGAAAGGCTATATAGCTCCTTCCCAACGGAGTTGGAGAAGTAACAGTTCTACCACTCGTTGACACAGCTGGAGAGGAAATTCGCATCATGCCACCAATGGAGACGATAATAACACGTAGGGCGCTCCACATAATTGAATCCCTGAAGCCACAAGACTTATTTGGATTCAGAGGTTCATAGTGTTCTCACAGAAGAGACTGACATCTGGCAAATTACCACAGCCGTGTACAGCGTTGTCCAACCGATTTCCGAATCGAAAGGACGAAATCCCGGCCTTGCGGTTCGAAAGATTGAACGGCGTGTACGTGTACACAAGATGGAAGCTAAGATCACGTCGGCGAGACAACACGCATCTCATATCTAATGTGTGATAGATTACAGGGTGGCTAACAGGCCTTTCACGCCTCCAGCGAGGCGAATAGTCGCCAAACTGCGACATATCCATCACACTCTGAGCCAAGGAGTGCTGCTGACCACCAAACGGCAATGCCTTGATAGGATACGAATGCTAGTGGCTGCTGAGAAGTCACTAGTAAGGCTTCTCGCTTATTCCAAGAGCCTGCAAGTGTTGTTACAATCTGCCGATCGGTGATCAGGTGGAATCATTTTGAAAGGATATCTATGAACACCCGCATTCACTTTACTTAGATACTCCAGCCCTAGCGCAGTTCGAAGCTTTCAGCAGAGAACTATCTTGCATTTGCTCAGAGACGTTGCGGTACCCGACAAAATAGTGAGATGCCTTGAACAACTGATATCACTCTGGTGGATTCGCTTCACCATAACATCTGGTTGAACCAGAGTCCAAACAGGGTGGGTCACTTTCAGAAGGGGTGTATTTTAGGGCGATTCCCTCAGTCCCCTTCTCTTTTGCATCTCACTATTGTCATTATCCGTTGCGCTCAAAAATACTCGAGGGTATAGATATTCCCTCGAGTGGCACTTCTGAAAATCTGAAGCAAAAGGTCACCCATTTGTTTTATTTGGATGAACTAAAACTGCGTACCTCTGGCGAGAAGGATCTCCGTCGGTCCTTGAAAATGGTGGAAGAGTACACGCATGCTATCGGTAGGAAAGTCGGGATAGACAAATGTGCAATGGTCCATCTCGAAAGAGGATGATGCGGGGACTACGGAGACGATGTGCACCTCGTAAATGGAAGCATCTTACACTATCTGGATGCCTGAGAGACAGTCACCTCGGGGTGGAACAACGCCACTTACAAGAGGCATCAGTAGTGAAAAACTCACACTGTAGCAAGTATCAGCACAAACTTCGACAGATCTGGGAAGAACAGAGTTGCTGCAACAAATATACTTGTCGTTCCAATCGTACTCTACGTACTCTTCGTATTGAAGTACCTGGAAGAGCTATATATCAACTCGACGTAAAGACCCAAAAATGATGCATTTCCATAGGAGATTCCATCCTACATCGTCCGTTCCCCGGTTGTACATCCCCCGACAACAGGGAGGCCGTGGACTTTTGAGTTTGGAGTTTCTATATGACGGAGTATCTCCACGATAATTTTGGTATTTTACATATTAATGGTAAATAAATGTAAATATATAAATATGGGTATACACTGATCGAGATTATAAAAGGAGAGAACCGAATTGAAACAAATACCTATCCCTTCAAATTCTTCTTGAAACTAAGTTGTGGTCGTGATTTCAATTCGATGGTAGTCGATTATATAAGCGTTCAATGTTATAAGAAAAAGAGCCTCGAAAAAGAGAGGTTTCATGTTTAGGTTCAGTCAAAAGATGTTTAAATCTCAAATTTAGGTTATGTACATCGGTACTGAAGGACAATTTAGTGAATAGGTGAGCAGATTTTCCAGTAGATATGACCATATGGTAATGTTATCCATACATGTCCTCTCTTTTGCATATCAACTTCTGTTTGATTGATAATGTTCATATAATATTGAAGATAGTAGATCACGTACCTGAAATGTATTGATATCCCCACTTTCTATTTCCAGAGAGGTTTTGTTCGTTGCGTTTTGGAAAAACTGTCCAGTGAAAATCTCATAATGAAGTGTTTCTTGAATACGCTATGGATTTCCATCAAGTATCAGCCGATTCCATCAGACATCATATGATAATCATCAAATTGACCGTCTGATGTATCCGGCTGTGAAAGCCTACATACCGCGTGATCAATCATTAAATTGCAGAAACTCTCGGAAATATCGAAAAAACTTTGATTTAACAATATTATATTAACAATATCAATCAAAAAATTGCTGTGTTCTCAAAACTTAACTGACTCTGTCTGTCAGCGTTTACGGGATCCCCATGAATTTGAATACCCTGTTCTTTGATCTAGAGACGATGAAGGTATATTTAGATCCTGAAGTATTATTTGGAGATATTTGAATAGAAAGTCTCACACTTGGTTGATTTGTGTCCGAGGCTTCGAATGATTAAATTTACAGTGGATTTTCTGCAGCAGTCAATTCGTCTTTAATTTATGGGACAAGCAGAGGCGTTAAGAATGTGTTTCAAAAAACAATTGAGGTTATAGGAGAGAAATATGCCTGCATAAATTAAATTTGTGACTGAAATCGAGATTACTAATCCAGTTTTTTCATATATGTGAAAAGCCAAAACACATTTGGTCTAACTTATTCAAAGCGAATCGATGACTTTCAAATCTTGAACCGGAACTTTCAAAGAAATTCTCGATAGTTTATTGACTAAGTAGGTATACAAATGTGCAATTGGGATGCCAGTTTGGTTGGTAAAACGCATGTCGAAAAACGAATTACAGTTCTGATTTTGTTAGGGAACAGTACTTGTATAGGAGTTATTCTATGTCAAAAGTTTCATTCAACCTTTTCATCATTCAAAACGTTAGTGTATGATGCACTTGGTGGTGTTTCTATATTGGCTGGTTTTGAAGGTCCCTATATTCAGAAACCATTTCAGTACTGGTTTTGGTCATTTTGGTTCAGGGCCGCTGGACCTACTGACAATTTCATATCCAGGTTACCCTGCCGTCCGTTTAATACCGTTATTGGTTGGCACAACTACTTTCGTATGGCTGAATTCACGTGATAAGTTGACACAAATTCATAAATGGATGACTAAACTCACCGGTTACCATATCTCACATGTTGAAGTTAACTTAATCTAAGCAAAATCGAGAATTGGTCACTTCACTTGGATAACTGCACCGTCCGCAGAAATTCAGGGACGGAGTTTATCATTTTGAATTCTATTCAGGGATCGTCCCTCTTATCATTTCTCATATATGTTATTTCTCCGCAGATTGCTAATTTGGATTTCATGCCAGTAGTTAAGAATGAAAAGTTGCATCCTGCACCTAGAGAAGCTGTTAAGAAACTAAAGAAGAAACCGAAGACTAACACATCAAAATCAAATAACGATGGTTTCAGTTCAGATAAGTAATATTTTTATAGGTTTATACTTGAAATGATTTCTATATTTACATATACTATTATATAAATAACTGAATATACGTGATACAATTCGATATTGACTATTGACTATACTGACTATATTTGTGGGATTAGATTTGTGCGGAGTACTTCAGAATAAATTCTCCAAGAAGCGGTTATTTGAGCTGCTTGAAGCATATTCTGGTTATTAAATTCATATTCTTCGAGAATTTTGTTCCACCTTATGAGCAGCATGGTAAATAAAACTCTCCTTCAAAACTTCAGAGAAAGTCTGAATCAATAATATGTTCTTTAGAAAAATCCATCCAACGCATACACATGTGGTGGTAATTCTAAAATAATTGCCCATAGCAATTTTTCTCAAAATACTCTAAATGAAGGCATCCCCCTTTTCTTTTGAACGAGACAAGATATACTGATCTAACAAAGTTTTCAATGAATATTTTATCAAAACTCACTTCCGTTCCCAATGAATGTTCTGAATATCTACCATTCACCTTCAGACTAAAATATACGTATATTGACAAATTAATTTCTCACATTGAATTTTTATGGAGTAATTTGGTTCCAAGATAATATGTGACTGCGATAGCTTTGAAAATACTTAGAAATATTTAGAACGACAAACGTGCGATACATGCAGTTAAGAGTGTATCAAGAGTTGTCGTTGAGAAAAGTAACAACAGTTCATATATCATCTGTAGTGCAATACAATAGTTACAGAAGATTTCTCTTTAACACTCATCCCAATTTTATAAGAAATATTTTATTTCCATAAAATATGTTTTACTGTCGACCAGTTTATATCTATTAGTCACTTGTTGAGCAGTGTATGAAATGTCAAACGCTGACAATTTCACTAGTGGCGGGTAATTATGGATGCGCAGGGGTCCTAAAAAATGAAACTGTGAGACACAAACATCAAAAGTTCCGACAAGAGTGACACTATTGGTTTTAGCTATACTGTGCTTTGACATTCCATTCACAGAAGCGCAAAGCGCACACCAATGTTTGCATTTGGAAACTTTTGTATTTTTCTTGGAGAAAATAATTCTTTGAATAACACGTATTATATTGCATTCAGTGTTAGTTACCATACCATGAAATTTAATATGTATATTCGGTAGGTCTGAGATTAGGTTTCAATCTATTTTTCATGCTCCTAAGTGATGAAGTTGTTCCCCCCGAGACTTTTTTTGATTTTTTCAGAAAAATGTTTTTGTTTTATTTTTTTATAATATGACACCAAAAATACATTAACCCTCAATTTTCACCCTTATATCACCAACCCCTATTTCAAATATCCATTTTAGTAATTTAATCATTTTTAACCCTGATCATAGGTCGCTTATTCCCACCAGGCGTCTACCGGTGTCACTCCTCACCACCGACATAACTTATAACGGTTATGTCGATGCTCCCCACTCAGTAAACAGCACGGAGTAGGGATGAGAAAGATGCCGGTCTCCTGTCTCTTCCACCCAATAAGCCTTTTCTCACTGCCTACACTACACAGTTTTCGGTCACTATTATTGTTTACTCATTTAACGTAGATACAGTTTGCGATGCCACCGAAGCTGTGAATTATCCAACAGAGATTTTGAACTCATTGGATTTGCCAGGCATGCCACCACAAAATTTACAACTGAGGGTTAGATCGCTCCGTAATTTGATTCCACCACGACTGTGCAAAGTCACTCGAATATAACCCCCAATTCTTATACTTCTATCGCCAACCCCTACTTTTAATAGCCACTTTAGTAATTTATCATTTTTACCCTGATCATAGATCAGTTATTCCCGCCAGACGTCTACCGGTGTCACTTCTCACTCAGTAAACAGCAAGGACGAAATAGGAATGAGCACGAAGCCGTCTCCTTTCTCCTTTGCAGAACAAGCCTTCTCTCACTGCCTGCACAGTTTTCAGCCACTATTATTGTTTATCCATCGAGCGTAGATATAATTTGTTATGCCACCGAAGCTGTGAATTATCCAACAGAAAATTTGAACTCATCGGATTTGCCAGGCATGTCACCATACATAATTTACTGCTGAAGATTAGATCGCTCCGTAATTTGAATCCCCCACGACAGTGCAAAGTCACTCGATTATTCATTAAAACATTAATGAAAAAAGTTGCCGTTGCCATTGATATCACGAATCCATATCATAACTACAAATGTGCTAATTCATTTTAAACGTGTGCAAATTCTAATTAGATTGGCATTTGCAATGACTATTAATAAGTCCCTAGGCCAAATAATGTCCGTTTGTGGCTTGGATTTGAGCACATCATGTTTTTCACGGGGACAATTATACGCGGCATGTTCTCAAGTAGCCATTTCGTTTGTGTTAGCTGAACATCGACTAACGAAAAATATTGTACACATTATAGCATTAAGGAATTAATATTATTTGTAAGTGTCATTGTTCTTATGAAAATAATGTATGTGGTAAAACAACGTTTGCCGGATCAGCTAGTAATAATATACTATTTCACCTCTTCTTCCTGGTTCCCATTTACTGTTTTCGATATGACTTTAAAATTTTCCACTCAAACTACCCATTTAAAATGATTAAATGGCCAAGGTCATGGAAATCTGGTCAAATAATTGTCATGCAATAATATCTTCAAGCCTAAGTCACAGTGTAATCTGTGCCTAAGTGTACAAAAACAAAAACTTTTATTCGTTAGCTGTCAGTTGAAATGTCAAAGTGTTATAGTTATGAAATAATGTGGTTAGGTTCATGTTCATAGAGGTTATATTTTGACTTAGTGGATCTATTTTATTGAATACATTTTAAGTAAAAAAGAGTAAAAAAATGATGTAAAATGGCTAGGATATTTAATAAGCTGGTATATATTCATAACATGGACTTGTAATACTTTACTGTTAGTATTAATTTCAGCACAACATTTCGGAAGATGAACAAAACATGGAAGAAAACATAAGTTGGATTATATACATTGCCAGTCTTACAGAAAATTGCATGGATTCTAATGACATAGAAATTGCCTCAAAAATTATATCTTATAGAGTTCCATTCAGAAGTTATTTTCCCGAATTCATTGATGTTCTGAAGGAAATTGATGTGAAAAAGGGTATATCATTGTCTAACTATAAAATAGCTGTGGCAGATAAGTGGTTGTTTAAAATTATTCTCTTGAATTCAATAAAACACTTCAATATTCTTCATGAAAAAACTGAAAGTGTCGATTATTACAAAACAGAAGTGTTAATTTCTTTAGTTGAGTACATCATTGAGCTCATAGATATAGTAAAAGAAAACTCACTTTATCTCTTGAAAACTCTTCAATATTTACTGAAGAGACAAGATATTCTATCAAATTCTTTGAGTTGTGATGTTCTGAAATGTATGAGTAAAGTAGCCTTGTCGCCGATAATAGGTTTCAAACAAATTGCTCATGGAATCTCAAAAATAGTAATTAATTTTCTATCTTTTGAATCGCTAGAATCAATCCATAATAGTTTGATATTACCTGTAAGAGGTATAGAGACTTTTCCTCTCTTGAGGCTACTTCCAGACCATTATGTTATAATAAATCTTAAGACATTAGTCAAAAAAGTTTTGAAAATGTTCACCAACAGTATTGAGAGTAAAGATGGAGGTTTTTTATACGATAGACTGCTGATTTGTAGCTTTGAAAATTGGCGTAACCAAATTTGGCCATATTTTTGCAAAAAATTGCTGAAAATTGAGTATGAAGGGTAAGAATTTGGAGACTATTTTTGAATAAAGCAATCATCATATTCATTTCAGTGAATTCTACCAAAGTCTTGTGAAGTATTGGATACCATCCAGTGTTTTAGCTTACAAAACAGAATTTTATGATTTTCTGAAAAATGAACCAATAGATCGAAGACTGAAAGCATCTATATTACTCGAATCGAGGAAACATGGATACCCACTGAAAGATGTAAGCCTTTTCTTTTACAATGTTGACACAAGAAATCTAGGACTGAGACTGGCTGCAACTTATAGAAAAAAAACTCTTTGTCCAATAATAAGTGATATCAAAATCATGATGGACTTCTTGCACTCCAATTTGAAAACATGTCTTGAAGACAATGAATTGAAGAGTCTCAGTTTGATGTTTTCCCAGGTCTTCTTTTATGCACATAATGATTTAAAAAGAGGCTGTGAAAACATGAATTTTTATGAGAAAGTTGTTAACGAAGCTTATGAATACTGCTATGGAAATCTAATTACAGATCATTATGAAGTTGGTGCCCAACTGTTACAGATAATATGGACAACACTGACAGGTAATTTTTTTTTGTATGTTTGTCTTTGATTGCCTTTAAATTCTCCCACATATTGTTGCTTGTTGCGAATCATTGTTGCATGAATCTGAGATTCATTATCTTCATAAAAGAGCATTTGAAGTTATGTTACAATCCCAGTATGCAATATAAAAGTATCTTTTGTGATCCCCTCCTGAATGATTTTATAAATTGTTCGTATTTAAAATCTCTATTTTTCAAGAAACAGCACTCTAATATTTCGAAATTGGGGTTTTTTATAATTATATTTTTATGTGAAAAGAGTTGATTACCAAACAATTTCTGCACGTGGATACTTTTATCTCCAATAAGCTGTTGTTTTCCTTGAGTTCCTTAAGAGTTCTAAAAATTGTCAATCTATTGACGCCGGCCATACTCGCGCATTTTTGCACCAAGTACGGATATTGTATTTTAAAAGAATTATAAATATTCATAACAATTGTAATTTCATTTATACAGTGTGACCCATTTAAAATGGAACCACCCCTGTAGAATGTTCATTTTTCAATCAATCTCAATTTTTTTTTTATTGAAATATTAATTATGAAAAACTGTATCTTGATACTAACTTTCACAATTTTAGTTTCATTTCCAAGGCAAAAACGGCAAAAGTTTATTAGGCAATTTTTGTTTTCAAATTTGACTACACCACTGGATTCGTAGTCGTTATAAATCAAAACTGTCAAATTTTCATTAAAAAATATTTGTTAACAACGAAGTTACAACAACTTCAATTTTGGAAACAAAGTATTTGTTTGTAATTTTTATTCAGATTATAGACATATTTGAGGTATGACAACACTGTCATCACCAAGTAGAACACCAGTGAATTTGTACAGTGAAAATCCGAAGTCAACAGCTCAATGCGTTCTACAGTTATAACTCCTGAAAATATGGTAATGTGAGAGATTTGTGGTGCAAGCGTTTTGTAATAAAAATCTGACTACGCCACTGGATTTGTGGATAATATTCCCTTAAAATCATTCATTTGAGTGTAGGTTACGAGAAGTGAAAATTAAAATAAAAATTGAATAATTGAATAACAGAAAATTAAAAGTTCATTTTCAAGTTACGCAGTAGTAGACCAAGTTCAGAATCTCATGTCATGGGATCTCCCAATTGCGCTTTTACCAAATCTTGATAGAATCTTGAAGTATTAATGGTCATACTTGTGAGCTTTTTGGAAGTTTCCCAATAATAAATAATAGTACTTTTGTAACAGCGCACCTGGAAAATCACATTTTATGAGATTCTAAACTTACTCTACCTTCTTCTATAGCTGATGAAAACAAAATGTATACAAACAAGTTTCAAAGTATTTATTCAACAATTAATTGCCATTAAGAAAAAACTGATACTAAAATAAACATTGATTTAAAACTAAACATTCAAATTTTTGTGGCTTCTACCAAACCTCCATTAAGTTCAATACATTTATCGTATCTCTTCCGAATATTGTTTACACTATTTCTTATTTGTTGAACTGTAATTTCGGCACAAGATTGTCGTATCCTTTGCATGAGTTCAGCTCGATTCGTTGGTCTTGTTCTGTATACTTTTTGTGTCAGAATACCCCACAGAAAAAAGTCTAATATTGTTAGTTCAGGCGATCTAGGTGGCCATTCAATTAAGTCACTACCTCGTCCTATCCAATGATTTGGAAACTGGTTATTTAGCCACTCTTTAACAATCCTCGAATTGTGCACGGAACAGCCGTCGAGCTGAAAATATAAATTTACTTGTTCCGCAAGAGGCATTTCATCTATTTCGTCCGATAATTGGTTATTTAGAAATTCCAAAAAAATTTGCCCGTTTATGTTTCCATCAAAAAAATATGGACCTATTATTCTATTTTGTACTATACCACACCAAACGTTAACTTTTTCGGAATATTGACTTTTACAGTTTATGATCCAGTGCGGATTTTCCGTAGCCCAATACCGAGCATTTTGCGATGAAACTACCCCATTGGTGCTGAAAGAAGCTTCATCACTAAACATTATGCAGTTTAAAAAATTTCTTGTATTCAGGTACTCGCCTTGTGCCCACAAACAAAATTCCATACGTTTCACTTCATCACCTGCCTTTAAAGAGTGAAGAAATTTAGGTTTAAATGCTCCCATTTTGTTTTGTTTAAGACATCGTCGAATAGTCTCTCTCGGTAAGTTTAAATCCAAACTGGCGACTCGTAAACTTCTGTTTGGGTGGTTTCTAAAATAATCTAAAACAGCACCTTCGTTTAAATTTCTTCTTCGGTGATTATTTTTTAAAATATGTTTGCTGACTGCACCGGTTTCTTTAAATGTTTTGTTAATTTTACTGACGGTGCTTCTGTCAATGGGAAGTCGATTTGGATGTCTGTGATTAAATATCCTAGCTGCTTCTCTTTCACTATGATAATTGTCCCCAGAAATTCTCACAATTTCAATTCTTTCTTCTAATGATAATTGCAAAGCCATTATTAAATGCACGTAACTAACAACTATTATTTTATTTATGATTAACTGTCAAAATCACAGCCTACTGTTGATTTATTATAAAACCTTTGCATAATGAGTTCAGCTTCCTCAAATTATTGATATCTCCTCTATAAGATTGTTTTAGCTGAGTTATGAAGAATTTACAGGGAACAATTTTTGTCCTGCTCTCTGTTTTATTATTGAATAAATGATTTCCATGCTTTAAATCAATTTGATTTTAGCGGCTATGCGGAAGAATGTACTAAGTACTGCATAACTTGAAAATGAATTTTTAATTTTCTGTTATTCTAGAATACACTTCTCGTAACCTACACTCAAATGAATGATTTTAAGGGAATATTATCCACAAATCCAGTGGCGTAGTCAGATTTTTATTACAAAACGCTTGCACCACAAATCTCTCACATTACCATATTTTCAGGAGTTATAACTGTAGAACGCATTGAGCTGTTGACTTCGGATTTTCACTGTAAAAATTCACTTGTGTTCTACTTGGTGATGACAGTGTTGTCAGATCTCAAATATGTCTATAATCTGAATAAAAATTACAAACAAATACTTTGTTTCCAAAATTGAAGTTGTTGTAACTTCGTTGTTAACAAATATTTTTTAATGAAAATTTGACAGTTTTGATTTATAACGACTACGAATCCAGTGGTGTAGTCAAATTTGAAAACAAAAATTGCCTAATAAACTTTTGCCGTTTTTGACAAACAAAAAAAACCATAGAGTGCCTTGGAAATGAAACTAAAATTGTGAAAGTTAGTATCAAGACACAGTTTTTCATACTTAATATTTCAATAAAAAAAAATTGAGATTGATTGAAAAATGCACATTCTACAGGGGTGGTTCCATTTTAAATGGGTCACACTGTATATGTGCTGACAGTTTCGGGCGCTTCACGGTTCCCGAACAACTAGCTTCTTTGTTGTATAGCTTTTTATTCAGCGTGGGGCTCTCGAAGTGAATTGAAGAATATCACAACCAACCCCTCTAGCATGGCTTTTAAACTCCTAACAGAAAATGATGTAATATTTTCTTTCTATGGAAAAAGTCAAGTCAGTCCTATTGATTGGTGCAATGTGTCCGTTGACGGTATAATTCAAAGGAATATCTATTTATACCACATTAAAAAAAAAAAACAGATTTCTCAACCCCCTTCAATTAAATACTTATTTGTTTGAGATTGTATTCTTATGATGCACTGTTTGGAACCTTTGTTGTAGTAATGAATATTACTGGAGTTTTTTTTCCAACACCAAATCGTTATTTTTAACACCTCGACACGTATTTTGATCACCAAGTGATCATCTTCAAAGAGGAAGATTAAAACTAAGGACTAGTGCGAGCTAATCCTATTTATACTATAAGGGTAACTCATACACGTAAACCATCCAGGCATACCAACCTAAATTAATTTAACAATTTTGCCTTATCTATTATTTTACAATATATGTTTATATAAGACAATTTTCAGCTATATAAATATGAATTTCACAATATTGCCTATCCAAATTTATTTTTGCAATGTGTCCTTATGTAGTAATCAGTAAACCCAACAACATTATTTTATTTTATTTTAACAAGCTATATAGTATGCTCTTTGGTATAGGTCCGTCATCGTTATTCATAATATTATTGTGTTTACTTATTTCTACACTCTCATAGGCATCTAGTTGCCTGTTGTTGTTAACTTGTCTAACTAATCTCAATGAACTAAAGTCTATGAAATGGTTTTGTTGCAAAATATGATGGGCAGTCGCCCACGAAGCCGATTAGTTCGTATGGTGAGTGGTCTTTCAGGTCAGATGGTGAGAGTACGGATCTGCCGAACTCTAAAAACCTGATTTGGTCCCCAGCGGGGCAGGCACAAAGTAAATGCTATGCTGTTACATCATTTTCCAAACAGAGGCGACAGACACTATCTTCCGACAGTCCAAGTCTCTGCATATGATGATTCAAATGACAGTGACCAGTAGGAAGGCCTGTTAGACATCGTAGTTCATCCCTACTGTAGTCCAATAACTGTTTGGTATCAAGTTTCAAAGGATGGATAAATGCCTTGGAGTGAGCCAATCCTGGAAGATTCTGCTAGAAGTCCATAAATCTTCTTGCCATCCAGGTGTTCAATGTTTGTTTGGCAAAGCCCAAAGAGATGACAATGCCAGGTTCTGGTCCGATGAAGCCGCTTGCAGCACCCTTCTTTGCAAGAGAGTCAGCAGCTTCATTACCTTCCAGGCCAGTATGGCCAGGAATCTAGACCAGAGAAAATCTGTCGTTTTTGACAATTTGCTACCAATTTAGATGTTGCTCGGTAGGAGCCAAGAACTTCCAACGCCGCTTGACTGTCCGAAGAATATTTTTCTTGACTTGTGTGTGAGGTTGGATTTATCCAATCTTTCCGCACACAATTCAATAGCGTAAATTTCGCTTGAAATGCAGTCGCATAAGTTCCTAGGCAGGTAGATATCTCTGTTCTGGGTCTGTGACTGAAAACACCTGCACCAGAACCGAAAGGTGTTTTTGATCCATCTGTGAACCAACAACTATCTGTTCTTAATATTTCCTTATCCCGGAGGATCCAGTCCTCTCTACCCGGGAATAGTCCCTTATAAGGCAGTTCGTAGTTGACAGTTGGAGGCATAAAGTCAGAGGTCATTTCCAGAATGCTGTGACTTCCAGTGTCAACCAACAGTCTGTTGTACTCTGCATTTAATCTATTTGTGCAATTGGCAATGTGCACAAGTCTGTATGCAGTCCATCTAGCCTCTGTCTCCAAAAAAATGTGGAGAGGAGGTAGATCTAGAAAGATCCCCATGGCCGCTGACAGTGTGGTACTGATGGCACCAGTGATAGCCAGACAAGCCTGTCTCTGTAAACTAGAGAGCTCAACTTGGTCCGTTTTCTGTAAAGCCATTGGCCACCAAGCAACGGCATCAGAAGTGATCATTGGTCTGACAATCATCACATAAATCCAATGGATTAAAACTTTTTCCAAGTGAGTCTTTTATCAAGGACAATGCCAAGATATTTCACCTTGGTTCCAAATGGAATGACCTCACCGTTGAGGGAAATTGGTGTTAGATCGTCCAATTTTCTCCTCTTGGTGAAGGTGATTAACACAGTTTTGCTGGGGTTGATAGACATCTGCTCCCTCAGGCACCAACTGTGAACAACGTCCAACGTGCTTTGAAGAATATTACAAGCTACCTTTCCCGACGAGGACCTTGCCAGGATGACAAGGTCATCTGCATAAGCTTACAGATCAACTTTTTTCCGACAAGGGAACCAAGCAGATTATCCATCAGGAGCGACCACAGAAGGGGAGATAGTACCCCACCTTGAGGGCAGCCCCTGGTAACCCTGAACCTCGTCTTGAAGAGTCGTAGTTGCAGTTTTGTTTACTAGCATGGTATAGATCCAGCCAGTTATGGTCGATTCTATACCCTTTCTAGCCAGAGACAATCCTATAGATTTAGGTAGTGCATTGTCAATACTCCTTCAATATCAAGAAATACAGCAACCGCAATCTCCTTGTTGTCAAGGGATTGGGAGATTTTCTCAACGAGGTTGTTTAATGCTAAATCTGTCGATTTGCCGGTTTGATAAGCATACTGGTGGTTATTCAGGGGGATGCATATAATGCTACCCTCCTGATATGTCCGTCCAATATCAGCAGGAAGGATGAAAGGCTGATTGGTCTTACCGATTTAGGGTGTGGCTCTCTCCGACCCACTCTCCCCACAATTTTTTCTATAAACTTCATTACTTTGTCATTTCTGATTTGTGGTTAATGGATTTGGTATTTATATAGAATAAAATCATTTAAAACTTTCCTCTTTCATTCGAGGCCATAGTGAAGTGGGATATCTCCACTATAGAAGCAGGTGTTCTAAATGTTTCTGCAGTCTGTAAAAAATATTTCTGGGATTGAGTAAACTGCCTTCTATTTTTTAAATTCCAGTCATTCATATTTTCAATCAGTTTCAGCAACAGATTAAAACCTTTTCTATTTTCTGAAATTTTTTTCAATTTCACAATTTTTAGCATAAATTTAATCTTTCATTGTTATAAGAACTAAAAGAACAACTGCAAATCGTTTGAGAAAATTATCTTAGATATAAAAGCAATTGAACTGTAACGAAATGACTATTGTATTTTCATGTCCCAATGTGGAATATTTTTCTGATAGAATGCACGAAGGTATTGCCAGAACATTTTCCTTCTTATACCTTGTATAAGTTTTCCAGTTTATCTCACAAAAGTTTCTCTTCTATCTAATCAATGTTTGTCATCAGTCTATTTTCATTCATATTTTACCTTAGATATTTGTAGTTTTTACATTTCGACCATCATTGTCTAATAGAATGAACAAATTTGGATGATCGACAGGTTGCAATAAAAGTAATATTGAAATAATGGAATTGATAAACAAAATTATTTTTATCGACTTCCACAATCAGACTGCAGAAGGTGAAAATGTCCAAAAAAGTTCGATGAAAAACTCTGATTTCCTTCACTTTTGTTCAATAAGTAATAAGATGAAATGCAAATATGAAACTAAAATTTTTTAAATTTACTCAACTTTTTAATTATCCAAATATTTCTGTTCCTGTTGTGAACTTCATTCAAACATTTACTATTCTTACAATATTTATTGACAAACTTTTTCAGGGTCTCATATGGATTTAACTCTAATCTACAAAGTGGACAAGAAGGATATTTATGGCAAAGGAGAAAATCTGTTATACAAGGAACTGAAAAATTCAAACAAGTGGAAATTTGAAAACAAAGTTCTGGTTTCGAGACTCGAATGGTGTTTTGTGAGAAATGATTATTACAGTCCAAGATTGACTAACCTAATACTGCATTATTATTCACATCACACCTTTGTCAACGTAGATATCCTTAAACAAGTGATCGCGAGGATTGAAAACATTTCAACTTTACACAATACAGAGAAGATTGTCAATTGTTCCAATATAATTTTCCAAACAGGGTTGCAACTAGAAAATGAAAGTTTCATTGAAGAAATTAGACACTTACTTTTAGAACATTTGTTTCATGATACAAATGAAAATAAGTTGTTCAAAAGTGTTTTGTACTTGGAGATTTTAGCATCAGCTAGAAGACATAATTTCAAAGTACAAAATTTTGAATTACTCATAAAAGAGTCCCTTGGTTTGATAGAGTTTGTATTAGAAAGTGATTTTATAGAAAATGCTTCATATAAATCCAAAAAGGTTTTTGAAACTTTCGTAGCTGTAAGTATACAGTGGACACTTTCAATATTTCAATATTGTCTACAACGAATAAGAGATGTGTTGATTTTCCTCAAGATTCCCATTGGAAATTAAACGATAGTTCTCAAGATATTTCAATAGAACATTTGGTTTTCTACTCATTTCATTTTATTCACAAATATCCATAATGGTTAAAGCGGAAGCAAGTAAGTTTTCCTTAAATATTTATTTGAATTTTCAATTTATGATTCAGTTTATATCATTGTTGAGGATTGTTTTGAAATGGGAATCTCTCACACCCTAATTGTTGAGGGTTGGAAAATAATTTTCATTTTGTGATATTCCATAAAGCCAACTGGTATATGAAAGAAAATTATATTTTTCTGACTGCTTATCTTGCCATTATCTGACTGCTTATCTTGCCATTTGTCAAGTGTACACCAACCTACTTTCCGCATACTATTCTTGATGAAATTTTCAAAAATTTCAAATTTTACTGTTTAATATATCTGGTGTATGTGAGGTTTATATTGTTAAATCTATGATAATGAAAATGTATGATATGTTGATTCACTATTATTTTTGATATTAATATAACATTGCCAACTACAGTTGCATTTGTTGTTTTTAGCTGAAATACTCATCAATGTTGCCAATCATGAAACTCCTGAATCATGAACAACCACTTCCATGTGAATATGGTTAATTGAGCAGAATTATATTCATTATGTAATGTTTTAAATCTGTCTTTAGTGGTTACCTTATTCTAAATTGTTTCAATAAAATGGATTGGCCAATCACTCTTTGAAAAAAACATTTGTGAATGACATTATTAACTTGATATTATATTCCTGTCAATACCCAGATAAGGACTTTTGAACTTTACTGTTAATTGAATACCAAATTAATATGCATCTTCAGTGATTTATATTATCACATTCCTCTTTGACACAGTTTTGACAGTTAATTTTTCTCTAACATTGTTTGGTCATATGTAAGTTTCAAAATTACTTGATGCAATATACCATAGGTTAGTAGTAAAGGACATATAAAAAAGTTAACTATTTCGACTTAAAAGGGATATATTTTTAGATGATCATTTTTTTTAAGAAATGTTTTGGCTTTCTGCTTCTCCACCTTCAACAAAAAAAATGTGCAAATGTAACTTTCAGACAAAAACTGAAAGAAAATTCCCTCTCGAAACAACTACTTCATATAAACATTAAATTACACGAATGAAAAAATACTTTTGAAACAACTACTTTTATATGAACATTATATAAAAAACACTCTTTCCAATTCAGTTTGCACTCCAAACAACATTATTTAATTGAATCAGATACCATTCACAGGAACACTACACAATATATTTTATGAAATAGGTAAAATTTCACTTACATGAAACACGGTTATCCTCAATGGGGGACATTTCTGTTTCGGAATAAGACACTTGCCTCATTGCCTATGTCGTTGTTAACAATGTCAGGTTTTATATTACCTTAAATAAGACAGTTGAATAGTCTAGTATTCCACATGGCTTGTTTCTACAAAGGTTTGTTGGATAACAGGATCAAATTATCTTGGAAAAAAACGTTTAGAATTCAGTTGGATTTTTTTTAGGGCTTTGTTACAATGAATTGTATAAAACAAACTTGCAACAAACTTTATAATTGTTGTCGTTTTTAATGTTGTGAGAAGTAACAATGGAATTATAATAAAATTACTTACCAAAAAGGAGTTTTCCCATGTTGAAACTATAACTAGATTAAAAAATCATCAGACATGTTAGATACATATAAAAAAATAAAAAAAACACTATTGCAAACAAAATATTTTAGACCAACGTAACACAATGACATAAATTATTATTATTATTATTAATCAAGAGAATGGCTTCATCTATAATTTTGATAAGAGGGTAACTGGTTTTAATGATGTAAAAAATAATTAGAGTAGAAAAAAATATTATTTCGGTACCTGACTGATTAAATTGAAATATGCAGTATTGAGACCATCGGCACCCCTTCAGTGTTGACACTATCATGTTAAAAAATATTTATCATTCCGTTCAAGTCTTTTAGACAAATATTGTTGGATGTTTGAAATGAAAAATTTGCCCATGCTCTCTTTTATGATTAACGTGGGGCTGTTGATATTTAGGTTTTTTCGAATCTCTCATGTGTTATGGAACTCGTGTTTTGAGATAACGTCCCGTTTGGCCAACATAGCATTTGTGACAGTTTTCACAGTTCAATTTGTAGACTATTTTAGATTCTATATCTAGCGATGTTTTAGTTTACTATTCAGAGAAAAATATTTTCCGACAGTATTTTCATTTGAAAAGGCCCCCTTCAATTTGTTCGTTTTTCTGGGTAGCAGGCCAAGTTTTTCTGACAAATTTTCAATAGAGTGAATTTTATATTTTTTTTGTGTTTGCTCTGATACTGTGAGGAGAGGAACTGTTTTGCTTGATTGTTTTTCGGATAAGCGCTCTTGCTACTTCTGAAACTTGGTTTGCATCTTCAATAATTTCGGTATCTAGGAATGCTAACGAATCATTTTCTTCAATATCCAGAGTAAACTTCACTTTTGGATGAAAATTGAAAAGTGTCTAATATTTCATATTGCTCATTTTTTAATATGTTAGGAATGACACGTTAAAAGATAAGACCTCGATAATCCTTAGCTCACAGAAGTTTCGACTTCTGAGGGTTGTCGTTCGTAGGGGTGCGACAGCTGGTTAACGGAAAAGCACATTTTAAACAGAAAATATCGTAAACGTATCTTTTGAAAAGTCTGCACAAATGGGTGACATACAATTTTCTATTCCCAATCCGAAAAATTGTTCGTAAAAGAAGCAATGTAACAAAAGTAATTTGTTACATTCTATGAAAATGTTCGAGTGTAAAGTGGTGAAACTCGAAATTATTTTCTACTTCTTTCTGATTATGTCCATCGAGAGCAATAGGAATATTACAAAAAAGAGAAACCACGTCTTACATCAATGAAAACAGGTACCACCTTGTCAAAATTATTTATAGTTTCAATATGGAAAAACTCCTTTTTGTTGAGTAATTTTATTATTACTTCTTACAACATCAAAAACGAAACAACAGTTATGAAGTTTGTGGCAGATATATTTTGTAAAATTCGTTGTTACAGAGCCCTGACAAGAATTCAATAAAATTAAAAATGGTGGCAAGAGCACAATTGTTTTTTAAAGATAAATTGATCGTATTACCCAACAAACCGTTATAGAAACCTCAATTAGTGTTTACAAAAAGTGGTTACCATTTTCATTACACCTTTTTTACAATTATAATTTAGAGATATTATGTAGAAATCAAATATCTCCAGAAACAAATTCATTGCTTTTCACAAAATTGCTCGTTCTGTTGATTTTTCCTAGCTTTTTATCTAAGATATATTCCTAATATCGGCTGGGGTTAATTTGAACCTACTCATATGTTGGTAGGAGGTGTATGTAATAATTCTGTTTCATATTCTTAAACTATTTCAAGTTTATACAATATCTGGAAGCATTATAACAATTTTCTCAATTCCTGTGTATAGTAAAATTATTTCATTTGTCATGCAATTATTCATTGTTAAAGAATAGACACAATATTGGGATGAGTTGTAAGTGTCCACCATACATTCAAACAGTAATTAATTCATTTGATATAGCTTTTACTACTTTCAGAGAGTTATGTTTTGTATAATGGATGATCTACACTCTATATGGCAAAATATTGATAAAATTGCTACTATTACGACTCTGAAAAAAATTATCAATAGAAGCAACATGAAAAAGCCAGTTTCATTGAGTGTTGAAGTCTTAAGACAATTTGGATGCAAAATGGATGAAAGTGAAGATGATAAAGTGTTGAAAATTAAACTGTTAAATGATGTTCTGCAAACAATATATGATACTTCTCTGCGGCCAGATATGAAAATGAGACGGAATCCTGAAAGCAGACTAGTTGTACATGCTTTATGTGCCTCTCAAAAATGTCCAGGCAGGGTAAATAAATTTAATCACGCAGACGTTCTACTTTTCCATGCTCTTTATTACCCCGGAATTTTTTCAGCCTCTTCTAAAATGGGTGTTTGACTATCTCCTGAATCTCATTTCTGATTCACAGTCTTCTGATTTCTCAATATCTTCATCTTTACATACAATTGAGCTGCTTATATCTGACAATAGACTGCATCAACAAACGCTACAATTCATTCCTTCTGTGATCATCCAGTGTGTTGATATTTTCAAGAAACCAAGCTGGACTGTCAGGTATTAATTTTTGCATCAATCAAAAATTGAATTCAGTTGGTTTTACAATAATGAAAATTAGCAAAAACTAAAAAAAAATCAACATTACAAAGTTAAATTTCGAAATAAAATATACCGAGGTTAATATTTGATAGGTAGAGTTGGAGCCTCAGGTGTTGAACGGATCTATCGAAAAGACTTTTCCCATATGAATATTTTACATCATTTGAATAGTAATACTTTGAAATTTACTTTTCTTGTGGCATACGGATGTAGAATAGTAAATGATGAACATACTATAATAACGAAAATAAGCTCATTACGTTGCCATGGTATAACATATATTTATTGCGTGATGTAGATGACATTGTTGAAACTTTCAGTAATTATTGGAGCATGAACATTTGATGTTCATGCTTCAATCTTGACAATCAGAATTAACAAATCTAAAGCACCGTGGTTGACTGATGTCGACTGATGCAGTTCTAGCTGAATTCAAAGAATAAGAAGTGAACATGACTGGAACAACTATGAAAATTTTCAAACCATGGTTATTAAGGCAATTCCAAACGAGAAAAAAGTTATCTGAGTTAAATCAAGGATATAGTGGTGCGAAACAACAAGAGAAACATTCCTGAAGAATGATGTGATCCAAATATTTCAAAGCATCATCTCATTACATCTGTCTGCCAAGTCGCTATTGAGCCACCTGACAATGCCCTTCGCTACTATAAAGATTCCCGTTTCAAGAAAGATTTGCGATTTGAATTTAAATAAATCAACACGGATAATACATCGACAAAACGATTTATCTCTAGTTACCAAATCTCACCCCAATTTTGTTATAAAGTGAGCACCATATGTAACGGATAAATTCATTTTCTTCGTTATTAGCCATTCTAAAGATAAAGCCTGAAACACGTCGAAGTATGTATTAGAAAAGACACTCTGTGACATAAAACAAATCCTCCCTCCTTCACCCCACTCAACGTGACGGCAACCCCCAATTTTTTTAAATGCAAAACGGGGTCAAGTGATACCTCATTTTGAAGGGTATTCAATTTTCTGTACAGCCATATCTTTATTTTTTAATTTATTGCATGCGTCAAAAAAAAATTGAATACATTGTATTATCTAAATTATTTATTAAAGCGGTAGCAATCAATGTGCAACTAATGGAAGTCTTCAGATCAAATGTTCAAACTGACAGCCATTTGTTTCTTGACAATAATAAAGGCATTGCTGAAAGTTATCAACAACATCCTGAATGGTTTCGGGAGTGATACGTTCTATTTCTTCTCTAAATCTGATTTACAAACTTTCAATATTGTTTGGTCTATTGACGTATACTTTGGATTTTAGGTAACCCCACAAAAAGTAGTCAAGCAGAACGGGCTGACCACTCTATAGCACCTCGTCTACCAATCCATCAGTTGGGAAAAAACTTCATTCAGATATGCACGCACGTCAGCTGCAAAATGTGGTGGAGCACCATCTTGCTGATTCCAGATACTCCTATCTATTTGATTCGGATTATCATTATCTGGAAAAAGTCTTTTCAGTGTTGGAACTAAAAAATTAGTCAAACTCCAAGTAACGTTCACCGGTCAATGTTTCGTTGAAAAAGTATGGTCCAATTATGCGATTATTTATAATTCCTGCCCAAAAATTTACTTTTCTGGGATATCGAGTGTGGGCCTCCATCATCCAATGGGGATTTTCTCGGCTCCAATATCGACAGTCCTGTCTGTTGACGGTTCCATTACAAAAAAAAAGTTGACTCGTCGGAAAACAATATATTTTTCTTAAACGAAGGATCCCGCAGTCACTTGGCTTCCATTATTTCGCAAAAAACTCAGTTCTGCGATCTGGATCGTGTATCAATTATACTTTATAAGGGTGACACTTTTCACTTTTTAAAACACGCAATATTGAACTTTGACTTATGTCGTAATCGGCGGCAAGTTGTCGGGTAGGTTTATGTGGATTTTCCTCGATGTCTACCAAAATATCCAATTTCTTCCCATCGTCAATCAATACACTCCTGCCTGGTTTTGAAATATCTTTGACAGTCCCAAATTCACGAAATTTCATTTCTATTCTACTAACGGTAGATTGAGAAATGTGATGATCAGGATATTTATTATTGCACATTTCACTTACATTCTTCTGGGTTCTAGTTTTGTCCCCACATCCTAGTAGTATTAACACTTCTACTCTTTGACGTTCAGTCAAATGAGACATTGCTAGAACTTTTAGCCTATTGTCTGAAAGTAATACTGAACAAGAAACACAAACAACAACTGCAAAACTGTTTCTCTTCAGCAAGTTCACAGAAAACATACAATTTTATACTCAACTGTCACGGAGGACAAACAATGGTTGGTAAAAACAAACAAATAAATTGAAGGTGCATGGCATACCTTTCAACAATTTGAATTTTTTATTTCATTATGACGCATGCACGAAATTAAAAAATAAAGATATGGCTGTACAGAAAAATGAATACCCTTCAAAATGAGGTATCATTGGACCCCCTTTTGCATTCAAAAAAATTGGGGGGTGGCTGTCACGTAGAGGGGGGTGAAGGAGGGGGGGATTTCTTTATGTCGCAGAGTGTCTTTTCGAATACATAATTCGACGTGTTTCAGGGTTTTTCTTGAAAATGGTTAATAACGTAGAAAATGAATTTATCACTTAAATATGGTGCTCACTATATCTATATATCATTTATAAATGCCTGCAAACGTGTACTTTTCAGTAAAGAGGGAAAAATTCCCTAATTTTGTGATTTCTAAGATTCCTAAACTAAAGATTTTGAATGATCTAAGACCCATAAACGTATTATCAGTAATTTCAAAAATTGTTCAGTATGTCTCCAGCAATGATGTTCTCCCGGACCACCAATCCGGTGACTTTAGCACAATTATTGCATTTCTGTAGTTCACTGACGACTTTTTTTCAGCAACGTAAGAAACAATCCTATTTCTTTCTATCTCTCAAGCCATTTGACACCATGAGCCACTTTTTGGTGTGGCTCATGTTTCAGTGAAAATTCAAGTGATTTTTTTTAAATAACTTCTATGTAATAGAACTCAATGAGTAGAAATAAAAGATCATACTTCCGATGTTTTGAATGTTTCCTAAGAAGCTTCTCAAGGAGGAGGTAGTAAGAGTAGTACATATTTGTGTAGTTTACTTTTAACGTCATGAAACTTAACTGGCAGTATATAATCTGAAATATTTTTATTTTCCAGGAATGCTAATCTACAGCTGGCGAAATCTTTAATTGAAAGGTTGTATGGAGTTTCACTGCACTTTTTCAATCGACCAAAATGCATAGAAGATCTTTTTTCATTATTTCCCAACTTGGCTACTTACTTTTACAAAATTCTTTCCACCGACATTCTGGATGAAAGGTCCGTAATTGTATTCCATTTCTTCCTTGAGTCGCAAATTAAAGAGCAAGTTTTTGACAACTCTTTACAAGATATTTTGGGGTACTTTCAAATGTTGTTCGTTCACATCATTAAAAACTATCAGAATCACTTTGGAAAGTTGGCTGTAAGTTCATATGTATCTCTTTGCCACTGTAAAAATATTCCTGAAGTTTTGAATGATATCACAGAATACGTTATAAGCAAGTATACTACAATGAAAAAAAATATTTTTAGAAACTTGGTTTTTCTCATTCAAGAGTTGTATGAAAAGTATGAGAATTCATTTGAGTATTACTCCAAACCACAATCGATGGTAAAAATTCATAGAACATTGAAAAATCTGTCACTTTTTCTAGAAAAATTTGATAGTGAACTTAATGATTTTCTGTTGCTTAAAGTTCGACAAAGAATGGAAATTTTAAAGTGTTTTGAGAAGAAGACGAAATCAGAAAACAGAATATGGCTAAACAACAATATTCCTTTTGTAATTATGAATACAGAATCTTGTAATATGTATATAACTTTGGGAAAAATTCTGTTGGATGATCAACCCAGCTTCTTACACGTCAAAGTATTATCAATTTTGGTATCTAAATTTGAAAATAACTACTTTGCTGAAGAGGACATAACAAATATCTTGCAAGTGTTGTTTAAAAAGTCAATTACAGTTGATGATTCTAATTTCTATCTCCACAATTGTTATTTCAAAGTGATACTTCTTTTCATAAAATCTACTACTTGCAAAGAAATATCTCTCACAAATGTTTCTCTAGATTCTCATTCTTTGTATAAAACTATGATTTATATTTTATATTTATCTGTTAATAGGTCAGTTCCAAAAAATAAGACGGACGAATTTTACCGCACGGTTCAAAAACAGTTCATAAACTCATTTGGAATAAACGAAGACACTGATAATGACATTGTTAGTACATTCATTTATTGCGTTCGAAATTCACCTCAACAGTTTCGTTTTGAACTTTCTAAAATGGTTTTCTATTTTTCTCAATTTGAGTCCACTCATTTAGAAACTTACTTTTTCATAAGCTCTTTCATGGGTAAATGTTATTCTGGTATTTTAGATGCTCTGAAAGATTTTCTGTCATCAAAAAATCTTTATGATTTTATAAAAAACAAATTATATGTGGATTTGTTTTTTGAGCAGGTTATTAAGTATTTAGATGAGGCGTCTGACGAAGTTGATCTTCAAAACGATTTCTATACTGTTGAAAGGGATGAGTTAATACCTACAGTGTTTTTAAAAAAATTGACATTTTTCAGCAAATGTATTCATAATAAAATATGAATTCAGGAATGAAGTTTTTATGGTTTTTCTTGACATAATATATCTGTTTGTTTGAAGGTGATTGACAATGTTTCGTGATGAATTTCACTAGTTCGGACTTCCATTGTCTATTATATAAAATGATTTGAAATCCCTGAAACAAGTAAAAAAGAATAATTAAAAAGAATAGTTGAAAATAACAATTATATTAAGCAACAATAAACCTGAAATGAAATGATAGTGAAATAACCTACAAGTAAAAATATAATAATTGAATAAATAAAAATTAAAGGAATGCCAAAAGAAAATAATAAAAAATAAAAAAGTGTAGAGATTCCAAGTCACGTTAGTTCACGACGTTTCGATTGTTGGTATCTACAATCGTCTTCTGGTGATGACTGGACTGATTCCTCCGAGAGATGACTATTTTATAGGTCGTTGAAATACTTTCACTTTCTCTACTTTCCATTTTCCGCTTCACTGATTCCGTGAGAGATGACTCGCCAAATCGGTCATCTCTCACGGAATCAGTGAAGCGGAAAATGGAAAGTAGAGAAAGTGAAAGTATTTCAACGACCTATAAAATAGTCATCTCTCGGAGGAATCAGTCCAGTCATCACCAGAAGACGATTGTAGATACCAACAATCGAAACGTCGTGAACTAACGTGACTTGGAATCTCTACACTTTTTTATTTTTTATTATTTTCTTTTGGCATTCCTTTAATTTTTATTTATTCAATTATTATATTTTTACTTGTAGGTTATTTCACTATCATTTCATTTCAGGTTTATTGTTGCTTAATATAATTGTTATTTTCAACTATTCTTTTTAATTATTCTCTTTTACTTGTTTCAGGGATTTCAAATCATTTTATATAATAGACAATGGAAGTCCGAACTAGTGAAATTCATAATATATCTGAATTTATAACTTTCATTTATTATATGCAAACGCTTTCGATAGCTGACTGTGCTGTAATCTTCAAGCCTCTACTCATTTGAGTAGACCCTTGAAGATGATAGCAAAGCTAGCACACTCAGTTTGAGTGGACCCTTGAAGAAGACAGCACAACCAGCTATCGAAAGCGCTCGCATATATTATATAGAAGTTATAAAATTTCATATCCTTTTTGTGACATATGTTAACATTAAAATACTGAAAATAAAGGAAAATTAGTTGCATCATTCAAAGAAAATATATATACCGGGTGTCCCACATTTTATGTGACAGGCAATATCTGGTTTGTTGAAGGAGATACACAAAAATGTTTCATACAAAAGTTTTAGGAGTTCATGAGAGCTATATTTTGATATAATTTTTAAATATACAGGGTGTTTGGTGTAGGTGCTACAGACCAAAATTCCATTTTTTTGAATAGAATGCCCTGTATATCATTACATATTCAGATGCTACGTTAAATTCTGATATCATTTCATGTTTGGTTTTTGAAATTCGGTTACGGCGTTGTTGAGTTATTGCTTAAAATGTAAAGTCTTGAGAACGACTATTATTTTTAAAAATATCTCATACAATTATTCTCTCTGCATCAGATCACATGAAAATTAGTCAAAATTTTGGGTGTTCGAAGTAATGGTTTTAATTTTGAGTTGTGGAATTCAGTCAGGAATCATTTTGAATATGAAACAATTGCGAAATTGAAAGAGGTGTATTCGAAAACAAATCTTTAATTAATAACAATGTAAATAATATAACTTGATAAATCATTTCATAAGAATGGTAGGTACCTAGAAATAAGTCATAAAAATGACTTATGCCCATTAGATATTATACAGGCTTCGAAACGTCGAATCACTTCTCTCGTACAAGTCGCTCTTATAATATCAGGCGTAATATCACTGCACGCTAGCCGAATTTTCATTTTCAGATCATCTACATTCAAAGGGGGAGTAGTGAAAACAATATCTTTTAAATAACCCCATAGGAAAAAATCAAGCGGTGATAAATCTGGGGAACGAGCCGACCACCGAATTGGACCCTTATTACCAATCCATCTATTTGGGTACGTTCTATCCAGATATTCAGTAACAACCTGTGAATTGTGAGGAGGAGCACCATCTTGTTGCCACCAAATTCCTTGTCGTTCTGCTATGGGAATATCTTCCATCAACTGGATCAAATCATTTTCTAGAAAATGTAAATATCGCAATCCATTGAGATTTTCATTGAAAAAGTAAGGTCCTATGATGCGGCCATTGAACAATCCACACCATACATTAACACCCCAAGTAGTTTGAAAATTACTTTCGCGGACCCAGTGGGGATTTTCTTGAGACCAATAGTGACTGTTATGTCGATTCACAACTCCATTATTGTGGAATCGCGATTCATCGCTCCACAAAATTTGACTGAATATGTTAGGACTTTCATGTAATATTACCTGAATACAAGCAATGAATTCAAGTCTTCGTTCAAAGTCCGTGGGTTTCAAACCTTGTACCAACTGAATTTTGAATGGGTGGTATTTATTTTCTTTCAGAATTCTCTGTACATTAGATTTACTCACACCGACTTCTTCTGCAAGAGTACGGATAGAAACATATGGATGAATAATAATATAAGCCAACACATTGATCTCTAAATCTTCAGTTCTAACAGATCTCGTATGATGACGATGCTTTATAGTAGAAGGAAATGACCCAGTTCGCAATTTTTCTACAACTCTCGAAAAAGTCATTCGTGACGGAATGGGTCTGTCTCGAAAACGTTCTTGGTATAGACGTTGCGCTTGACGGCAGTTTTTCTGACATTCCCCAAAAATTAACATATCAATGCAATCACTTGGACTAAACGCGAAAGGCATACTGGAGTTTTCGCACAAAGAACACAGTTACTGTTTTGCAAAGAATCACTGAATCGAACTGACAAATAGATACAATTCAGCAACATTTGTTACTATGGCATCAACAAGCATAAGCTACTTGATGAAATTGTGCAATATAAAGCAATTCACCCTCAAGTTAGTCACATTCTCAAGAATTTCAATATTATATTCAACCGATATCGTATCGTAGAGGTGAGAATAATGGTTTGTATTCAGTAGTAGTCTAGTTCAATTTAATAAAAGATATAGACTAGATTCGTGTACGAGTAAATAAGTTTTTTTGAAACTTTATATTTAAGGAAAAGTGCAATAACTCAACAACGCCGTAACCGAATTTCAAAAACCAAACATGAAATGATATCAGAATTTAACGTAACATCTGAATATGTAATGATATACAGGGCGTTCTATTTTAAAAAATGGAATTTTGGTCTGTAGTACCTACACCAAACACCCTGTATATTTAAAAATTATATCAAAATATAGCTCTCATGAACTCCTAAAACTTTTGTATGAAACATTTTTGTGTATCTCCTTCAACAAACCAGATATTGCCTGTCACATAAAATGTGGGACACCCGGTATATATATATATATATATATATATATATATATATATATATATATACGTATATATATATATATATATATATATATATACGTATATATATATATATATATATATATATATATATATATATATATATATGTATATATATAAGATAGAGGGATATTGAGTGAAATAGTATTATCAATGGAAAAAAAGTTATTGGACAAAGCACTCATAGGAAGGTGGGCAAACCGCAGACACGTGTTTCTGGCTATTTAGCCTTCGTCAGTGCGGTACAGCCAAGTGTAAAGGATAGACAACACTTGGTTGCAAGAAAGGGGTTAAACAAAGCAAGCAGATTCATCATCAGGGGCCAACTGCGATTTCGTGTCATCGTTGGAAGATTTTGTGATTACAAGGACTAACTCCCAACTTCGTCACGGGAGCAGCTATAGCAACCTGCGTGACATCCGGGTCCAAAATAAATCAAAAAAAGATAGAGGGATATTGAGTGAAATGGTATTATCAATGGAAAAAGGTTATTGGACAAAGCACTCATAGGAAGGTGGGCCAGACACGTGTTTCTGGCTATTTAGCCTTCGTCAGTGCGGTACAGCCAAGTGTAAAGGATAGACAACACTTGGTTGCAAGAAAGGGGTCAAACAAAGCAAGTTGGCCCCTGATGATGAATCCGCTACTATAAAGTAGCGGCTTCTTTGATTTTTCAAATGGAACACCCCGTATATAATATCATATTATGATTCATTATCACTTTGTCAATAAATTCATATACTATTTCCCTATACCTATCTATTACCGTTTAGAAGATATAAATTAATTTCGATATTTTTTTTACCAAACATGAACTTTTATAAATGCTGATAATATTGAACTCTCTTGCACTAAAACGATCAAATTTGAAATGAAGTGGAGTGATACTATGAGGATACTATGATGCAGATACTTTGATCTCATGAAAAAATGAATGGAACTCAATTTTTTTCAAATGGAACACCCTGTATATTTCAACATTTTTGAGCTCTATATCCAATTTTAGATTAACTTTGTTCAGATAATACTATTTCTATTTTGAACCGTTTTCGAGATAAACTGTTTCAAACGGAAATTGACATGGTTTCCTTGTTCATCACTCATTTTTGTAAAACAGATTCCGTTTGATGTTCCTCAATTAGTGACAGATAACACAACACATCAAAAAAATATTTTTTTAATGTTTCCTACACTAAATTAGTCAATTTCTACTAATTTTGGGGTGATAAAAACGAAAATAACAATGAAAAATTTTTATTAGCTCTGGTTTTTGAGATACACAGTACTTAATCTTAAAGAGTAGTTATACTATACGTGAAAAGTGAAACAATATTGTTATGTTTCTTTTAGAATATTTTAAGTACAAAATTAATAAAAAAAACATTATTCTTAGTGTTTTGACAAATAAAAGAAGTTTGTACCACCAAATTTCAATTAAGTCCATCCGATTCATTGTAAGATCGCTGTCGTTTAGCTTGTCTTTTATAAAACACTTCTGGAGCATCCCTACACACAGACCAGCAGTAGTCTCCAAGCATTGCTTCATTCCAACGGCCCTGATATCTCTGTTCCATTAAGGCAATGTCTTGATGGAATCTTTCTCCATGTTCGTCACTCACAGCTCCACAGTTTTGTGGGAAGAAATTAAGATGAGAGTGAAGAAAATGAATTTTTAAGGACATGTTGCATCCAAGTTGGTGGTAAGCTTGAAGAAGCTCTTTAACCAATACTGTGAAGTTATCATCTCTTTTGTTACCTAAAAACCCATGTACAACCCCCTTAAAGGCTTCCCAGGCTCTTTTTTCATTTCCTGTTAAAATCATGTCAAAAGCAGGATCATTTACGATTTCACGGATTTGAGGCCCAATAAAGATGCCTTCCTTGACTTTAGCATCACTCAACCTGGGAAACTTTGCTCTCAAGTACTTAAAAGCTTGTCCTTCCTTCACAAAGTTTTTCATTAGTCCCAACTTAATATGTAATGGGGGAAGGAGAACATCCTTAGGATCTACAAGAGGCTCGTAAACTACATTTTTCTCATTAGGGTTTAGGTCTCGTGTAGGCCAGTTCATTTTTTTATAGTGAGATTTTCTATCCCGACTGTCCCACAGACACAAAAAACAACAGTACTTGGTGAACCCTAATTGCATTCCTAGGAGTATAGCAATGACTTTCAGATCACCACAGATGTGCCACTTGTGTTGTTCATATTTGATTGATTGGAGAAGTGTTTTCATATTTATATACGTTTCCTTCATGTGAACTGCATGACCTATAGGAATAGAGGGTAGCTGATTTCCATTATGCAGAAGTACAGCTTTCAAGCTTAGTTTTGAAGAGTCTATAAACAGTCTCCATTCAGATGGAGTGTGATCCAAATTCAAGCAGTCCATCAAACCATTAACATCAGAACAAACTACGAGGTTTTCTTTTTTCTCAAAAAAAGGAAGCAAATCTTTTTGACGCTGTCTGTACTGAGATATTTTCACATCATGTTTTAGAAGATTCCACTGTTGTAGTCTTGACCCTAACAGCTCAGCCTTTTCCGTAGACAAGCGAAGATCTCTTATAAGGTCACTCAACTCTGCTTGACTAATTCTGTACGGATCACTAGACCTATCGCTTACCTCAAAATCAGGGTCATAGGATGTAGAAGGATGGGTTGCTCCTTCTAAATAGTCTTCATCACCTTCCTCTAAAATTTCATAGTTTTGGGGTGGAGAAGGGACTGGCAAATTGTCTGAGTGTGGTACAGGCCGAAGAGCAGATGGGAGATTAGGGTATTTAACCGTTCCTCTTTTCTTCATAGATAAACCTTGCTTAATGGGAGGAGTTCAGCAGAAATAACAGTCGTCTGTATGATTAGTAGGCTCACGCCAAACCATAGGTACTGCAAAAGCCATTGCCCGGTTTTTATTTTTCAGCCACTCTCGCAATATGACGGAACAAGAATTACAACATATATGAGGAGCCCATGATTTATCTTGGTCCCCAACTTTCACACCAAAATAATGTTCATAGGCTGTCTTAACGATAGGTGTCATTTTACGTTTCTGAGCCTTAAATGTTATTTCACCACATATATAGCAAAAGCTATCGACAGAATTCACACACTTTCGAGGCATTTCAGATCAGCACTTAAATTAATTTAAAAATCAACTTCACACGATAATTTCAATAGCAACCACGTGCGTACAATTGACAAACTCACATAGGTTATGTTTACTACTTAAGAACAGCTGATGAGAGGGGTGTTATGTAAACAAACATGTGTACCAACTGTTGGTGATGAAATATTTCATTTGTTGAAAACTCAATATACATATATATAATATAATGATACTATATCTTGAAAACAAGAGCTAATATATAAATTTTATGGTCACTTTCGGTTTCAACACGTGGGAATACATTAAAATCATCTAATTTCAACCCCGAAACAAAAACTTTGTTGTGTTGTGTAATACAATGAAAAGATAATTGTTAAAATACTCCTCAACCATCGAATGAAACTTCTCTTCAAACAATAGTTTTACTAACGCTGAAACACGAACTGAAAATAATAAACCCATAAATTAATGAGTTAATTTAATCGTCAGTGTATTTCTGAATTGTTCAAACACATCTCCACCTCTACTTAAACAAACATGTAAATTTCTTCAAAAGATTGTCATGTGTAGCGCTTCTGATCAAGTCTGGATTGAAACTATTGAAAGCAGTTGTAACTCTCGATTTCATATCTTCCATTGTTGTTATTGGAGTAGAGTAAACCATATTTTTAATGAAACCCCACACGAAATAATCTAATGATGTTCTAGGAGGCCAACGAAAAGGTCCATTATTACCAATCCGTCTGTCTTCGAAGATTTCGGTTAAAGCTTCGCTGACTGAATGAGGATTATGGGGTGGAGCACCATCCATTTGGTACCATACACGTTCTCTTCCTGGTCTATTATTTAAAATCATTTGAATTCCATTCCTCAGTAAATCTTCATATTTTGATGCATTCAAATTATCATCATAAAACTCTATATAAAAAATTGACTCATTCTTTATGGCACAAAATACATTGAATTGCCATATTTCTTGAAAACCCCTTTGGCTGACAACATGGGGATTTTCTGGCGCCCAATAATGACTGTTGTGTCTATTGAAAACTCCATTTTTTGTAAACTTGGCCTCATCTGTCCATATGATATTGTCAAGGAAATGTTCATCCTCTTGAGTCTTGACAAGTAACCATTCAAAGATTTCCATGTTACGAGGTAAATCAGTCTCTTTCAAATGTTGGACACAGTAGAACGTATAGGGATGCCATTTATGCTTATTAAGAATTCGACAAATTGTCACGTAGGGTATACCTATCTCCCTTTCAGCCTCGTGCAGAGAAGCATTTGGAAATGCATGAAAGTATCCCAAAACTGTTATACCATTGTCATCATCATCCACTTTAGTCTTCTTACGAATGATTTTTAAACGGAAAGTTCCATTCAACCTACAGTTTTTTAGTAGTCGATTTATCACATTATTATTCGGCTTCGGAAGTTGTGGATATCTTTCATGAAATACTCGGCATGTTCTACTTGCAATTCTATTGCACTCACCATAAATTATTAATAAATTCAAGAAATCTTCATTACTGTAACCTAATCTTGACATTATTCTATTATAATTGGTAGCTATCACAATCAGTCAAGACCACCAACGAAAGTCTGACGTTAAATAATTGGTTTATTTATTTTTCCAAAGCACACTATTAAAAAATATTAATGTGTACTGTTGTACGTTAGAGACCAATACCTCAATGTATACAAATTGTAACTTTTTCTAAGGTAGGTACATACCAATTTCGAATTGACTGATCTGAGACAGTTAAAAAACTGGATCAAAACGAAATATTACTAAGTATAAAAAAAAAAGTTGAATATCCAAAATAAGTGATGAATTCAAAAAAAAACGAGCAAGAAAACCACGTCAGTTTCCGTTTGAAACAGTTTATCTCGAAAACGGTTCAAAATAGAAATAGTATTATCTGAACAAAGTTAATCCAAAATTGGATGTAGAGCTCAAAAATGTTGAGGTGTTCCATTTGAAAAAATTGAGTTCCACTCATTTTTTCAAAAGATCAAAGTATCTGTATTTTTTGAAGACCCTGTATGAGGCAAATGAAAATATGACTCGGAGTGAAGATTCTCAATTTCAAATTTGATCGTTTTAGTGCAAGAGAGTTCAAGTTTATCAGCATTTATAAAAGTTCATGTTTGGTAAAAAAATATCGAAATTAATTTATATCTTCTAAACAGTAATAGATAGGTATAGGGAAATAGTATATGAATTTGTTGACAAAGTGATAATGAATCATATGATATTATATACGGGGTGTTCCATTTGAAAAATCAAAGAAGCCGCTACTTTATAGTAGAAGCGACAAAGCCGCTTCGTCTGAAATATTTTAGGCTTGTAGGTCATATTGATTTATGCATAGGTACTGTGAAATTTTCAGGTTGATCCGTTAAATAGTTTGTCAGAAACGGCTAATTAACGCTCATCATGAAAAGCCCTGTATATATATATATATATATATATATATATATATATATATATATATATATATATTAACGGGGTCTCTCAGTCAAAAAATCAAAACTCTGCTCTACTTTGCCAAGCTTTCACTTCTAATGGGAAGCTTCTTCAGGGCCTATAATTTATTGAGTTGTGGATTTTTTTGGCATTGAATAACATTTCAAATCATACTTACAGTATAAATGAGTGAAAAACAATGAAATGAATTGTTCGCAACAAAGCATTTTGCGTCCTCCAGAAATAATGTCTTCAGGATGAATATAATTGTATATATTGAATATTTATGTGATTTCAGAACCGAGACACTATTTCATATTTCTCTGGTGAAGACGGAATATAACCGCCCATCAAAATGCATTTTCATTTCAATATGAGTTATCTAGAGACAAAGGGCAAATCTTTACCGGTGGACGTTTAAATGTACCTTGGGTAGTACGAACGGTGACAACTCGCACTATACCGTCAGGGCCCGGATGGGTATTAATGACACATCCTAGTTGCCAACGCAAAGTTGGCATAGCATCATTTTCAATTAGAACCATTGACCCGAGCTCAATATTTGCAGATGGTTCTGTCCACTTTACTCGCTGTAGTGGAGTGTGAAGATACTCTACTCCATCGATACCAAGAGTCTTGAGAGAGTCTCTGAACTTATTGCCAACGAGACGAACGGTTCAGGGCTAACAATTGTGAGTATTTGGTTGCCGAGAATTCTACAAAGGTCAGATTTTACCGATTTAATCTCAGCTTCCCATAACCCTCCGAAGTGCTGACTCGATGGTGGAGAAAATTTCCATTCAATTTGCTCTTCTTGTGTCGCAGCTTTCACGAGACTCATGAAGATCCTAGAAGCACTGACAAAATATGTCGCACTGTCACTAAATATATAGATATAAATGTATCGGTGGAACGACACTAACTCAATGTGCCGTCAGTGCTTTTGTGGCAAAGCACACAAATAAACAGATATAGGACTTGATATCTTGATATCTTCCCAAAGATATCATATATGGACCTCCATAATCTAAACCCACGCAAGAGAAGGGTTTAAGTTTAGAAACCATGAGAAGAAGTAGATCACCTATGGGAGGTTGAGTTCCAGTGGGATACGGTCGCCAACAAATGAGGCACCTTGCAAGATATCGACGAATTGCTCTCGTGGTTGACAAAATCAAAAATATTTGAAGAAGAAGGAAGTAGGGCCTGCATACCAGATGTAGATTTTGTTTATGAGTGTTTTCAATTATAAGATCTGAGTCGGTGCCGCCTCGGCCGAAGATTTCGGTTGTCTTTTATCGTAGATGAGACCAGAGTGAATGAGTCGACCACCCACCCTCTAGAGACCATCTTTATCAACAAAGAGATTTAGCTTGCAGAATGATTTACTCAAAGTTGTATTTTTCGCTAAATTCGAAAGTTCTTCACTTGAGATTGAACATATTTCACTATTTTAAACAGAGATTGATGAGTTTCAATCGAGATGAGATAAGAAAGAGATTGTTGAGTTTTAGTTAATCAAGCTTTGTGAATGAAGCTAAGGACAAAAGAACACGTTGAATTTTAGGTAACGAAGAGTAATTTTCTAACAGAGCATGAAGGAAGTTGTCCTCAGTTTGGACTATTAGAGAATTTTTTTTTCTTCGAAGATAGCCTCAGAACGTGATGTGAGTTGAGTGGAGACAGAAGGTCAAAATTCAGCTGATTGTGATAGCCACAGCTGGGCTGGAAGTAAACCCCTTGAAGAACAACCCGTTGGTTTATCCTTAGATGGCGAAAGTCGTTCTTGAATATGGCTACATGATTACTCACAAAGTTTGCCATCTATGAGGGGACGAACGTATCCAATCCAGAGCCGTAGAAGAGTCTGAACAGGCTACAATCTTTCTGATAGAAACTTCTTGGTCAAAATAGGATTTAACGAAAGCAAAGCAATCAGAAAGAAGTACAGCTCCACACAGCTCTAACCTTGGAATCGAGACGTATCCTTTCTCACTGCCATCAGAAAATCCATGTAATGTGCGATTGGTGACTGATGGGTGAAATAGGTTTTCAGATGATATGTAGGTCGGATTTGAAAATAGTCCAAGCATTTATCTTGGCTGGTTGTTCATCCTAGCCGTTATCACATGTCCACAACTGTTGAATGAATAAAGTCAGAGGACTCAGAAATCCTAGTGGTTCAAATATACCAGCCAAATATGAAAGTATATTTCTCTTGGTCCATTGTGTGTTACGAGCAGAAATGCTGAATGAAAATATGTCCTGGAAGAATTTCACTAGAGACCAAGAACTTTTTTCCAGGTCGAGAGATTTTGAAACAATTTCACACTCAGAAGATTCATTACTTGTCCATTTATGCAACTCAAACTCTGCTAATTTGAGTAAAGCAGTTAGTTGTGATTCGAGAGCTTGCGCATATTCGAGAGTCCCACAACTTGTTACAATGTCGTCAACAAATGAAAACGTTATAGGAAAATTAGAGCCTTCAATTTCTGCGAGATTCAAAAACGTTCGAATTTTTTAGGAATTGTGCTGATGAAACTCATTAAGTCACAGTATTCAGTTCATATTCCTGAATAAGGTTGATTACATGAGTAACGCCAAAGAACTCTGATAATGCTTGTGATCATCAGCGACTATAATATGCCGATACATTTGGCGAATATCAGCGACCAATGCTACCGCGTTTATACGAAACTTTAACAGGGTCATTTTGAAGTTTAGAGACGATCAATAACATATTCAGAGAGATTGCTTCCGAGGTTTTTGCCGAAGCATCAAACAACACGGAGTTTAGTACTAACACTTTCCGGTTGTATAATATAATGTGAGATACAGTACGATCCAGATTCGATAGTCTCTTGCAGAGGTGAAGTTTTAGGGAAGAAATGAGTGCACTAATAATCGACGATATAATAATAATAATAATAATACTTTTATTGCAAAACGACCATTACAGGACACAGCAAACGTCAGGTACAGGTTTAAAAAAGCAAGTTAAAACATTATTTACAATGTATATAAATCGGGGGGATGAAATATTGAAGTACAGTACAAATCTTAAAATGTTAAAATAGTATTCTAATACAAAAACAAGAATGTAAGTATAAGCTGAATTTTAAAATCTGAGAAACACAATTGAAAGAGTATCTAAAACTAATACACGTTATTACATCCAACAATTAAAATAATTATAGCACTACTGCAGTTTCGTCCTATATGGACATTCTCAAACTAATACAATAAACTCATTTAGTTTTAGTTTATTGTATTAGTTTGAGAATGTCCATATAGGACGAAACTGCAGTAACGTTAGTTACAATTAAAAGTGGTAAAAAACATGAAATTTTCATTTCCCTTTTATGACAGAACTCCTGAACCTTTTCAGACTTTTGATATCTTTCAGTACTTGAGGTAGTGACGCGTATGCTTGATTTTTTGGTAGTGTGTGCCTTTCTCATAATAAGTTGATTTATGGTAAGGAACAGATAGCACATGTACTTACTATCAGTAACAGTAACTTACTATCAGTAAGTGACACACACATGTGACACACACACACACACACACACAATTTGGTGAAGATAAAAACAGCGACACTTTAGTTGTCGATACTACTAACAGGAAGGGTACATGAACAATTAATTACTTACCGGAATTCTACACTATTCACTTTTATTGTTTGATTTTGTAAAAACAAACCGTGCACGGTTTCACCTACGTAAGCAATACGAAGAAAACGTATTACCATATTCACGATTGAATAAGAAACAAACAAAAATTTAAAACAATATAACCTATCTTTAATATTCACTTATTCCGTTCTGCCGTTAGATGTTGGAGTAGCGTTATCATCGGTAGAAATTCTTCTCTATAGAATAATAAAATATGACTAAGCTAATTTATATATTTTTATTGAACTGTAATATATTGTTAGCTCATTTCAAAATGAACTTAATGACTCTTAAAATACATTTAACAATTGATAGTTTCGTTTGTTATTTCAAACAAAATAGACTACAATGTATCTGATACCAAAAGGTTAAGTACAGAATAAAAGTTGAACAAAAATTAGTGGTAAGTCATAATGTTTTGTATGAAATTTAAATTGAAATTAACTCTACTTTGGCAAAATATAACATGTATCTCACTCAGTAATAAATATTTTGTATGTCATCATTGATCATTATATTCGTGTTAATATTTGGAGATTTTGCTGCCAGGAAAATCTGTCCTTCATAATTTGTACATTCGAAGTCTTCGGTTAGAATTGTCCTCTGAAAATAAATCAAAATTTCGTTATCAAACATATGAGTATGACATAGTTATTGAGCAAAATTTTCCAGTAAAGATAGAAATTTATCATGCTAGAATTGCAAAAAACTAGTTGTATAGTGAGACACAATAAATTGAAAATATTTTTTGACATTTCCATGAGAAGAACATGCGTATGAAATCATTTATCTTTTCTTGGAATATTTTCATACAAAAGAGAGAATTCTGATGTCTCGCTGAACTCAATGGTACTCAAGATGATCACAAAAATAAATTAACCATTACGACTTCGTGATTGAATATGCAAATACAATTTAACGTAAGTTATAATATCCTGTCAAGATCCTAATCTTTCGATCAGTATTCTCATGAAATGATTTGCTCATATGCCTTGAGGGTGGATCAGAGCATGTTCTGAATACACCAGAAGTGTAAAACCTCAATCGACGTTATTTTTATAAATCAAATTGGAATCATAGGGTGATGAAATAACAGTTTAGATTGTCTCCTGAAGACGACACTTTGGATGGTAAACTCCAGCGTTTGAGAAAAATACTTTTGTTGTTTATACAGGGTTATTCAAATTCGTTTCGGTACATGGAGATCTTGTAAACGATAAGAGATAGAGTGTCGGTTAAATTGTGGCAAAGTTGCTTATTTTAGATACCTATTCAATGATGTAAAAAAATCGAATATAGCTCTTTTGGCTCTGGAGATAAATTGGAAAAACCAAAAAATCCCAAATTATTTTTTTGCCTATATCTTCTTTATTCGCAGACATATTGAAAATCTGTCCACATTTTGCTATTGGCACTTGATGTGAGGTATCAGAATATGTCCATGAATTTTTTATACCGGGTGTCATCTGACTTGCGCCCCCCCATCTTTGAATTTTTAAACACGGACCTGTATTTTTTGTATCGTCGACGTTCACTTCATACTGAGAAATAAAATTTTATTTTATATTTCGGGATATTTCGGTGATATTTGATTATAATTGGGTGAATTATTCCCTTTTAAATTACTGCCCTGGATATTGGTTGACCAAGTTAAATATAGCAACTTTCACGTCTCCCTATGTACTGTAGAGTTTTTAGAGAGTTTTTTTTTCATTTTTAGGTGGCTATTCATATTTTTTCATATTTCCATTGCTCTGAGCGTTTTCTACAATGAACTTCGAATAAAAAACCTTTTATAATTATCTGAAACATATCTACAACAAAAATATATTATATGTGTTTTGATGTGCAGAAAAAGAAATGATAGCAATAATAACATCTGAAACGAACACTATAATTGTAATGAAAATTAAAATAAAGTAATTTATATACACAAAAAAATTAATGGTGCAATAAATGGGCCAATAAGATGGCCTGCAAGATTTTGGACTATTTTTTATTAGGAACATTGAAAAATAGGATTTACGCTGGCAGAGAGATAGAAAATGTGGAAGACTCGAGATTGAGGATTTCGAATTATTTCGCAACGATGCAGCAAATAAGTGTATTGAGGGCAATAAATATTATGAAAATCCGAGTTCAAAAATGTTTCGAAATGGAAGGACTCCAATTCGATATTATTTTTTTTTGTGTATATAAATTACTTCATTTCAATTTTCATTACAATTATAGTGTTCGTTTTGGATGTTATTATTGCTATCATTTATTTTTCTGTTTTTCTGCTTATTAAAACACATATAATATATTTTTGATGTAGATATGTTTCAGATAATTATTTTCTTATTCGAAGTTTATTGTAGAAAACTCTTAGAGCAATGGAAAAAATATGAATAGGTACCTAAAAATGAAAAAAAACTCTCGAAAAACTCTACGGTACATAGGGAGACGTGAAATTTGCTATTGTGTTCTTATTCAACTCAGTCAACCAATTTCTAGAATATTAATTTAAAAGGGAATAATTCACACAATTATAATCAAATATTACCGAAATATCCCGAAATATAAAATTGAATTTGATTTCTCAGTATGAATTGCACATCGACGATACAAAAACTACAACAAAAAATACAGGTCCGTATTTAAAAATTCAAAGATGGGGGTGGCCCAAGTCAGATGACACCCTGTATAAAAAATTCATGGACATATTCAGATAGCCCACATCAAGTGCCAATAGCAAAATATGGACAGATTTTCAATATGCCTGAGAACAAAGAAGATATGGGAAAAAATAATTTGGGATTTTTTGGTTTTTCCTGTATATTTCCAGAACCCAAAGAGCTATATTGGATTTTTTACATCATTAAATATGTGCAACGTCTTCGATTTGAAAAGTTCGCCGCAAGTTATTTCCCACTATGAAAAGCACAAATTAATTTCATTTGGTCAATCCGACCATCCCATAGACCGGTTTCGATGTACTTGCCCCATCATCAGTACCGGGTATGGCCTCTTCAGAACGGAGTGAACCGTCTGATTATCACGACCTACAAAGTCGTAGGTCTCCATGAGAGGCAAGGGGTAAGGTGTTTTCACCTAAACCCGGAGCATGTCGTATGCACCTCTCCGGAATATCAATCATCATTCCGACTCCCACCCCGGAGTATGTGTTTGTGGAGTTGTTTCCTGGATTTGGCTACAGGTGGCGCAGTGGACATTCCACTGAATCAACTGCAGAAAGAGTTCATGACTAGCTGGAATTAAATTTGTGAACTGAAGAAGATCATCCGCAGAGATTTGCAGCTGCCTTCCATTCGGCAGTCCATTCAGTCGAGGAATGAGAGAGTTTTCGAAAAAACGGAAACTCACGAAAACCCGTTAGTTAGGGAAGCCACAGATTACGCTGTAGACGACCCCTCCCGATATAGAAGGCCCCGACACTCTGTCGAATGAGGCCCTCATGTCCCCCGTTAAAGGATGAATAACTTTTTCACCCATCCCACCCCAGCCAGGTAGGGGTATCCCGTGAAGGGCGGCACTGATGTCTAAGGACGTCATGCCGTCACCCATCAGTCATGTACCCATTGGTCCCTCTCAAGGCCAATGATCAGCCAAAAGGGTAGGGGAGCTGGTCTCCAAACCTGAATGAAATTAAGATGGATTTCGTCTGAACTGAAGACGCTTGGTTAGTTTGGTTGTAATACTCAGACGGTTCACTACGTTCTGAAGAGACCATGCCCGGTACTGAAAATGGGCCCCGAAATGGGGATCCGACCAACCGATAGACAATCCTGATGATAGTTCATGGGCAATTTTAAAAAAATCTTTGGTGCCATGAAAAGAATAAAAGTTGTAGGTACATTCAAAGCCTCTGAGATTTCCCTTATTTCTCGATAGACTTCAGTCGCCCATCCTTTGACATAATCTAGACCAGGGGTGGGCAAGTAGTTTAGGTGGGGTCCGGTAAATGTGGGAAAATTTTAACGAGGTCCAGAAAAAACGACTGATAAAATTAAGTGCTAACTATGTATTATTTTGGTTTCAAATCAAATTCTGAATTATAAAACACAAGACCTAAAATTATTGTGAGAAATTACACCGACGGTGTAAGTGCTATGGCGTAGCAAGGTGCCTTTTACAGAAGTTCAAAAAGAATGTTTTAATATCAGCAGCAAAAATTTCCATTTTTCGTGTATTACTTCTCGCTGATAATGGAATACTTGGAAATGCAGCGACATCTTTTTTTCTTCTAAAAGTGCCGTCACTACTTCTAACATACATTTTTTCACCATCTAAGAATCTGAAAATGGTTTCTGCCGTTTATCGAGCGTCCAGCACACACGTAGCGCTGCTTCTGTGGATTTTTCTTGCTCGCTTATGCAACGAACTAGTAATTTTGTGTTTTATTTTTGTGAGAACTGAGATTGAAGTTTTTCTTAACGAGCCTTACTGCCAAAGGGAAAGTTTTTGAGAAATTGCTGACGAGTTGTTTCGTAGTGTTGCTTCAAATTACCACTCTTAACAATAGCGACAGTTTTATTGCATATAAGGCACACTGGAACCGCTTGAAGCCTATATTAGGCAGCGTAAAACAATATTGTTCAGTCCATTCTGCCAGAAACCTCCTATTTTCACTGTCCACTTCACGCTTTTTAGAATCCATATCAGCATAGGTACGAAAATATTATGAAAAAGCGAATAATCACAAAACAAATGAATGGTTGCTCCGCGGTTTGCGCTACAACTGACAGTCTGCTTCACACGCCCGCACCCTCGAGTTTGATTCTCACTCGCGCTTGTTTCAACAAAACAAAATAGTGGCAAACGCGTACAAACACACATACACACAGGGTGAATAGGAAACTAATATAACCATTCTACAATAACGATTACCTACCAGGTGAAGTTACAATTGGTGTTTCTGTTTTGTGAATTCTTGAGAAGCAATGGTTTATATGCTTCGAGAACGCATTGAAATAGTGAGTTTGTACTACCAGAATGGAAATAGTGTTAGAGCTGCTGCCCGTATGTTCAATGGTAATCATACAGAAAGAAATGTACGACACAAATACGTTTCGGAATTATTGAACAAATTTATGGAAACTGGATCATTTACCAATGAAAAGCATAACGGTTCAGGAGTTATCAACGATGGCGCTATTTGTACTGTAGTTTTAGGGCACGTTGTAATAATGGAAAATTCGTAATCTCTTACGAGAATCAGGAATCAGTCGTACAAATGTTTTCAGGATCCTTCATAAGTACAAATTTCATCCATATAAGATTAGACTACTTCATGAATTGAACGAAGATGACTTCGATAGACGTATCAAGTTTTGTGAAAATCTCACTGAACGAATCAACTTGATTAGAATTTCTTGTAATGTAAATCATTTGTTTATCGGATGAATGTACGTTTGAATGTAGAGGTTAATCGGCAAAATTCTCGATATTGGAGTGATACGAATCTTCATTTATACCGTCAAGGTCATACCCAACGATCTCAAAAACTGAATGCTTGGGCTGGAATTTTAGGTGACCACATCATAGGACCTTTTTTCATCGATGTTAATTTGATTAGTGATAAATATTTGGATATGTTGGATAATCGAATAATCAATAGGGTAATTGAAGGGGATATAAATTTATTCGAAAACAAATAGTTTTTCAGCAGGATGGTGCACCTCCTTATTATGGAGCTTCAGTGCGACAATTTTTGGATGATCATTTTTCTGGTCGCTGCATTGGCAGAATAGGTCCTACAGAATGATCACCAAGGTCTCCGGATCTCACTTCTGTAGATTTCTTTCTATGAGGTCATTTGAAGTTTAAAGTGTATGACATAGAATCAACAACATTAGAAGATTTGAGAGAGAATATTATGAGACATTGCAGAGAAATAACTCCCGAGAATCTCTCATTTGTAGTTGGTGGAAACGTTTTTGAACATTTCCTATAGACATTTTTTTCTTTTCATTGTCGTCATCAGATTTTGATTCAATAATTGATAAAAAATATCTTTTTCTGATATATTGCTTCCAAATTTGTCTCTAGAACGAATATTTCAAAATGTGGCCTCCTGTATAATTGTTGACTTGTTTTTTATTTTTCCTGCAAATCATTGTTTCAAAAGTTATTCAGGGTGACTCGTTTTCAACTCAAATAATTTGTAGCTCCCGAACCATAAGCTTCAGATCATATATTTTATACTTTTTTGAAATCTGCTCATCATGGAGCCTCTGATAATGCGAAACAATATAGGGTGATATATGTTTAAAATCTGTTTTTCCGTTAATCAGTTATCGCCCTCATACGAACGACAACTCTCCGAAGTTGAGAAACTTGTGCGAGCTAAGGACTATCGAGGCCTTACCTTTTAACGTGTGATTCCTATTGTTGACAATTTTTTTTTATTTTTTCTGAAGATCATTGTGCCAAAAGTTATTCAGCGTGGCTCGTTATAAATGGAATGCACTGTATATATTTATATATTATGGACTGTCAAAATTGCAACTGAACGCCCAAAACCTTTAGGGATAATCGCCATTGTCTAGATCTAAATTATGCCAAAGGATGAGCGACTAAAGTCTACCGAGAAATGAGGGAAATCTCTGTCAGAGGTTTTGAATATACCTAAAACTTTTGTTCTTATTATGGCATCAACTATTTTTTTAGAATTTTGCCCAAGAACTATCTATCATCAGGATTGTACTAGCTATTTTTCGGCTTTCTCTTAAATACTAAAACACATCATTGTGTGTCTTATTACTATAAAGAAGTATGTTTCTGTATCATGTAGTCCACTTTCAATCTTCTCTTGCAAGAAGTTGTTTGACCTTCACTTTGAAAGTTCTGTATCCCACCTATTTCGGGGAAAATGACTAAAACCTTGCCAATTTACTGTGAATTAGAGGTCATAACAAGGTATTCAGTCTTGTTTAATCAATGCCATTTTGCAAAATTTGAGTTATCCTTCACAGAACCATAGATTTTTTTTTTAATTATTGATACCTAATTGGTTGGACACTGATTTATTGACGGTTTACGTACTTCTATAAGTCAGTCTTTGAACTCTCCAAATAACGAGTTAACAATTTTGAACTTTAAGTTCATATTGCGATTTGTTCAGATTTTACTAATACCTACCGGAGATTTTTTGTGTGATATACAAAACGTGCAAACTTGGTGCCTGTTCATATTTGAATTTTCCTCCTCCATCGTTTTAGCTAGTCGTATACAAGGTTGCTCTATAGGCCCTGAAAAAAAAAAAGGATGATCAATCATCCTCTCTCAAAAAAACATATAGAGCTTATGTCACAACGAGCCTCCATTAACCATTATTGTAAAAACCCATTATGAATAGTTATTAAAATATTATGAAAATTCTGATGAAGCTGGTCGTCTCACCCACTTTAAGATGATCCAACACTGTTACCTTCCTTGTCAACATAGATTAATATTGTAATGAAGAACTTCAAACAGATGTAAAAAAGGCAATGTTCTAGTTCACCCTGATAAGTAATTGTGTAAAATCATTTTTGTTCTTTTATATTATTCGAGATTAGAAACCTCTTGAAGCGGCGAAGAATCATTTATAGTGTTTAAACAATTTGTATGGTATTTATATGAAAATATCATATTCGCGAAAATTAATCGAAAGTTTTGAAAGATCAATTAATGCAACAACAGTACATTAGATATTCGCGTAATGACTATGTCACCAACGCTATTTATGTTATACATTATCAGTGGATGTAAAGCGACTGACCGATACTCCAATCCATTAATTCTTTCAACAATACATACCTCTAAATAAAACTAGAATAAATTATTACGAAACAGTGAATATTGAAATGCATCCATTAGTTTCCTCTTACAATAAACTATCCAAAAATTATATTGATTGGATCGATATAAATCATAACTTACATGATGTAGCTGTTGTAGGAGAGGACAATATATTTGTTAACGTTAATAATGGTTTTAGCAACACATGATGAAGAAATGTGTTCTAACCAGTCAAAAATTATGCCTTTAAACAAGTTTTTCAACAAAAATCATATCGATGGAATATCCTTATATAATAACAAAGCATCTCCTCATTCATAATAATATGAAAAAAATTGTTGGAAATTTTGGAAAATATAATAATAATAATCGGTTTTATTCATCGAATAATTACAAATGAAACAAAATGGAACACTCGATGAAAGGCGAAGTTCAGCTTGTGACGTTTTTCAACTCAACCTAGCGGTAACATAAAAAATCAGAAACTTATCAAATAATAATGTCTAGCACCACTTTTTTGTGTTTCTCAATGAAATTTTCGACTTTTTACTATAACCTCAAGTTAGTAAGTACTTTTTATCTATTGTTTTACAATTTTGCTTCAATGTTATCAATTTATTGTAGATGTCTTAATGGGAATAAACATTCTCGAAAGCTCGACGATATAACAAAGAGTATTCTTTAAACAACAGCCCAGCAATTTTGACTGCATCCCCAACATTATTCCGTATTTCTCCTTAACTAGTCAGTCAAGACTACCCATCGCTTCATATATATATATATATATATATATATATATATATATATATATATATATATATATATATATATATATATATATATATATATATATATATATATATATATCGAAAGTGCTTGCATATATAATAAATGAAAGTTATAAAGCTTCAAATCCTTTTTGTGACATATGTTAATATTAAAATTTTATATATATATATATATATATATATATATATATATATATATATATATATATATATATATATATATAGAAACAGAAGTTAATATCGGACATAGCACTCAAGAAAGTGGCAAACCATAGACAAGTGTTTCGGGCTTTTGGCCCATCATCAGTATGGTGCAGCCAAGTGTAAGGATGGGCAACACTTGGTTACCAAAAGATAGAAATACAAATGCACGGAGCCACCAACAGGAGCCAACCGCACATTTGTGCTTTCAGTTGATAGATCTCGTGTTCACAAGAAAACTATCAAAATCACCACGGAGGCAGCTATAGCTACCTGCGTGACATCCGGGTCCAGGAAATTATACAAATATGAAAGTTATTGAGTGTCTTGATATAGAAACAGAAGTTAATATCGGACATAGCACTCAAGAAAGTGGCAAACCATAGACACGTGTTTCGGGCTTTTGGCCCATCATCAGTATGGTGCAGCCAAGTGTAAGGATGGGCAACACTTGGTTACCAAAAGATAGAAATACAAATGCACGGAGCCACCAACAGGAGCCAACCGCACATTTGTGGTTTCAGTTGATAGATCTCGTGTTCCTGGACCCGGATGTCACGCAGGTAGCTATAGCTGCCTCCGTGGTGATTTTGATAGTTTTCTTGTGAACACGAGATCTATCAACTGAAAGCACAAATGTGCGGTTGGCTCCTGTTGGTGGCTCCGTGCATTTGTATTTCTATCTTTTGGTAACCAAGTGTTGCCCATCCTTACACTTGGCTGCACCATACTGATGATGGGCCAAAAGCCCGAAACACGTGTCTATGGTTTGCCACTTTCTTGAGTGCTATGTCCGATATTAACTTCTGTTTCTATATCAAGACACTCAATAACTTTCATATTTGTATATATATATATATATATATATATATATATATATATATATATATATATATATATATATATAATCTAGAAAGGTTAATGCAGTCAAGCTGCTGGAAAATAATTCCATGAAAATCAAAAAATAAATAGATAAGTACTTTTTGATCATTCCCATATTGATTTCAATTTAAGAGCCACCGGTAGACATCTGTTTCAACCTATTGGGCATCGTCAGTACCGGGCAGGCGGTCCTCGATTGAAGACAAAATGAGACGAAATCCATCTTCATTTTGTTCAGGTTTGGAGACCAGCTCCCCTACCCTTTTGGCTGATCATTGGCCTTGAGAGGGGCCAATGGGTACATGACTGATGGGTGACGGCATGAAGTCCTTAGACATCAGTGCCGCCCTTCACGGGATACCCCTACCTGGCTGGGGTGGGATGGATGAAAGAGTTATTCATCCTTTAACGGGGGACATGAGGGCCTCATTCGACAGAGTGTCGGGGCCTTCTATATCGGGAGGGGTCGTCTACAGCATAGTCTGTGGCTTCCCTAACTAACGGGTTTTCGTGAGTTTCCGTTTTTTCGAAAACTCTCGCATTCCTCGACTGAATGGACTGCCGAATGGAAGGCAGCTGCAAATCTCTGCGGATGGCTTCATTCCGCACGAACCAAGGAGCATTCACAATCATCCTAATTAACTTATTTTGTAACCTTTCCAAAATGGAAATGTTGGACGGAGCCGCTTGTCCCCAGACGCCTGAAGCGTACATGATGACAGACTTGAACATCGTGTTGTAGATCGTGATCTTGTTTTTCAAACTCATTTTAGATTTCCTGTTGATCAGAGGGTATAGTCTAGCTATTCGACCCTCGATCTTGGATTTGACGTACATAATGTGCGGGTTCCAAGTGAGCCTACGGTCTATTAAAAGACCGAGGTACTTTACTCGCGCCTGCCAGTCAATCTCCCTTCCAGAGATTCTCACTTTTCTGGCCGGAGAAGATAGTAATCTTCCCATGGTTATCGCCTGAGTCTTTTCCGGGTTTACTCGGATCTTCCAATCGAGGTACCAGCGCTCGAGGTCGTCCAATGCACGTTGCATGTAGACGACGCCGAGCTCCCGCCTCATGAAAGACGAGAGTAGAGCCGTGTCATCGGCGTACAGGGATATCTTCACTCTTTCGGACCTAGGCAGGTCGCTTGTATAGAGCGAATAAGACAAAATGAGAAAAACCAGGAAATTACTTGATAAAAATAGCTGCGTAAACGCAAGCGAAACATAAGTGGAACCACCTATTGGTGTGACACCCAAGTCAACTTGCCAAGTTTTTATGTTATTTTTATCCACATGTTTCTAGAAATTATATGAAATCTAGAAAGGTTAATGCAGTCAAGCTGCTGGAAAATAATTTCATGAAAATCAAAAAATAAATAGATAAGTACTTTTTGGGAATGATCAATGAGCATGAATTATAAATTCAGTAGATAGATGCTGACTCGACAGGGATCGAGATAAATATTGTTGAACCATTTGCAAGTAAAGGCGTATTATATTCACCTGAAACAAAAGGTATTTACAAAAATTACTTCTGTCTCCGTCGAGTACCTGTCTGATGGTTTTATCATTCAGGAGTCAGTTGTCATATTCACAATGTGCTGCTATATATTACAAATAGAGGATGAAAACTAATTAATACAGTTCATTGTATGATTTCCACTGTAAAGGGTTTTACAAAATCCGCAAAACGTTTTTCACTATACAATAGCTTCCTCAACAAAATTCATCAAAATTGGAGCTTCCTTTCTTCAAGACGGGTACCTCATTTCGAAAGAGCTGATAAACGAAAATTGGTTACATATTATTATTATACTTATTATCATTTTATTTTTTATTTTTTTACAATAAATTCCATACTCCAAATACTATCGACTAGTCTACACTCCTTGAAATTTGGGCTCGAAACTGTCGAAATAATTGATAATAAATATTTTTTCCTACCCACCTGCTATGAGCTGCGTTCCCAAATGTGATATGTAACTGGAAGCTAGTCGGAGTGTCTCTATTTTACTCAATTTTCGATCTTTCGGTTCAGTTGGTATCAAAGTCCGAAGAGTGGAAAAAGCCGTATTCACGCTGAAACAGTAGTTACTTAACTTAAATGAAAAGAAATTCATCATAAAAACATATAATATTCAATTTCTTAGACGAACTGAAGTTCATCGTATTCTTGAAAACCCCGAATGAATAATGGTAGGTACTTGAGAAACTATAGAAATTAAAATTAATGGAAAAAGAGGTCAGATTTACTACCAATTGAATTCTTCCTTTCGAATTCTTGGGTTTTCCACTAAACGAGGAACAATGAAAGGCAGATAACACAGGTCTGCGAAAAAAATTTTTTTTTCAGCTGCACGAGATATTTTTACTGAATTATATGTTTAAAGTGCGCTGATTTCAAAAGTGATGGCCATTTTTTTCTATCACATAAGGATTTTTTGCAAATTCAAACACAAAAAATTGGTTAAAACACTCCTTTATTCAAAATTTTCAAACAATAAATATTTTTTTAAAGCAAACGAAACATTTTGATACATATACTTATTCATATTCTTTACGAAACCTCTTCTTCTTTTCCTTGATACTTTGACGAGTCCTTTTTCGATTTCCATCTTCAGTTTCTCGCTTAAGCAGCCAACAGTAGTCAGCAAGCATAGTGACATCCCATCGCCCTTGGTACCTTCTCTCAATATCACGAACATCCTGGGGAAATCGTTCCCCCTGCTCTTCACTGTAAGCTCCCAGGTTTTCAGGAAAATAGTCTAGTGAGAGTGTAAAAAATGGACCTTCAAGCTCATCTAGCAGCGTTGAGCTTCATATGCTGCTAGCATCAGTTGCACAATGGTTTTATAGTTAGGATCCTTAGTATTTCCCAAAAACTTTCGTACTACGTCCTTGAACGATACCCAAGCTTCTTTTTCCTTATCATTCATAGTTTCCACAAATGAAGGGTCCGTTAAAAGTTTTCTTATGTCGGGGCCGGTGAAAACTCCCTCTTTCAACTTTGCTTCTGATAGATTCGGGAATTTTGTACATAAATATTTGAAACAGTCTCCATCCTTTTGCAGCGATTTTACAAATTGTTTCATCAACCCCAATTTGATATAGAGAGGGGGCAACAAAACCTTTTCTGGTGGTACCAAGGTAGTGTTTATAATATTTTTCTCTCCAGGTTTTATCTCAGGATGGCCAATCACTTTTTTTCCAGTGCTGTTCTCTGGCTCTGCTATCCCACAAGCATAAAAAGCATGGATATTTGGTATAACCTGCCTGCTGCTTCTCGGTGTCTGTACCAGTAGAAAGAAGTGCCAGGTGATAAAAGGTTTTCATTTTTTAATCTAGAACCTAACAGTTCGGCTGCATGTTTTGAAAGACATAAATCTCTTACTAAATCATTGAGCTCACCTAGCCAAAATAGTTGAGGCCTTTCATCTTCGTCAAAAGATAAATCTGAGCTTGATTCACCCGGAGGAGGCAATGTAGCTTCGTCCTCCAACTCACTAGGGTATTCATCCAAACAGGAAGGTGGCTGCGGGATAGATATCTCGGAGCTATGGGGCACTGGACGTATAGCTGAGTCAAGATTAGGATAACTTATGTTTCTTTTGTTTTTTGAATTGAATTCCTTTACGTCAACTGAGCAGAAGTAGCAGTCAGTGGTGTGATTTTTCTGCTCACGCCATATCATTGGAATTCCAAATCGAAATGCATTTTTCTTTCCCTTGATCACCAATTTTTAATTTAAAGTAGGCAAAATAAACTTTCCTTACAAAATCACTTACATTTCTCTGTTGACTTTTAATAGCGAATTCACCACATATATAACAAAAACTGTTTGGAGAAATAACACAACCCCTTGTAGCCATGATTAACAGACAACAGCACTGTTCACTTGAATATCAGTATGTCTACTTTTCTTTGTTTCAAGCGATATACACTAGGCGTCAATTGAAGGTATAAATGCAACTTAATATGCTAGAACTTATTTTGCGCCAAAATAACGGGAAAAAATTGTAGCAGAGAATAAAAAATGAGAAATCAAATCAAAGAAGAAATGATTACCGCTATTTTTCTTTAAAAATTATGTGCTTAAATTTTAGTTTGCATATTATAATTGTGTAAAAGTGTACGTCATTTGACTTGTCTCAAACATGTTAAAACATTCCCTGTCTCACCAACAGCTCAGGTGGTTTTTCTTCATTATCAAATAAAAGTCACATAGGTTTATTACCAATGAACATAAATACTACAATATACATAAAAACTTATGTGATATAATAATTTGAATAATTTTTCTGTTTTTGGGAGGTCAAAATCTGTAAGAAAATGTTAAAAAATCCTATGCAGTTTTTTGGTCGCAGACCTGTGTAATGTTTCTTTTGAAACAGTTCCTATAAATTCTATAGGTACAGGCTGCACAAGCCATTGTTTAGTTGCGGCAACTAAAAAATTACAATAATTGAATAGAACTGGCCGATACTTGATGAAAATCCATATTATCCATGAAAATCCATATACAGTGTGACCCATTTAAAATGGAACCACCCCTGTAGAATGTGCATTTTTCAATCAATCTCAATTTTTTTTTATTGAAATATTAAGCATGAAAAACTGTATCTTGACACTAACTTTCACAATTTTAGTTTCATTTTCAAGGCACTCTATGGTTTTTTTTGTTTGTCAAAAACGGCAAAAGTTTATTAGGCAATTTCTGTTTTCAAATTTGACTACACCACTGGATTCGTAGTCGTTATAAATCAAAACTGTCAAATTTTCATTAAAAAATATTTGTTAGCAACGAAGTTACAACAACTTCAATTTTGGAAACAAAGTATTTGTTTGTAATTTTTATTCAGATTATAGACATATTTGAGATCTGACAACACTGTCATCACCAAGTAGAACACCAGTGAATTTGTACAGTGAAAATCCGAAGTAAACAGCTCAATGCGTTCTACAGTTATAACTCCTGAAAATATGGTAATGTGAGAGATTTGTGGTGCAAGCGTTTTGTAATAAAAATCTTACTACGCCACTGGATTTGTGGATAATATTCCCTTAAAATCATTCATTTGAGTGTAGGTTACGAGAAGTGAAAATTAAAATAAAAATTGAATTGAATAACAGAAAATTAAAAGTTCATTTTCTAGTTACGCAGTAGTAGACCAAGTTCAGAATCTCATGTCATGGGATCTCCCAATTGCGCTTTTACCAAATCTTGATGGAATCTTGAAGTATTAATGGTCATACTTGTAAGCTTTTTGGAAGTTTCCCAATAATAAATAATAGTACTTTTGTAACAGCGCACCTGGAAAATCACATTTAATGAGATTCTGAACTTACTCTACCTTCTTCTATAGCTGATGAAAACAAAATGTATACAAACAAGTTTCAAAGTATTTATTCAACAATTAATTGCCATTAAGAAAAAACTGATACTAAAATAAACATTGATTTAAAACTAAACATTCAAATTTTTGTGACTTCTACCAAACCTCCATTAAGTTCAATACATTTATCGTATCTCTTCCGAATATTGTTTACACTATTTCTTATTTGTTGAACTGTAATTTCGGCACAAGCTTGTCGTATCCTTTGCATGAGTTCAGTTCGATTCGTTGGTCTTGTTCTGTATACTTTTTGTGTCAGAATACCCCACAGAAAAAAGTCTAATATTGTTAGATCAGGCGATCTAGGTGGCCATTCAATTAAGTCACTACCTCGTCCTATCCAATGATTTGGAAACTGGTTATTTAGCCACTCTTTAACAATCCTCGAATTGTGCACGGAACAGCCGTCGAGCTGAAAATATAAATTTACTTGTTCCGCAAGAGGCATTTCATCTATTTCGTCCGATAATTGGTTATTTAGAAATTCCAAAAAATTTTGCCCGTTTATGTTTCCATCAAAAAAATATGGACCTATTATTCTATTTTGTACTATACCACACCAAACGTTAACTTTTTCGGAATATTGACTTTTACAATTTATGATCCAGTGCGGATTTTCCGTAGCCCAATACCGAGCATTTTGCGATGAAACTACCCCATTGGTGCTGAAAGAAGCTTCATCACTAAACATTATGCAGTTTAAAAAATTTCTTGTATTCAGGTACTCGCCTTGTGCCCACAAACAAAATTCCATACGTTTCACTTCATCACCTGCCTTTAAAGAGTGAATAAATTTAGGTTTAAATGCTCTCATTTTGTTTTGTTTAAGACATCGTCGAATAGTCTCTCTCGGTAAGTTTAAATCCAAACTGGCGACTCGTAAACTTCTGTTTGGGTGGTTTCTAAAATAATCTAAAACAGCACCTTCGTTTAAATTTCTTCTTCGGTGATTATTTTTTAAAATATGTTTGCTGACTGCACCGGTTTCTTTAAATGTTTTGTTAATTTTACTGACGATGCTTCTGTCAATGGGAAGTCGATTTGGATGTCTGTGATTAAATATCCTAGCTGCTTCTCTTTCACTATGATAATTGTCCCCAGAAATTCTCACAATTTCAATTCTTTCTTCTAATGATAATTGCAAAGCCATTATTAAATGCACGTAACTAACAACTATTATTTTATTTATGATTAACTGTCAAAATCACAGCCTACTGTTGATTTATTATAAAACCTTTGCATAATGAGTTCAGCTTCCTCAAATTATTGATATCTCCTCTAAAAGATTGTTTTAGCTGAGTTATGAAGAATTTACAGGGAACAATTTTTGTCATGCTCTCTGTTTTATTATTGAATAAATGATTTCCATGCTTTAAATCAATTTGATTTTAGCGGCTATGCGGAAGAATGTACTAAGTACTGCATAACTTGAAAATGAATTTTTAATTTTCTGTTATTCTAGAATACACTTCTCGTAACCTACAATCAAATGAATGATTTTAAGGGAATATTATCCACAAATCCAGTGGCGTAGTCAGTGTTGTCAGATCTCAAATATGTCTATAATCTGAATAAAAATTACAAACAAATACTTTGTTTCCAAAATTGAAGTTGTTGTAACTTCGTTGTTAACAAATATTTTTTAATGAAAATTTGACAGTTTTGATTTATAACGACTACGAATCCAGTGGTATAGTCAAATTTGAAAACAAAAATTGCCTAATAAACTTTTGCCGTTTTTGACAAACAAAAAAAACCATAGAGTGCCTTGGAAATGAAACTAAAATTGTGAAAGTTAGTGTCAAGATACAGTTTTTCATGCTTAATATTTAAATAAAAAAAAATTGAGATTGATTGAAAAATGCACATTCTACAGGGGTGGTTCTATTTTAAATGGGTCACACTGTATATTATAACATAATTGATACAGTTTATTATATGATTTTCACTAAAAAGGGTTTTAAACCGCGTAAACAGTTTACGCTTGAGGAAGCCACTTTATAGCGAAACACGTATCGCGGTTTTTGTAAAACCCTTTATAGTGAAAATCATACAATGAACTGTATAAATCAGTCTTAAAAAAAATACAACAATTTCGATTATGCTGTTTCTGTTACTTGAAACAAGACATACGCATGCGATGAAACGATGATATCCAGTTTGGAGCTAAAGTTAAGCAACTATTCAGTTGCTAGTGTGCGCTAGAATTTCAACCGCGACTGAAGTATTTATTCAATGAGATTAAAACGGCTGCCAGTGTGCGGGTAGCCCAATTGGCAACGGATGTATTACAAAAATCGATAGGATTAAAATTTTGCAGACATGAAATTCTTGAGTCTGTATTTAATTGCAGAAAACAAATATAGTATAACATTTAGGAATTGAACTATCAGAGAAACAACGTAAATGAAAACTCTTCTAGTTCTTCACATTTGTGATGACTTTTAAAAAGGATCTACCTACATTATCATGGAATTCACCTAGATTATGACTTTTACAAATGACACAAGATCTGTTCTGTAGAGAATTTCATGGTGAGCAGAAACGATCAATTTTATATTTTTTATCTTATGTTTGACAGTTTTGCAGATATTTCGCATATTATATCAACAATGAGGTAATTTCCGTCATAAATAAAGTATACAGTGCATTTTTTAAAGCCCCCTCCCTTTTATTTTTTGAGCGGGTCAACTCAAAAAATTGAGATTTGGGATAATGAAATTAATACATTTTGAAATGAAATTAACAGATGAAACTTTCAAGATGGCGACTGGGCCACATTAATATCGATATTTCTAGAAATATGCCTTTTTATCTGCCATATGGCAATTCCAACAACCCGATAATGTTTGTTAAGTTATTTCTTAACAAATTGTTTACAAAAACGACAAAAAATGTCAGTACGACAATGAACATCATTGTTCAGTTAGAATATCCTCATGTAGTTTTCGGTTTTACTAGTAGAAAGGTATGGTCAATTCTCGTCCATTGTGAGAAAAAATTGAAGCGATTTTTATTTACGGTGCGACGTATAACTTTCACAAGACCGAAAGAATTTTCAATGAACGTTTTCCGAAACGACCTATCTGTAAAAAATATTTCAGGGAACTTGTATCCAAATCCACAACTACCGCTAGTGTACATAACAAAAAGCCCCCAGGTCATCCGTCCATTCCGGAAGAACAGCGAGTGCAAATAATTGGTGATATAGTAGTAAATCCTCAACAGTATACTTATTCCGTCACGAATGTTCGTGAGGTGTCTCATTCTACTGTGTGGAGACTTTTGAAGAGGAATAGGTATCATCCATACAAAATTAAAATGGTACTCCAATTAACTGAATGTGGCCCTGATCGAAGAACAGAATTCTGCGAAGTCATGACGGAAACCATTGAAAGGCATCCTACCTATCTCCACAATATTTGTTTCAGTGACGAATGTACATTTTTTTTAATGGCAATGTTCACAGACAAAAGTCCCGTTATTGGAGTGACACCAACCCTCACGTTTTCCGGGAAACACATACCCAATATCCAGAAAAAATAAACGTTTGGGCAGGAATATTGGGAAACTATATTGTAGGGCCCTCTATTTATTGATCAAAATTCAACAAGGGAACTATATTTGAATATGCTGGAAACTACTGTTGACCCTCTCATCACTGAAATCGTCGAAGCGAATCCTAATGATATTGTATTCCAACAAGATGGAACACCACCACATTACTCCAGACAAGTAAGAAACTATTTGGATACTACTTTTTCCGGTCGTTGGATTGGCCGTCGAGGTGCTACAGAATGGGTAACCCGCTCGCCAGATTTGACACCTTTTGACTTTTTTTATGGGTATATGTGAAGCAAAAGGTGTACCAAACTGAACCTGCTCTAATATTGGATATACGGCAGAGAATAATAAATATTTGTAAAGATATTGACGTTACTGTGTTCGGAAATGTTCGGCGTGAAATATCGGATAGGCTGTTCATATGTCAAGAAGTTCAAGGTAACCGTTTCGAGCATCTTCTGAATTGACCTCAAGCTTATGTAGTTGACCTCATTATGTAGTTAAATGTCACTGTATTCTGGCAATTATTGAAAGTTCTGCCATTTTGTAGTAGTTGAAGATATTGATATTATATTCTAGGATTGTGAAGCATTTGTCAGGAGCTTCAAAAAGATGTGTCACCAAGACCCCCCTTTCCATTTAATTTTTTTTCTAGATGGCGCCCAGTCGCCATCTGTCAGTTCCACTTCAAATTAAAGTATTCATGCATTCATTTCATTATTCCAAATTTCAATTTTTTGAGCTGACCGGTTCAAAAATAAAAGGGGGCATTAAAGAAAAGCTCTGTATAATATTTCAGTAATAACATTTTCCAAGCTGAACGATATTCTTCAAATTGTCAGACGATATTTCAATACTCCACTGGTCATCGCCCTCATATTTTGTTTTCAAATAACCCACCACTTTTGATGACGTTTTGACTTGGCCTCTAGATGTATAATCGTGTCGGAAATATCTTCTATGGCCATTTTTTGTTCATTCTCGCTTGTCTGAAAATGATATACTCACATACAGGGTAGATCAGAAAGTTCTGAATCATAATAGAAGTGAATTGCGTGCAAATTTAGTCAATTTCTGAAATGTTTGCTTTGATTTATCAAGTTATACTATCAAAACTATTAATAGTGAAAACCCAGTATGAGTTTCAAATTAATAAAATATTGAATGTACCACAATTCAATGTGATTTGAAAGAATGTTGAGATTGTTGTTCAGTTCAGGGCCAACAATCTGATATTTCACAAAAAAAATTATATGTAAAAGAAGTAATGAAACATCGCAATTCCCACTCTACGAGTCCAATATCAACTATTTCTTCCAAATGAATTGTTACTTTTATTTCCATTTTTTATAACATGAATATCAACAAATAGGTACATCATTTTTAAGGCAACCGCTTTCTGGAAAGTTACACAGCAAATAAATATAAATATTTTCTATTTGCTGTGTAATTCTTTAACTCATGAGATCAATCGTTGGCATACAATAACCATACATGGAATGAATCATCTTATCAAATTAATCGTGTACGTATCATTCACATATATTCAGTGGGCATACTTGAAGACTGCCTGTAAATCAAATTAACTAAAAGGACAATTTGTTCAGGCCAGTCTCGACTCACCTACACTGTAGGTTAATGGACTGACACCTATCAGAAAACAACTATTTCCTGGCTAATACCACGAAGGGCGTTGGATCATATCCAACAGGTGTCAGTGCAGGAATATTCACCGAAGTATTTCCTTCATATGTTTATGGCGACACAACTGCTGGAATCGATTCTCAATTATAGGAACGGGCACACTTGCCGACCGATTTTGGGCTATTTGGTCTCTCGTCAGTGCAAGGTAGTGGCCATCATCAACTTTAAGTTGATGAAATCCATAATTAAAAATCGAATTCCTTTCAGAGTATCAATCCTCTAACCAAGCTGCAGCGAACGACAAACAACAAATTTGTCATCTCTCCATCTGCTAAAGAAGGTACTAACCAGCCGCATATCCAAAATTCGCCCAATTTCTCGTATAAGGAAAAAAAGCTTCACATATATTCAGTAGGCATACTTGAAGACTGGCTGCTGATCAAATTAACTAAAAGAACAATTCGTTCAGGCTAGTCTCGACTTACCTACACTGTAGGTTAATAGACTGACACCTATCAGAAAACAAATATTCCCCTGGCTGATACCACGAAGGAAGTTGGATTATATCCAACAGGTGTCAGTGCAGAAATCTTCACAGAAGAATTTCCTGCAAATGCTGTTTTCGATACAACTGCCTGGATACCAGACATTTCAATTTTCGCTGGAAAAGAGGATGACGTTATGATTCGATCTGATATAATAGTGCTTTTATTAGGTACTTGATTGCTTTAGGAAAATGAACTATTTATGAAGCCCATGCGTCTTGATCAGTGTTATCAGTAAATTATACATAGTGTGTGAATTAAAATGGCTACTTCATTTTTCTCTCCAGTGAAAAATGAGAAAATGGGCTTTTTCTGTTAACAAAATCATCGATATATAAATTCAAGAATGAGAAAAAAAACGAAGCTAGGAAATCACCAAAACCATCTTTAATAAGAAGCACTGTTGATAAAAACTATAAACTTGCAATCAGAAGAATCATTTCAAAAATGGTATACCCACCCTCGACAAGATAACGGGGGCGTTTAAAGAAGACCGATATACGAATCCAATGATAGGCAGAAAGAAATTGTGGAAAACTTCGAAAAAATCAAATTTCAGCTGGAAACAACTAAACAAAAATTCGCTCTTGAACAAAAATGATGAGATTATTTGCTGGAGTTGACATCACCAAGGCAGCTAAGAGAGAATAGAAAAATTTATCATCTGGATGAAACTTGGCCTCTTAAAGGATATACCGTTGGAAAGATGTAGCAAGACAAAACCTCACCAAGTTCAGTTCAAGCATTTCAAGAAGGTTGTTCTACCGAATTAAAGACGCCTTCTATAAAAGTAAAGCAACTGAGTATTACCCATTTCGGAAGTGTTGATGATTTTGTTGAGGGCGGTTTATTGATGTTTGAGTCAATGAGTTCTGGCGATTACCATGAAGATAAGAACGGCGATGTATTTGAAGAATAATTTGAGCAAATATTTGACCTCATGCAAAATTACTCTGTCAACGTGATGGATAATGCAAGTTATCATTCCAGAAAAGTTGAAACAATACCAACTAATTCATGGAGAAAAGCGGGTATCACTGAGTGGGTTCGACAGAAAACATACCATTTGATGAAAGTATGATTATGGAAGAACTATGGTTCATAGTATGTTCAAATAAAACTCATTTCGCGGAGTAATCGACAAGATGGAACAGAAAGGAAATATTATTAATCAACGTCTACCCTCTCATCATCGCGAAGTTAATCCCATTGGTCTCGTTTGAGCTCAAGTAAAGAGTTTAGTTTCAAGAAGAAACACCACATTTGAAGCAAAAGATGTCAAAATACCCTGAACGAGTCTTTGAAAAATGTTGATTTTTGAAAAATTACGGAAATGTATTGAAGATGTTATAAAAAAAGAGTACAATATATGGAAATTAGACCATTTAGTTGAGGAAATTGTAGAATCTTAAATCATAAAATTCGACGAAGATTCATCAGAACATACCATAATTTTTGCTTATACCTAACATTTACTCAAATATGCATACCTAATATTTTGAATTAAAATGTTATAACAATAATAATTGTATATATGAATTTATTTATTAGTTTTTGATTAAATACCCGAACGCACGCCACTGCAAGTATAAAGGGACCGGAACACTCATATGAAACCGTTTGTTTGCGACCTGTTTGCGATACAAAAATAGGGTGGAACCGGTAAAATATTATTAACTCGCCTATAGGTACCAGCTGTGGCAAATCATAACAAAATCATGAAATTTTATTTGAGCACCTTGATAGTGTTTTGCATTCAAAATGAGCATTCATTACTTTTTACTATTAGGAAACAGTATAGTAAGTTTCAAACTCTGTTGCCACTCTTATCATACCTAGAAATCATGTACTTGATAAAACTATAAGAATTCTGCCATTTTTAAAGTTTCAAATATAAAATTCCTTCATTTTGAAGCAAATTACCACATTTTTATTTACACTTTTGGGACCAGACAGTTATGTTGTATGTGTTTTCTTAATACATCCCATAAATAAGTACTATTAATGTTTTGTAAATATCTCCTACATTTTTAAGACACTGGTTGCAAAACTTCACGCAAATGAAGTGTTTTTAGCTTAATATTACCTATTGTATTTTTCAAAATCTAAGTTTACTATTTATTCAAATTTCATGAAATAAAACGATTCCGTTCTAGAAAAATCAAGATGATAATTGAAGTACCTGTGTGTTCTATCTCTCTCCCTCGCGTTCGCTTGACTTCTCTGTTTTACTGGTGCCAAAAAGTCTTCGGAACCTTCAACAAAATGACACGACTTTTTTCGCTTTCCTTGTTGCACATTTCTGAAATTATGTTCACTCATTTGACTAGGAAACTGCAAAAATTCCATACTGTAGTTCAAGCCGACACAAATTTCTGTCGTATTAATTCCACTTTTAATTGGCGAATTGAAATTTTTAATTGTTTTCATTCGATTAAGACTACGAACGCACTTGTCCACTGACTGGGAGGAAATAAATGAAATAAAAGAGCAACAAGTGTCTTTCAACGCCGACTATCTGAGAGGCAATTAGTCAGTTTTGATATTTGTAACAGATGCTCTGGTACGCCTACTGGTGAAAAATCTTCGTGAAGGAAGCGACTTTATTTTCATTCAAAACGCATATATACACATATGCTTTTTCTAGAATATTTTTTGTTAGAACAAATTGTTTTTGTACCTGTTTCAATATTTTTATTGAAGTGAACACGAATTTTGTTACATTTTGACGGTAGCAGTGTTGGAAATCGATAATTGACGAAAATAAAAACAATAAATACCTAATCAATAAAAAACAGGCTTGTATTCACTTTACACAGGGGGAACTCGCGATATGATCTATGGAACTTTTATCATATAAATTGAATAATGCAATAAACTTATGGGTTTTTATTCACTTCAAAATTAATTTTCTTATGTTCAGAACATCTCAATTGAAGTTTTTTTCTGAAAATGATTGATTTATCTTTTATGTTTTAGTTATCACAGGACATCTTTCTGTTCTAATACGTCATTCTTGCATAGTCTGCCCTTTCAACATTTGGTAGAGCACCACTAAACTGTCCCTTTTTTTTATGCCGAGTTCTAACTTCTCAAAATTGGAATTTTGAAATTTTTTCTCTGAACCATCTCATTTGGTATCCTTGATATCCATGGGGTGCCTAAAAACAGTCCGCCATATTGAATTTAGAATGACGCCATTTCAATTTCATTAACTACACATTACGATTTGATCTTAACAAACTTTATTTTGAAAAATATCACATGTTTTCCTAACACAGAAGCTTTTTCGTAGTGACTGGTATGTTATTCACTATGAAAAAGCTACTGTTAGCGAATTATGTGATAGTTTCGAAAATAAAGTTTGTGAAGATCAAATGGTTAGGTGTAGTTTATGAAATTACTATGGATATTCATCATTACGGCCGAATTAATCAGAAAAAAGATGCCACTTCATTTTTCGTATTCTTTTTAGCATCCTTTCATTTCATGCACGTATCAGGGAAGTGCATAAAAATAACTAGTCTGGTTTGCCTTGGATATAGAATGGCGTCACTTAGCTAACCATGCATTGACAAAATGGTTTAGACTTTCACGGCTGAGGTTTTCAGTGTCGTTGCTTTTCGAGTTTGAAAGCCGTAGATTTTTGGAATTTCTTCCTGACGTTTCGCTGACGCTAGTGGCTAGCTTCTTCAGAGGTTTAACCATCATGGGTTCCTGCTGACTACCTTTTAGGCTTCGTAAAGCATATTTATGCCTTGTCAGGTAATCAGTTGTATTTGTACCTGAATTTGTACCTGTATTCGTACCTGCACTTGAACTACAGAATTACAGAACATAGAACTAAATGCCCCCAATCAGGGATACCATAGCCGACTGGTACGGGAGGCAATAGAGATCCACAAACACACGGATAATTTTAACAGAAAAGAAGAAGCGGTGAACCTCAATCAAATATGGAACCCCATTTTAAGGAATTCGAGAATAACGAACAGGACAACAGGCAGCAAGATTGTTAATGTTCCAGGTTCAAGTGCAGGTACGAATACAGGTACAAATTCAGGTACAAATAGAACTGATTACCAGACAAGGCATACATACGCTTCACGAAGCCTAAAAGGTAGTCATCGGACACCAAACCATGATGGTAAAACCTTTGAAGAAGCTAGCCACTCGCGCCAGCGAAACGTCAGGAAGAAATTCCAAAAATCCACGGCTTTCAAACTCGAAAAGCAACGACACTGATAACCATGCATTGTCATCTCAAATAAACGTGTATGCAAAACTTCAACTCGATTGGTTGAAGAAAATTGCCTAAAAATTCTGTTGTAAGATTCGACCCGAGGTAACATACAAACATCGCGCGTCAAATGCGTTGTACTTTTAATAAAAATTAAAATCAAAACAATAAAAGGTAAACCTGGAACCTCTGGCATAAAATAAATCCAAAACCAAGTACTTTTCCGAATCATCAGAAATGCAATACTTTTCTCAACGCACATTACATCAACCTAATTGGCGTCTTCAGGAGATGAAAAGTTTGGTGGTGACCAGTGTTAACAGAAATTTGGGAAGGACGCGTGATGAAGTTGATCCGAGGGTGATATAAATAAAGCTCACGCGTAGACTCAGCAGAGCTCTTAATATAAGAGAAGGAAGATGGTAAGCGTCAGCGAGAACGAATAAAATCGAAGTCGATTACTCGATTTAAATCACCTCGACAGCGAAGACGAAGGACGTGGTAGTCGAGAAGGCCAAAAAAAAGGGCTCTTCTTCTTATTTCCATTAATGACTTCAGCTGCCAGGGCTATCCAGCCAGGAGTTCCAGAATCATGTTGCTACTACAGGTGGAGCCCACACTGAAGTGGATCTGAGTTGGACCCAAACCCCACCTGGGTTTGCGCTAAAACAAAATTCACCTGTAATTTGAAGTCAATTAACAAGCAATGTCTGACTGCATTAGAGTGTAAACACTAATGTGAGGTGATGCACTACGGTTACGTGTATGGACACTACGATCAGGTCATGGTTAGCTTTATATTGGATGCAATCAGAAATTTGGATATGGTTTGTATGTTAGATGGTGATATATGTTTGAAAAAGATATCGTAGAAGGTAAGGGGCTGCATTGTTGAAGGAAAGATGCTGAGAGAGGCATGAAGCATTTGTAATATTGTGAGAATTGTTAGGGCAGGCAAAGAATATATGTAGGACAGTCTGTATTTCCCCACAATCGCAGTGTCGCCATCAACTATCTTAAGTTTGTGGAGATGCGCTATAATGATGGAATAATTGCTTCTAATTCTGCACACATTGACGATTTCTTTACGAGAACAAGTAGCCAGATCCTTGAACCATGGAGTTTTCTAAGGTTGTGGTACAGAGAAAAAGTAAAGTTTGGCTTTGAGTTGTCCGTCCCCGCTATATTGATTGGTCCAGCCTATCCAGATATTGTGTTTCAATAATGCTTGAAACTCTATATAGTTTGCTTGAGGATGATTAGGGAGTGGATGGTTTCTTCCAATATTGGCTAAAGTATCGGCAGTATCGTTACCCTTAAATGACTAAAGTGGGCTCGTGGGTTGTGGCAAATGCCTTATACGAGAATAGAAAAGGAAGACTAGCATGACAACTATTTCATGCAGTCAGACAACAATTTGCTAAAGCCAGACAGTAAACAAAACTGTTGAAACTTTTTTTCATATCATATCAGCAATAAGAAACGACTAAATAGTTTTTGCTTACTTTCTCATTGTCAAAACATGAATGGGAAATAAGTACTGAGTGTATGGTATCGATTATCTGAAATCAAATAATTTTCCTTCTCTCAGAAGTCAAAGTTACATGATATTTTATTACGGGATGGCATTAGAATGTTCTTCTCCTGGCAGTGAAAGTAATAAATATTAATTTAAGGTGATTTATTTCTAAAACACTGTCCAATGATAATTTCCACTACTATTGAATACATTTTTTTTAATCTAATGAACTTGGTACCGTATTTCCAATAATAGATGAAAACAGTATTTATTAACAACATTTATATTGAAAGTAAATTTTTTTATTTGTGCATATTGAGAATTGATTCCACTTGCACTACTGCCAAATAGATCTGAGATTCGGACTCTTCACAGAACACCACCACTGAGGTGTCACCACCTTAAATTTGGTATATCAGGCAAGTGAGAATTAGAGGTACTCCTACTGCGGTTGTGCAGCCCAAACGTGGAACACTTGTCTGGAAATGACTTGAATTCCTTGAAGAGATGCCCCTACCGATCTGTGAGATCAAGGAATGATCGAACGATAGCCGATTAGTTATAATATGTATGGTTCATTCTACTCCTTCAGTCAACGGCTATGTGAACCTGGGTCAGGTTCCAACTTTTCGACGATAGATGTTCACTTCGTATTCTCTGACCCGTGCTAGGAAATATACGTAAGAAGGTAAGATCTCGTTAATCATTGGATCTCACAAATTGAATTTTGAGGATTGTTGTGAAATTTAGGATCGAGATTAAATTGATCTGAAATCATTTTTCACTTCACAAAATCACTGTCTACATCGTTATTGTTACTATAACACTAATTAATCTAATAATCTATACCTAACAAATTTGAAGAAAATTGTTTAGTGTGACCCCAATAAAAAGTCAGAGGCGAAACCCCTTCTGTTCAAATAAATCATGTTGATGTTTTTTAAAAGTACCTATATCATGCATGTATGAAAAGAGACCTCATATGTTGTTTATTTGCCGAGACCATGAGTAAATAATCGTTCATATTTTAAATGCAATTTTTTTTACAAAGGTTATATTCCCCGAAGTATTCGACCAGAAAATTCAAATTACTCATTTCATCACCATTTTCATTACAGTATACATATAACACATTCAGTTTCAATTTACAATTTACTGAAATTAAGCCTAAAATGCATTTTCACATTTCAAGATTTCTGTTTTCTGAACTTGGGGGGATTTATCTCAAAGATGGAAAAAACTAGGGACATGTTCAAAACTGACTGAGCTATAAACGCCACACTGAGGTCTGTTTCTGTAATCATCATTAATCTTCAGTTTTTACCGAGGCTATTGAAGCTATCCCACTGTTTGTTTGTTGAAAGGCAAATTAACAAGCATATTTCGGATACATTCAAAATGAATTAATAGAAAAAAAAAGAAAATATTTTATTTGTTAATTCAATGAACAATTTGTTTTGAACAAATGCATTTTCGTACTTCATTGTTTTTAACGAAAAAAAATTTCTAAGAATAACCATCTATCATTTTGTTAAAATATTATTCCATTTTTTTTCAACCTTGTTTTCTACGTTTCATTCCTATATTTTTTCTTTGAAAAAAAATATTGTGAAAATTCCTTTATTTTTATGGAACTATGTATCGAATAAATGAATGGAAGTTTATAAAATCAAGAATACGAAAGAACAGTGAAAACAAACGTTTCTCGCATAAAATGATTACGTTTCTATGAAAATTTTTTTTCTCAAAAATCGTTAGGTATTTGTAATAATAATTCAAAGAAAAAGGATTAACGATATCTTACCTTTCAATTAATATATGGGTTCAAAATAATACACTTATATAGTTCAATATGAAAACAAAACAATGGGAATATTGCAATATTCCCAATGTTTTGCAATATATATGTTTTTCATTTTTCAGAATCTGTCTTTCTGTTTAAATCTGTTTAAAATCTGTTTTTCCGTTAATCAGCCGTCGCCCCCATGCGAAGGACAACTCTCAGAAGTTGAGAAACTTGTACGAGCTAAGGACTAACGAGGTCTTACCTTTTAACGTGTGATTCCCAACACGGTTGCAGAATCATCCCAGCTCCAACCAGATAAATTCTTTCGTGCAAAATATCTGGTCGAGGCGGGAATCGAAACCATGGCCTTCCGATCGTGAGTCGGGCGCACAACCACCGCGGCCAACTCCACAATCTCTGTTCATAGATAATACAAATTTGTTTTTTTTATGAAAATTGACGAATGAAACAAACGAATACTTATTTGAAAATGTCCAGTAATGACTGCAGTAACGCAAATACAAGTGATATAAAAACAAAAGAAGTTTTATTTCTCCATTTTCATGATGATCTCCTACCATATAGTAACGGTTACATCCATTAATTTATTTGTTTTTTATTTTTCTAAATGCCGGAATGAATGGCTCCACAAAAGAAAAAACATTCCATGCATCAATTTCAAAAATTATCAAGGTTTTTGTGTAACCCTTAGAAAGAAATAGTAACTGATAGAAACATTATGAAGAGGAAAATTGCCACAGATTTTTTTGCTGACGAATTTTTGATTCATATTTGATGGGTTGAAAAAATATTTTTTGTTGAGGCGTCCGAAACACCGATTTTACCCGTATTTTTACCTATCAATTAAATTCATAAATATTGGTAGGTTATACTTTTTCTCAGAAAACTTTCTGCTCTCTGAGATTTCTTTTTCAATATTTCAAAAAAATCAGCAGTAGTTTTTGAGATATTCGCAAACAACGACACCGACTTTCTAATAATGTGTTTGCTCAATCTCGCTCAAATCGAAAATTAGTCTAAATGGTATTTCGAATCGAATGACACCTGTGAATTTTTTTGGTTAAATATATAGGGTATTCCAACAGGAACTTCGAAATTTTGACTATTGATAACGGCTATCTTGTTTTACGGTCGCCATAATCGTACTACCGAGAGGACTATTCGTTATGTGGTGAAAAAATGCAGTCCACTGGTTCAGTAAAAGATCGACCAAAACTCATACGAAACGCCGCTGTCTATGCAGGAGAGTGTACAGGAGAATCCGAGGTAGTGGCTTTCGCGTCGCTCACAAGAACTCGGCCTTTCGCAGACCACAACTTGGTGAATTTTGCGTTGTGACTTTTGCCTGCACCTGTACAAAATTCAACTGACCCAAGAACTGAAGGTAAACCATAGAAAACGATGTGTGTTCGCTGAATAGGCTCTGGAGCAGTTGGCAACTGACCCAAATTTTCATTGAAAAATAAACTTCAGCGATGAGGCCCATTTCTGGATGAAATGGTACGTGAACAAACAAAATTGTAGAATTTGGAAAGAATACCAATCCACATGAGATTCAATTGTGGATTTTGGGATGGCGGCAACATCGATCCATATTTCTTTGGGAACGACGTTAGCCAGGTCATCAATGTCAACGACGAATACTATAGGACGATGATAACCAACTTCTTTTGGCCAGAATTGGATGATTTGGACAATAACGACATGTAATTTCAACAGCGGCGCTACGTTCCACACAACTCATGCTACATTGGATATTCTACACAAGTAATTCAAGGACAGTCATCTCACGTGGAGGTGATATGAACTGGACACCAAGATCGTGAGATTTGACCTCTTCAGACTTTTTCTTGTGAGGTTTTCTCAAGTTGCAGGTGTATGCAAATAAGCCACAATCCACAACGGTCCTCAAAGCCAATATATTCCATGTCATCAGTCAAATTCAGTCTGGCGGACATTTGAACGATTTCATACATAATGGCATCAATAGGTCTTTCAAACGAATAAAAAATTTTGATGATATCTCATATCATGAACGTATTTACGGCGAAGCGTAACTGCCAGGGAAATAATTCTTCGCAAAATCCAGAAACACGTCAAGTTTATTTGTAACAGGAGCAAGTTTTAGCCCAAAAACCATTACAAATAAGGAATAGTGATCGAGTAACAAATCGTTGAAGACGACTTCCGATTCCTCATCTACTGCTGTTTCACTTTTGAGAATCGATTCACTCATTCAGAACAGCGTCCATACAATAATTCAGAGGTTAACTTCAAACCGTTGTCGTTCATTTCGGATCACTTGACGATATATATTGATGATTCGTCCTCGTAGGTCTCTTAACGAGTCAGATGAAGTGCGATACATGTTGTTCCCGCAAAAATTCCAAATGACACAATTCCGGTCATCGAAGAGACCACTCACTCTTTTGCACTCCTTCGTCCTGTCTAGTGACTTCGAAACCTGTAGTTTGAACAATCACGCACATTTTGTGAGCACTACCTTTAAAAGTTATGAAAAGCTGCGATGCATGCAGCATCATTTCCTATGATACTAGTAAGAGCTGAGACGATAGCGTATTCAACCGCAACTAGCATTATACTTGGGCACAACAAAATCTTCATTCTATTGTGCAGCGGAGAAGTCAAGGCAGATTTGGATTTAGAGTATTTTCAGAGGTAGATATATAGGACCATTCACTTATAATGGCACTCTCACATCTATTTAAAAATTTAAATCAAAATATTTAATCCATTGTTGATGAATTGTCACTAATGGTGCTCAGAAAAATATATTTTCAACAAGACGAGAGGCTTCGCCTCACAACACTGCAATCGTCACCAATTTTTTGGCTTAAAATTTTGGTAATAAATAGATAACCAACTAAGAATCCAAACACTGGTCGGCCAGGTCACCGGACCTGACGCCTATGGACTTTCAAATTGCCTACCAATTATAGATACGAATTGGAAGCGGCAGTGATGCAGATTTTTGCTTTTCTCACTCCTATTGAACTAATCAATTCGGCAAAAAACATTCAGAAAAGCTTTCTCAACATTTGATAACTATTGAACAATTTCTTTCTGGTTTATCATCGTGTCGTCCAAAGCCTAATTGATCAAAGTGTGCGTTTTGAAGTCGACATGAGAAAACCTTAAAGCTCTGTATTTTAAAGATAACTCTAGCAAAACATCAAGTGTGCTACATTTATGGAAAGCTAATTTTAAGCTCTAGTGAAATATGCAAAAATACACAGTGTGTCTTATTAAAAAAAATAGTTTTCCAACAATAATTATTGACATCTCGTTTGAAAAAATAAGTTATTTACACCATTAGATTATACATAGAGAATTACTTTGGAAATGTTTCCATAGAAACATAAATCTTTTGCAGGAAAAAAGTTACAGCAACTTTTTGAAAATGTACATTTTCCAAAAACATGTAACTCAGAAACGATGATAGATATCGATATTCAGTTTTCACGATTGAGTTTGTTATAAAATTTGACTCCCAGACACGGACCTCCTTTTTCATCTATCTAGTTTGACAACGAGAGTTTCCCTTCAAAAGTGTCGAATTTAACAATAATATTTATTGATTTCTTTAGGACATCCTAATATACATACATTATTTTTAAACTTTATAAATAAATGACATAAATAACAGAAATGATGATATGATAGAAAAAAAAATAATAAAAACCATTTTTCAATAATCCCAAAATGGTTTCAATATGAGGATATACATAATAAATATATTACCAAACAGAAAAAAAAATCAAGGATGATATTTTATACAGTTCATGAGTTTTTTTTTTAATTGGAAAACATTTATTGAATCTTTCAACGAAAGTGGGAGTTTGTTATATTCATTCAAACCTTTATAAAATAAAGAGTTCATCGAGGACCTCAAGTTAGTTCGAGGAAGATGGAATTTTTGGGAGCTACTCGCTCTTGTTATATGGTTATAGATTTGAGATTTATATATACAGAATTATTCAAAATAAGTTGGAAGCAAGTTATGTGTTAGTTTGAAAATGAATATCATTGCTAACTCGTACACTCTCTGGAAAACAGACAGCCACTGCAATGTACTTAACATGTTTGATATACTAGAATACGTATTCACTTGTAAAATAATCCTCATTCTACGATTCTGTAACTTTTGTTGAGCCGATACCTTATTTTGGTGAAACGAGTATAAAAAACTAGCACAATAATCAAAATGGTGTATGATTATATAATGTAATTTTTGAGTACATCGAAAACTGAGATGAAATTCTTGAGAAAAACATATTTTTTTCTGTATATGTATAATCAAAATGAGCATGAAGAGATAAACGATTATCCACCATAAAACTCAAGTATTTGAATTCACTTACGAACACTATTACATCACCTGCAATTTGTGGTCTTATGTTGAGATTGTTGATGAGTGATAGCTTTTAACCAGTTGATAAGATCATATATTTTGTTTTGGAGATGTTGAGTTTTAGTTTATTGAGATTTATGTACTTGACAACATTTCTTAGTTCATTATTCATTTGATCAGCTACTGTTTCTATATTACCGACTGAAATTGATAATAAAGTGTCGTCTGCAAAAAGGTTCATGAAATCACAACCATGGATGGTATCTATATCATTCAGGTAGATTAAAAATAATATAGGTCTCAAAACACTCCCCTGAGGTATCCCGAAAATTACATCGCGAGATAATGACACTGAATCCTTTATTTTGGTTACCTGTTTGCGTTGTGATAAATAATCAGTCAGCCATAACAAAACAGTTTCCCTGATACCAATACTTTGCAGTTTATTTAGTAATATGCGGCGATCAATTGTCTCAAAAGCTATTTTAAGATCTAAAAATACGGCTATAATATAATGTCCCTTATCTATTGATTCTTTCCATTTTGATATTGTGACTTGTAATGCAGACTCTCATGAATGATGTTTTCTGAAACCTGACTGATATTTTAGTAAAATATCATCAATTTATAGATATTCAATGAGTTGATTATAAACTGAGAGTTCTAATATTTTTTCAATACAAGGCAAAGTGTTGATTGGTCTAAATTCCCAGGATTTATTTGTGTTAGGGACTTTTTGAATTGGCACACCACCACCAAACGTTTTTTTAATAAGTTTTCAATTAAGTATATCACTGCTTTATTTCATTTCCACTCCGTTGATCAATTCAGACAGATCTGCTAACTACAACACTTTGAATTTCTCTCTGTACATTATTTTGATCTATCTTGTAGGGTTCAGCCAACGTTTGCAATGTAAGCGTAAAAAATGTGTTTACGACATCACATTAGACAACTATCAGTGTTTGTCTAATATGTTATGTATGTTATATACCGTCTTAGACTATGCTGGGGCCCTTGGGCACACACTAATTCGGGGCACTTTTGGAATGTAAAGAGAGAGAACCGAACTATATATTTTTTTCACTATGATCTGCTTTATTAATCAAATATATTATGATAATACAATATGTAATTAATTATACTAGTGTGTATGCTGCTATTTTTTTATTGTGATTACGATAATAATTTCTTTAGAGATTTCTCTTGAGTAAAATCTTCTATTAAATCCTCAAACTCAATTTTCTGAAGAATATGACTTACTATGCTCATAATTGACACATTATTTAGCTGTTCTTGTAACTTTGTTGTTCGCAATTCATTTTTTATTCTCTTAAGGTGCGAAAATGAACGCTCCCCAATACAATTGGTAACCATTAGGCAAAGGAATATTCTTTTAGCAACTTCAACATTTGGAAAAGTTTCTTCTAATTTATCAGACTTTATTAAGTTATGTAAGGCTGAGATATTTAATTCCGTTGACTGCTTTGCCATATTTTATAGATAGATATTGGCTTGAATGAAAACATTGTGTTTTGAGCTCATATGTATTAATGTCTTCATGGTAAAATTCTGCAAATTCGTTGCATTTTTTGGTAATTCGTCAGATTCGATTGTTGTAATTGACAAATAAAACAAAATCGATTATCAATTTCTTGATATGCTGTGCCGAACGTTTTTTTAAATGTGTAATTAATGTGTCAATTATGGGAATAAATGTATTTACACGAAACTTTTCATTGCCTCTCAACTTGAAAGTCTTTGATGATCCTTTAAAAAAAGTGAGGCGTGAGCTGCGAATTCTTTTTCTTTCAAATTTATCTTGGTAATCAGCATCTGGATTTTTTCTTTAGCAGCTGTTCCATACTGATCAGAGATTCGTAAAGTTTTGTTACAACGTCCATAGGCATAATGCTATTCTGTAAACTTAGACTTGTTATATTCATAATTCCCAAAATGTCATTTCATATTTCTGTTAGAAGCGCAGTCTCCAATTTTTCCATTTTTTTTTGCTAAGCTTTGGGCTTCGATTCTAGTGTCTCCTGGTTGACTGATGTCACTTGCGATGGAGGACAATGCTTCAGAAAGATTTAAATAACCATTTCGCAAAGCATTAATAGCATTGACATATGTGGACCATCTTGTTTCCGAAAAAGACTTCAGACTCTATTTACACCTAAATGCTCTGTCAATATTTTCCATCGTTTGGTCGAAGCTGAGAAAAAACTGTACAATTATTGTACAAATTGAAAGAATGCTACTGTTTCAGTAATACACTCAACAGCTTGAACACCCACTAAATTTAACGAATGTGCCGCACATGGATTGTAAATTGTATATTCACATACTTCTTTTATTCTAGACTGGACACCAGAGTACTTTCCAGACATATTTGGGGCATTGTTATAGCTCTGTCCGCGGCAATCTTTTATGAGGATCTCAAGACTTTCAAAAAAGTTGAAAATGATATCTGCTATATTTTGCACATTATGTCTGTCCATAGGCAAAAATCTCCCAATAGGTTTTTCGTCTTTTACGTATCTAACGATGAAAATGAACTGATCAACGTGGGACAGATCCGGCGTAGAATCTACGCTAATAGTAGTATTTTGCTGATTTAAGTTCTTTGGCAATTGTTTTTAAAACTCGCTGTCCCATTAAATTGATAAGTTCATTACAAATATTGGTATATAAATATCATATACTCCCTTTTCCACGATTTCCGTAGTTTTGTATGTGATCAGCAAGGAACGGATCAAATTCACTAAACAATTCTAAGCATCCCAAATAATTCCCATTATTTTGCGATCCGGATGTCTCATTATCACCACGAAAAGGAAGACCTCTTGAAGCTAAAAACTTTACTACTGCAACAATTCTCCTAAGGCCATTTTTCCAATAGCTAACTTCTGTATTATATTGGGATAACAACTCACTATTAATTCGTTCAATAGGTTTCATTCTTGTAACATAATTCATCATAGATTGCCTGTGTTGCAAACTGTTCTCATGCTCCATGATTCCAATCCTTATATCCATTTGGAGAACTCAAATTATGTCCAGTACGAATAGTGGTATCAAATAGACGGCAGCAGTAACAGTAAACATATTTCTTTGCTGTCCAAAGACTCACCATTCGTTAATTTACGGGTAAAAATATTTTTTGTCAAGTATCTAGTTTTTGTTGAATCACATGAATTTGGAAAACTTGTAGCAGTTTCGGAGAAGTCACAATGTTTATTTTGGAAAAACTCTGGCCCTTTTCGTATCCAAATATTACGTACTTATTCCGTTAAAATGTCGCAGTAAGTACCAGGGTCATGAGATACAGATACACTATCCAAGTAAAGTTTGTATTTATTAACTCACAGTTGCTTGAAGTCGAGGGTTCAGCATTTGATGTACGTTTGTCATTTTCGTCACACGTTATAACCTCCTTTTCCTGGTGTCAGAGGTATTATCTTGATGTGATGATGATGAAGAATTTCCTAACTTATTTGTTTCTTCCACTTAAAAAAAGAAGTGAGCTTAGGAAGTTTTTCCGTGATTTCTTTTTGAGCTATAACTTTTTTTTTTGTGAACCACTTCAATATGTTCTTTTCGACATTATGAAATAATATTTGAACGTTCAAATCAAAACTTCTTTTAATCTTACCCAAATTATATTAAACAAAATCAAATCACGTTACTTCTGCCCAACTGAAAGTACATATTCGGGGGATTCTCCCAACCATTGACAAAGTCGACATTGATTTATGGCGGCATGACTTTGGCATCGGAGTGGTTTGCATAGATGATCGCTAGATGGTGTGCTTAGTAAATTAGAAAGGATACGTTCAGAAATATTAGTTATTATATTTTGTGAACTTTCAAATTACCGAATAAAAAATCAAACAAGTAGCTTGAAAATAGACGTTTAGATTATAAACTTGAATGATAAATTATAATGGTGATCGAACCATTCAAATTAATCATATAAATGTATTGATTTGAATAAATCTGAAAATGATTGACGTTCGTGCAACGAGAAAAGTGTAATGCGCTCGACCATAATATATTGATATTAAATGTGAGAGAAATTGTCGGTCCTTCGGGGCCCTCTGAGGATGGTTGCCCTGGGCACGGGCCCTGAGTGCCCTTATGGTAAAGACGTATTGTATATACATATAAACCCTCCTCTAAATCACTCCTCAATCTATTAAAAAACCCACATCAAAATCCGTTGCGTAGTTCTAAAAATCTAAGCATATATAGGGACAAACAGCGGGCAGCGACTTTGTTTTATACTATGTAGCGATAGTGAAGTGATGAATGTAAAATATGACAAGGTTTATCGATCCGTGGGAGTTGAAGTTTGTTCAATTGAACATGTAAAAAAACGTGTAAGACAGATATTAACTCATTCAATTGAGATATTTCATCATTAGGATACATACATACATAAGCCTTTAAATTTTTCACCGCAGCGTGCTCCAAACTGGATATATTAGCCGTTATAAATTATCATAATCAACTTCGCAAGGAGAAGGGTTGATCTGCTGATCCCTTAATTTTATTAACGAACGATTCATAACTTATAATTATTCAAAAACACAAACCTATAACCTTACATATACTATAACTTTCAAGTGAATGACATTTTCTATTAATTTTCGTTATCAATAAACCTTATTGCTGAAAAGATAGAATCGAATACAAAAATTTATTTTAATCCCAAATCGTGTTTTCACATAAAACGTTAAAGCTACGTTGTGATTTACTATGTGGTAATGTATGTACCTAGCTAGTATCATATTCATTTATTGATGTGTTCTGTTCAATTATTTTTGTTCATTTCATATCTCATTGGAATATCGATCTAGGTTAATTGTGGTATGTTCATTTCCCAAAAACAAAACTGATTGTTTATAGTACTTGTATTGATTTTCAATCTTGGATAATAAAAACTTCATCAAAACAAATTCAATTTTGATTGTTTCAATCAGTATAATTGATTGAATAAACAAAAATGGGCTAGTGTGTTAGAACGCTTCAATAAACAGATTGAAATGAGTGGAAGAAAGTGGTAATGCATCATACTGGTATGATGCAATCAAAACATTTGGATTTGTTATTTTCATTTTGATTTTAGACTTGTTTGAACATTTGGGAAGTGTGCACGTAATTCGGGATTCCATCAAATTTTATAGACAAAGCCTAAGCTGATAATACATGGTCGAGAAATAGTTAAAAAGTAAAATTATTTATATACACATCTGGAGTACCTATACAAATTTCAAGTTAAAAAACCATTGAAATAAGAATACACTGGCCCATTACGTGATGATGATTAATAACTCTATCAATAATAATAATACAATTGTCACACTATAAATTTGTTTCGAAATGCGTTTATACACGGTATAGTTAATCTGGTTAGTACAACAAAGTGTTCTACAATGTCTGTCATATATTATCAGGTAGTTAGGTCACAGATTAAATAGTTAGGTACTGTAGGATAAATGACTTATCGCAATTATATAAAAGACGTAATAAAATTGATATACCAGTCTAACTGATGAAACTATCGTACTGTGAAACGTGTCTTGATTGAAATGTGTATGGTGAAAATTATATAATTATCATCATGGATAGAACTATTGAGTAGTCCAGTATTTTAGAATTCATAAATTTCAGACACAATATTAAAAAAAAATATATTTAAATTGACAATTAATATCATGTTGCATATTATGAATTGATATCTAAGCGTTTTCAATATTTTTTTTATTCTTTCATACACAGTACTTTATTGGATTCACACTCTATAGGATCCACTGTCGGCATCTCATATACCTACTAGTAAATACCGACTATGAACACTATTTGTCACTTCTGATTTATGATCTGAAACATTCAAACAAACAGGAAAATCTCTTGTAAGATACCTTTCTAAAAACATCTGGGTGACATGTTTGGGGTGAGACAAAAAAAAAGGTTCAACTTCTGTAGAGTCTTTAAACATTCGATTTCACTATATGTATTGAATGACATTCAAATCCAAATTTATCCGTGTATTCATTCATGTCTGTTGAGATGATGGAAACTTTTATTAAGGTAAATCATTCATATTATACCTAATTATAAAGATCAAAGTGAAATTACTAAAGTAAAAATACGAAAAAAATAACCCGAATAATTGTTCACACGAATTTGTGAAAAGGTGAATTTAAAATTTACCCGACGGCTAGACATGTTTCTTTATTTCCATTTCTTAACACTGTACTGTACTGAAACGTGAAGATGGCAGAATCTCTAATAAAAATATTGCTTGATCTGTACCGCCCCCAACAGCCGGTTTTTTGATTTCACGTCTGATATATTTCTTCATTTCCATTTCTTAACACTGTACCGAAATATGATGGGGACAGAGTCTCTAATAAAAATATTGCTGGATCTGTACCGCCCCCGACGGCCGATTTTTTTATTTCACCTCTGACATATTTATTTATTTCCATTTTTTAACACTGTACCAAAACTTGAAGAAGGCAGAGTCTCTAATAAAAATATTTCTGAATCTGTACCGTCCCCGACGGCTGGTTTTTTTATTTCACCTCAGACATGTTTCTTCATTTCTATTTCTCAACACTGTACAAAAACGTGAAGATGGCAGAGTCTCTAATAAAAATATTGCTTGATCTGTACCGCCCCCGACGGCCGGTTTTTTTATTTCACCTCTGCCATATTTCTTTATTTACAGTTGTGGACACTATAAGAAAATATGAAGGTGACAGAGACTCTAATAAAAATATTGCTTCATCTGTACCGGTCCGGTTTTTTTATTTTACCTCTGCCATATTTCTTTATTTCCAGTTGTGACCACTATAACAAAATAGAAGGTGGCAGAGACTCTAATAAAAATGTTGGTGGATTTGTACCGTCTCCGACGGCCGGTTTTTTGATTTCGTCACTGCTATATTCCTTCGTTTCCTTTTGTTAACACTATAACAAAATATAAAGGTGGCTGATTAAAATGTTGACAGACCGCCCCCTGCTCGGATTTTTCATTTAGTTTCCACTATTTTCTATAATTTTCATCATTTCAAATATTCATGACGCCTTCAAAATACATTTTTTACTGTTTCGGGAAAGATAATAGAAAATACGAAATATTGCTGAATTTTATTGCCAAAGTAACCGAGGTGAAAGTTTACGATCTGAAAGTGATTTCGTGTATACTCTTCTTTCTTCCCAAACAGCACCAGATATTCATGGAATATTCCCTGTATATCATAAAACGAACGTATATATTCCAAATATTCATAGAATATTCTTGGAATATATACATGCCTTTAGAATATTCATAGAATATGCTTGAATGAATATGGCAGGATTATTCCCGAAAGAATGTGCATAGAATATCTATAAATGGATTATTCTTCCTTGAATATTCTAAGAATATTGTCGATCGAATATACCATATGGTATATATCCCCACGGTATATTTTGGAATATTCTATACAATGGAATTTGAATTATCTTATAATAACGTATTGAAATAATTCAATATTATTAAAAACAAAAATATTTGAAGATCTTAATCGAATGCATAACCTAATGTATATAACCCTGATAGTGTTAACCAGTTTTTGAACTCAACGCGAAGATTCTGGATGAATTGCTCCAACAGCAACTGTTGGAAACGACAAAAAATTTGAATGGGCCAATAAATGAACCAATTGCATCAATAAATTGGTTAATTCTCATCCTATTTGTCTTTTTGTATTTGAAATTATTTAATTACAAAGCGAAAAATCCAGGAAACAGAGAAATGGGGAAGTGAAGAATTGGAGTAAATAGAGTGGTACCTGGTACAGGCAGGTGCGCCAAGGAACTGAAAACGTAATGAGTACTTTTCAACAAGATAATGCAAGTTGCTCTCCAAGTCATAAAATGTTGTAAATGTTCATGAGTAACCTATGCGAAAAATATCTATTTGATTTTTATTCCAGTTTTATTGTGCCACTTTCAAATAGTGATTATGAACGTTAATGTACATTTTGTTCCAGGTATTACTATTGAAACACTGGCTGATGCATTGTTGGACAAATATAAGGAAAACTATTCTGGTGAGCAAAGTTTGAATAACTTTAAGTAAGTGAAATTCATTGAAGAACCCATCATACCACTCATTTTAAATACTTCATTTGTGGGTTTATTTTTCTAAGTGAGAAACCTAACCTAACCTATTTTTTGATGTAATGCACTTTTTCTTTTTCAATGAAATGATATAGGTATTTATTATTTTTTAATTAGTGCTGATGAATTCACAGAGTTGTTATTTTAGTATATTTTTTAGTATACATTTGTTTGAGAGTAGGAACATCCTAATTTGAATACATTTCTAATATTTGTAATATGACAGTATTCAGGAATATTTTATTCAGTGAATAAATATTTTGAATTAGATTTTTTATTTTTAATATTGGTTGAAACGTCAAATATTTCAGTGTATATTGTTTTTAAAATATATTTGTTTATGAATATTATGTGTTTTATTACTTGTGTGAATCTTGTATCAAAATGCAATATATACATGCCTAATAGCGGTTACTCGTCACATTCTTGGAATATTCCAAATATTCCTAGAATATTCATAAAATATATTTAAAGAATATTCTATGGTGTTTCTCTATTGTATATTCCTACAATAAACTAAGAATATCCTGAATATTTTATGAATATTCCTGGGGTTCTATTCCTGGAATATTCTCAATAGAATATACCTTAGATATTCTAAGAATATTATAAGATATTCCAAGAATATTCCCAAGGAATATTCTTGAAATATATCAAAGGTTCGCCAGGAGCACTTCCAGGGAATATTCTCCAGAAGATATATATATATATATCCATGGCATATTCATAGCATAATACAATATCCTTAAATGTATATTCATGAAATATACCTGGAATATCTATTGCTATGTGGGTTTGCACTTCGAACATATCGGCTTCTCGTTACCGTCCAGTCTCTCACAAAGTGATAATCTCAGTAGGTTGAACAATTCAAAATACTTAGATGTCATCTCCAAAATTAAGCACCTCTCTTAAACACCAGAACCGCACAACTTCCTTGAAAACCAAAATCCAAAGATTTGCCTCTAGTTTCTCCTCAAACCATTGTGTGTGTGTGTGTGTGTTGAGAAGTAAAAGTGTAACGTGTTAGATATAAATATAGAAAACTTTTAGAGTAAGGAAATAATTCACGTCATCTCCTGAAGTCGCCAACTTGGTTAATGAAACTCGTATCGAGAAGAGTGTTGCAGTTCCAGTCTTCAGGAAAAAGTGCTTGTTCCTGAATTATTCTTCTCCAGAAGTTCCGGTTCAACCTTTGAATTTTTAACTAACGAAATCATTCACAATTTTGGAATCGTCCATCTTCAAAAATCGAGACCAACTTCTTCAGCATATGTGGTCACAGCCTATATCCGGATAAAATAATGAGTCATTGAAATAAGATAATGTCTCCTCTATAAGATTCGACCATGTTCCATTTCATATATGTTGAAAATATTCATCTAGTTGCAGTTCGAGATCCAGCAGATGTTTTGTATGTTGCAACATTAGTTGTCAGTATTTTGATTCAAGTTTAAAGTTCGTCAACTTCAAGTCTGCCAAATGGTTAGATTAACGGAAATGCATAAAATAACAGTTTTACAAATGATTGGTTACGGAGATAAAACCCGAACACAACAAACACATGAACAACATTGGACTGGCAGACACAGCCCTAGGCAGGCTTTTCCAAGAGGAGGAGGAAACCTCCGTACACATACTATGCTATTGCGAAGGTCTGTCAAGGATAAGGTTTGCAACATTAGGGGAGGAAAAACCACAACCCTCTCAATATATGGGGAAATTGAGGTCTGGCCTATGGAGTCTAGTTACAAGGACGGGCCTAGACAAGGAACTCTAGCATACATGAGGGCACACACAATAGATCTGCAAAGGTCACAGTGTAGTGGCTCTTCAGCACAGAAGCCCCATATTAATCTAATCTAATCTAAGAGAGACCCATTACATCAAATAGGGATATTCTAGATGAAATGTTAAACTTACTAGAAACACATAAGAACGATTTTTCTATAAACTTATCACTAAATAGTATAAAACAAAGTCGCTTCCCGCTGTCTGACCCTATGTATGCTTAGATTTTCAGAACTACTCAACGGATTTTGATGCGAATTTTTTTAATAGATTGAGTGATTCAAGAGGAAGGTTTATACAGTGTGTCCGCAAAGTGTGGAATAATTTCGATATTTCCAAAACCAAAAGTCGTTTTACAAAAACATGAAACACGTCGATTTTTAATTTTAATATTCTATATTTCACAACAAAATTTCATTATACATGGTGATCTATATTAATGTGATGACGTCATCGGTAATTTTTTACAAGGTATGACACTTGGGGTCTAACGGACAGAATTTGAAAGATGTGCGCTTAGAAAATGAATTTTATTGATATCTAATAAAAGTAGAAATTAATTAATTATTTTATATTTTTTTCTAATGATTAATTTAACAGTGGGAAAGTAATCCAGTTATACATACATGACTTTATTTTAAATGTTCGAACTGTAGTCCTTGCTGTAGTTGACAGTAACCTAAACGTTGAATAAATTCTTGTTAAACCTTGTTTATGGTTTCTTGAGAAATATTGTTCATTTCTGTTCGAATTATCTCTTTCAATTCTTGAATATTTGCTGGTTTCGTTTCATAAAGAACATTCTCCAGATGGTCCCACATAAAGTAATCCAACGAATTTAAGTCTGGCGTTCGTAAACATTTGGTCGAGATACCTTCGAACATCTGCAACATAACGTGGAGGCGTATCATCCTGTTGAAACCATGAACTATCATCAAAACTTCCAGGATTAATTCTACTGGGGAATAAAATAATTAAAGTAGGCACAAGATATCCCCTTAAAAACTGAAGGTATGTTGGCCTGTCTAAAGTACCGTCGAAAAAGTAGGGTCCCATGATCCTGTTTCCTACAATGCTAGCCCATATATTTACCTTTTGCGGGTATTGTGTATGATGCTCACGCATCCAGTGGGGATTTTCTTTGGCCCAGTACCTACAATTCTAACGGTTGACCACACCATTTAATGTAAAAGTGGCTTCATCAGAAAAAAACATATTTTTACGAGGAGACGGTCTCGGTGACAGTATCTATCGTGGCTTCAAAAAATTATATTCTTCTATCTGGATCATCCTCGTTTGATTCCTGTAGAAGTTTGATTTTAAAGAGATGCCATTTTTCCAATTTTAATACTTTGTGTACAGTTATTTTACTGACATCGAAATCACGACTAACCTTACGAACAGAAGTGTGCACATCTTCTTCAAAAGCAAGTAGAACATCTAGTTTTGTATCGTCATTTACAGAAGGACGGCCTGATTTGCGTGCATTTTCAACTGTACCAGTTTCTCGAAATTTCTTTTCAATCTTACTTACTGCTGACTGCGTTATGCGTATTTCTGGATATTTTTCATTAAATAAGTTACACACTTCCATCTGAGTTCGCGATCTGTGTCCATATAGCCAATCATCATAAGTATTTCAATTCTTTGCTTTACACTTAAATTCATTATTATTTCAAATTAATTCGAAGCAATACTACAGAAAATTTACGAATTAATACAACAATACAACAGTTACTGAACGTCAATCGAAATAATGACATTTTACAATAACAAAAAAAAATATTAATAAGAAATACATGCCAGCACGGTTACTGTCAACTACAGCAAGGACTACAGTTCGAACATTTAAAATAAAGTCATGTATTTATTACTGGATTACTTTCCCATTGTTAAATCAATCATTAGAAAAAAATATAAAATAATTAATTAATTTCTACTTTTATTAGATATGAATAAAATTTATTTTCTAAGCGTACATCTTTCAAATTCTGTCCGTTAGACCCCAAGTATCATACCTTTTCGGAATCAGCTCGTTATGGATTATCTGAAACTGATACCAAATACAGGGTGTTGAATTAAAAAAAAATTACCGATTGTTGATATTACTTAGTTTGAATAGGTTACTGAGAGAACAATTTGCAGTGTATATCAATAAACCACTGTAACTAGTTTTACTAGCAAATAATTTTATTCAACAGGGCACCTTTATACACATAACAATGTATAATGTATATCTATATATATATATATATATATATATATATATATATATATATATATATATATATATATATATATATATATATATATATATATATATATATATATATATATATATATATATATATATATATATATATATATATATATATATAGAAACAAAAGTTAATATCGGACATAGCACTCATGAAAGTGGCAAACCATAGACACGTGTTTCGGGCTTTTGGCCCATCATCAGTATGGTGCAGCCAAGTGTAAGAATGGGCAACACTTGGTTACCAAAAGATAGAAATATAGAAATACAAATGCACGGAGCCACCAACAGGAGCCAACCGCACATTTGTGGTTTCAGTTGATAGATCTCGTGTTCACAAGAAAACTATCAAAATCACCACGGAGGCAGCTATAGCTACCTGCGTGACATCCGGGTCCAGGAAATTATACAAATATGAAAGTTATTGAATGTCTTGATATAGAAACAAAAGTTAATATCGGACACTTTCATGAGTGCTATGTCCGATATTAACTTTTGTTTCTATATCAAGACACTCAATAACTTTCACATTTGTATATATATATATATATATATATATATATATATATATATATATATATATATATATATATATATATATATATATATATATATATATATATATACTCAAATACGATTGTCCCTAATTCAAACAAATCTCAAAAGAGAATTTCAATATTGATCTCTTTCTTTCAATTTCACGTTTTATCTTCAACAACTTTCTCCTGTCAGATGAGATTTTTATATATACAGGATGAATTATAACATTGAACGATTAAAATTGAAATGCTTCAATTAAGTTCTACAAATGGTTTTCAAAAAATATTAAGAAATATGAATAATTATTGAAAAATTAACAAATGTTAATGGTTATTTCTAACACCGATGACGTCATCACATTAATATGGATCACCCTGTATAATGAAATTTTCTTGTGAAATATAGAATATTAAAATTTGAAATCGACGTGTTTCAGGTTTTTGTAAAACGTCCTTTGGTTTTGGAAATATCGAAATTCTTCCATACTTTGTATGTATATAACATACATAACATACTAGACAAACACTGATAGTTTTTTAATGTAATGTCGTAAATGAACACATTTTTTGCGCTTAGTATAGTACACCTTAAAAAGGTCTACAAAAAAGTCCACGATGGTATATGTCTATCTCTTAGGAATAACCCACAATAACCATTTTTTATCCTCAAGCAATAATGACTTATTTACGAAGCGATTTTAAGCAATACAGCATTAATCCTTATCCAATTAAGTACCTTAAATACTTACACTGTGCACTTTATGATTAGCAGGGACATAGCGTTTGCGGCGGTATCGGCCGGGGGGGCGGCGGCGCATGCTTATAAATATAGCGCGTCGAAAGCCGCGTTACGTTCTCAACATGGGATTGAAAGTGAAGCTGCTGATGATAAAGACCGTAATATTACCGATAATCCTGTATGCCTGCCCTGCGTGGGGTCAGTGCGCAGCGACATACAGAAGGCAGATCCAGTCGTTTATGAACGCGTGCTTAAGGGCAGCCGTAAACGCTACAAGATATGTACCGAATAGGTACATATTCCGGGATCTAGACCTGAACATACACTACGTAGACACATACATGAGAAAACACGCCGAGGACACGTTTGACAGAATTCGAGCGCACGACAATCCAGCGCTAAGAGATCTACACAATGCACTGAACAGGGATGACTGCAGATTCCGAGAAAAGTCTTCACAGAATTATTGAAATCTTTAAAAAAAATTAAGACAAATGTGTTAATGTATCTGAAGACATCGAAACTAGAGGTAAAAAACAAATTCAGCTTGATGATTGCACCAAATATGTTATTCGTAGGAAATTCCATTTGTTCTTTCTCCGAAATGAAATCCTAACTTTAAAAAAAGTCTCAGCCGGAATAAGTTCCAATGAATCGATGCCCAAAATATCACGACGTGTTTTATTGTGCACATCAAATCTGTTTTGTGGCGGAAAAATTCTTGAAAAAAATCCGAGAGTACAGTTTTGAATGTAGAAAGATTCATTATTTAGAAGAGACTTGGTTGAATAAAGGCCATACTGTCGCAAAAGTATGGCAAGATTTAGAAATAAAAAGTTGTCAACAAGCTTTTGAAGGCTCCTCAACAGGATTGAAAGCATCAGCGGGCAAAAAACGGAGGCCCATAATAACTCGTATAGGCAGCCATTTGGGTTTTTTTAAAAACAGATTATTACTTTTCAAATCTAAGAAAACTACCGACTACCACGAGAAAATGGTCGCGAAAAAGTTCGTAAGCTGGTTTTTAAAAAATTTACCAAACCTTGAACCAAACTCAGTGCCTCCTTCCTCAACAAACAATTGGAGCAGTCACCAACAAACTACCTACTTGGCGAAAAGCTGATATCACCCATACATCCGATCTCAATTTTTTTGTCAATTTTGTTTCCAAAAGATGCACATTTTTCATCAGAATGGATTTCTGTCATAACATTAATAATAAAGATTTTTCCCCTCTTAGCAACCCCATCCGTGAACACACTATTTTTTTTTATATAATTAGCATAATTTATTTATTATTTGTGAACACCTACAGTATAATCTCAATAATCCAGCACTATTGAAAACCAGTTTTCTGTTTACTTGACATTTTTAACTACACACAAACCCGGAAAAAATTTCGTGAAGTCATTGTTGGTCGACTCGAATGATGAATACTTTTTATACTCTTTCATCTCTCCCCTCATTCACTACTCGCTAGTATGTAACCTTATGTATTACAATATTAAATTATAGGTAATAGGTTTAAGTTTATATTTCTCCAATGTAATTTTATCGATATTGTCTTTGTTTTTTATTAAATATACCTACCTACATTTTTTTAGTATTATTTCATCACTAAGAAGAACGTTTGCAGCTTCTGTGATTTCTTGTTTATTCATACATAAATCTTAGATAAATCATGTAAATTGGCAGAATGAATAAACTTTATCATTATTATTACTTCAAATCAACAGGTAAATAGGTACGCACGTACACGTGATAAGTTTTGAGGTTAGACCATAAATTGTCTTTGGGTTAGACTGCTAGACGATGACGCGACAACGAAGCGCTTAGGCGAGGGAGGAGGGTGCCGGATTATTGGACGTATCCGTCTATTGAAGTATCTACCGGATTACTGAGATTCTACTGAATGTTTTCAAATACTAGCAATACACTCGAAATTGATTTTTCCTCATCTGTTTGGTATGATTTCCGTACGCCACTGCAAAAGACAGATTGAGGGAAAAACGTCAAGACATGTATTGATCATATATTCATGAAAAATTATTTTATTCAAGTTAATGAGGTGAAAGCCATGATAATTGGGTCAAAAATAACAGATCATTATCAAATAATCATTAATTTCAATGCGTCACAAGAAAAAACGGAACAAACCCAACACTTACCTATCTATATCTGTCGATTATAAAATGCTAGAATTAGTGGCAATAAATATCATTCCCAGTTAAAAAAAATTATAAAAACAAAAAAAGGATTACCTGTGAAGTAATTGTTCAAAATTGAAGTTAACTAAACTGTACTATTTGGCTAAAAAACAACATGAAAACATAGTTCAGAGATCAAAGAAAGAATATTACCAAAACAGAATATTCAACGATGATAATAACTCAAAAATGATTTGGAAAGTGATAACTGAGTTATCCACTGCAAATTTTCAATCAACTAAAATAAAAATAGTACATGAAGACACCATTGAGAAAGATCCCAAGATAGTAGCATCCTTATTCAATTTTTTTATTAAAGCTCCTTTAAAAGTTATTGAAAACATTTCCACTTCACATGCTATAAACACAAATCTCAATTTTCCATCTATTCACCAAAGGTCAATATTTCTTAATCCTTTTGTTTGTGATGAATTATTATCTCTTCTTCAAAGAAAATTGAAGAATAACTCTTCTTCAGGGCCTGATGACATCCCAATGTTCATTATCAAGAAGTCACTCAGTTAAATCATCGAACCATTAACTTACCTGATAAATATTTCATTTCTGACAGGGTATTTTCCAAGCAATCTGAAACTTGGCAAAGTCGTACCAATCAATAAAAAGTCAAATAAACTATTAATGGAAAATTACAGACCCGTTACCGTGCCTTCTAGCTTTTTAAAAATTTTTGAGTATGCTTTTATGGAATGACTGATGAAATTTACTGAGAGTAATGATCTGATCTCTGTAAATCAACATGGATTTTGTCAAATGAAGTCGACTAACAGAGTCACCTTAGCATTTTACTGAAAGGTTATTAATTTTTTGGAGGCCGGGGAATGCCTTGTTGGAATCTTTTGTGATTTCAGCAGGGCGTTTGACTGCGTTCGGCATGATATTCTATTTTCTAAACTATATTCCTATGGCATCCAAGGTGTTGCTCTTGATTGGATAATGTCTTTTGTGAGTAATCGTCAACAATATGTCAGTGTTGAGACTAATGACGAACAGTCTAGAACGGCTGACTCAAACAGTCTTGATATAAATATGGGAGTTTCCCAGGGCTCAGTACTTGGGCCCATTCTGTTCCTTTTTTATATCAACGAAATTGACACTTTAGCTAAAGACGCACACTTTGTTTTTTACGCTGACCTCGAATAAAGCAGATGATATTATTGCTGGGGAGTGTGAGCGATTATTGAGTAACATAACTTCATGGTGTAGCGCAAACTCACTTTTCTTTAATACTGAGAAAACACATATTATGAGGTATCATCACGTTCAGAAAAATATTTCTAATATAACAGTTAGTGTTGGCAATAAAAAATTAAGTTACACTGACAAAGCAACATTTTCAGGCATCACAATTGATGATTGTGGAAACTGGAAATCTCATTGTAATAATCTGATTAGAAAGTTAAATTCTCTTTGTTTTGTGTTTAGACAGCTCAGAGAAGTACTCACATGTGAACAATTACTCATGTTATATCATGCTCATGTGGCTTCAAGAATACGATATGGGATCCTCCTTTGGGGTGGATCCACACTAGCACAAGATGTTTTCTCGGTACAAAAAAAGATTCTGCGACTCATTGCTAGGGTACCCTGTACATACTCATGTAGAAATATCTTTTCCCACTTCAGACTTTTAACAATAGTAAGTTTATTTATCTTAGAGCTATGCATTTATGTATTTAATAATAGAAAAGACTTTACTTTAAATGTGAATATTCACAGTATTAATACCAGACAAAATAAAGACAAATTTTTTATTCCATTTTATAAGTACAAGGTGACATATAACTCTGCTTGTTACCTGGGACCAAAACTTTTTGATAATCTTCCACAAGAGATTAGGGAAACAGGGTGCCTGAGAAAATTTAAATTTCTATTTATAAGATTATCAATCAACAAAAATCCCTACACGATACAGGAGTTCCTTTTGAAGTAGCGCTGCAAACATTCTTATGTATATGTAGATTATGTATATGTGTGTGTACCTGTGTATACATAAATAAAAGTTATATATTTCTATTTATATTTCTACTTTATTATAAACGTGATTAATTATTGTCTTATTTTAATAACATGTATTACTTTTACTTTTACTATTATTACGTACGCTATTTTCTATGTACCTGACGATTTCTATATGTGTTCAATCATGTCAAAAAGAAAAATAAAGATTATTATTATTATTATTAAGAAGGAGAGAAGACTGGGGTAGTAATTTCAGTCAAAATACTAATGTTCATAATATGTCTAAAATTTTCTGATTGATTCGGCCGTTACTTTATTTGAAAAATATATCAGTGATTCAAATCACTTGACAAAGCTACTGTGCTAGCGAAACATGTGAAATATTTTTCAAATAAAGTTTGAGGAGGTCAAATCGTGAGAAGGTGTAGCTTTTGAAATATGTTTGAAAATTTAACAAAAATAAAGAATATAATGAAAAGGGTCACACGACAATAATCACTAACAAAATCGATATTGCTAATGTATTTGTTAACCATTACTCAACCGTGGGTGAAAAACTGGCTCAAAAAAATCAGGCAAAAAGCACATGAGGTAATAACTCTAAATGTGAATACTGTGGGTGATACTATTTTCCTAACACCATGTGATGAGGCTGAGATATTGAATATAATTAAAGAACTAAAGACAAACACTGCACCTGGGTATGATGGAATTTCTGTGAAAGTTATCAAAACATTATCTCAATGTATGATGAAACCTTTATGTATTTTGATAAACGCTATTTTTGCCACTGACATATGCCCTCGAACTTCAAAATAACAATTGTTAAACCTGTATTTGTCAGGCAAAAAAACAAAGTAAGCAATCACCGTTCAATAAGCATAATATCCAAGCTGGTAAAAATATTGAAAAAAATCCTCAAAAACCGTTTAATGACTTTCACAGAGAGACATCATATAATTTGAGATTTCCAATTTGGTTTTCAAAATGGAAGATCAGCCTCTGATGCCATAGTCAACTTAGTCACACAAATATATGATTAGATAAAAAACGACCATGCCTGGGAGTATTTATCGATTTGGCCAAGGCCTTCGATATCATTAGTCACGAAAAATTGCTGTTGAAATTGAATAATTTTGGTATCAGAGGTCTGGCAAATGATCTAATCAGAAACTACCTCAATGAAAGAGTACAAATGGTTAAAATAGACGGTGTACTGAGCGACAAATTAGAAAATAAATACGGAGTTCCCCAGGGCACTGTTTTAGGGCCAATCCTATTTATATTATATTTGAATTATATGTTATCCATTGATATTTCTGAAAAAGTGGTCTCATATGCTGATGATACAGTACTTATAATTGATGGAGCAACCTAGGAAGATGTAATGTCTCATACAAGAAACAATATTGACACTATGGTAAATTGGTTTAATTATAGTTTACTGACAATAAATATTGATAAAACATCTTACATTTCATTTTGTAGTAACAGTCATGGTTGCACAAAACATCAATATTCATCTAACTAGCAGAAATAAGAACATACCTTTGAAAAAATCCAGTTCAGTAAAATATCTCGGAATACACATTGACCATAATCTTAATAGGAAAATACATATAGACTATCTTTGTAAAAGATCCTTTTGTATGTTTTTCGAACACTGATGACTTGAAAATTTACAGATCCATCAAATCATTTGAAGATACTGATTTCATACAAAATGGCATTATCTCCATATCTGCTTTCTGTAAGGATAATGACCTGGCTTTGAATGTATCCAAATGTAGAATAATAACTTTTACCAGGAAAAGAAACCCTTTCAAGAGACTCTATAACATTGATAATATTCCTATCGAGAGAGTCAATGAAATCAAGGATCTAGGTGTAGTGTTCACTTCAAACTTCAACGAACATATTGAAAGACTGCAAGCGGAATGTTTCAGACGGCTTGAATTCATCCTCAGGACCTGTCATGAATTTACCTTTAAGACTTATAAAGTACTTTTTAATTCTTACATTCGTTCAAAACTCGAATATGCGTGTGTAATATGGTCACCCCAAACGCTGACGCATTCTGATATGCTGGAAAAGGTACAAAAACGATATCTCAGGTCAATGTATCTAAAAAAATATGGAATATACCCTTTTATGATATCCTATGTAAAACAAATGGAAGATTTTAATTTAAGCACTCTTAAAAAACGTCAAGAAAATTTTCAAATATCATTCATATTCAATTTATTACGAAACAACATTTTTCTTCCCGATGTACTCGCTTCCATCAATTTCAGTATACCAGATATCCGCCTGAGGCGAAGAGATTGCATATTTCATAACTTCAACGTAAATTCTCCAGTTGATTGCTCCTTGATAACTACAAACAAATTAGTTGAAAACACTGATATCGATATTTTAAACATTACCCCAACCAATCTCAGATCTCTGTTATTCTCTATTCAATAAGAATGAATTAATGTTACATGTTTCTTTTATTTTTACAGATATGACATATATATTATGAATTTACACACTAGCCCGTTTCTATTTCCTATATTTTTTAACACCTATTTGCAATGATTTTATATATTTCATTATAGGGATTTTATATTTATAATAATTTTATTGTCAATTGTATCTTTTTATCTATATACGTGTTAGGTTTAGTGTAGACTCTGTCTGTATATATTCAGGATAAATGAATAAATAAATTAAATTAAAAATATAATGAGTATCAATGATTTGCGCAGTATATATTTTTCATTAGTTCAGTCACTCTTTATGTATGGAAATCTAGGATGAGGTGAGGTCTATAGTACAACTGTACAACCGCTTAAGGTACTACAGAAACGATTTCTCAAAATTATCTATAATTTAAATTTTCGTTTCCCATCGGCACAAATATTCTAATATTGTGATCTGATGAGTTTGAGATATCTTTATTTTAAATAATTATTATTATTTATATTTCACAACAGAAATAAGTTCAAAAATCATCAACATGGATATGACACCCGACTCAAAGCGACTAACCTAGATATACCGAAAATGAACAAAGCTATTGGATAAAGATCAATTATATACATTGGACCCAAATTATTCAATTTTGCTTCAGTGATCAAATGGCTCAAAAATTAAAATATAACATTACTATAAACAAATTCTACTGAATTGATGTTTCAATTTTCATATATATTTTTCATCCCTACCTCAATTTTCATATATAGTTTTCATCCCTATCTAGCATTTTCAGTTTGTATTTTATATTGTTAACATTCATATTTTTATGGGTTTACACATTTACATTTTTACGTTTTATATGTTTTACATTATGTACACGTTTAGAGATTTTATATTCAATATATCTTTTTTGTAGTATACTAAGAATATTATTCACTACTTTTTAGGAAAAGATATTGATATTGTTAATACTATTTACAAATATAAGCACTGAAATGTTTTGCCCAAGTAACTTAAAATACATTATATTTCACTTCAAAGGAAAGAATTTCGATATTGATGGTTCGCAGACAAGTTTTCCAAAAACTCAAGTGAATCATCGATACCTATTTCCTCTGATAAAAATTCAATAATAACACTCGTTTTGACAAACATTTCCTTATATCTATATTAATCGCCAATTTTTTCTATTGTATGCTTTTATAGATACATGTAATTTAGTGATTAATAACTACTAAAAACTACTACTGCTACTAGTCATTTCTGGGAATCTAGTGGTGCCCACTATTTTGAAATTATAGTATAGTTCAATGTTCTATGGCACATACTATCTATTCGTTTTGTGAAATTGGATAGACCTTGTTTGTAGTTCTTTCTGTTTCTTGGGAAAGATTGAAGTCAACAATATTCACCTCATAAGCATTGTTAATATAATTTTTTTTCAAATCCACTCTGTGAAAATACTTCCCTATGATGAAATATAAGATATTCTGTCAAAGTACTTCTGAATATTTCACTCGATAGTCTGTTGAATACTACTTCATTCAAATATGGATATGTCAAGAAATTATGTATGACACATCTGTGTAACACGATTCTGCAACCAAGCTGGCATCTTTGAAAGATGGAGTAGACTAGATTCCAACTCTAAACCTAGTTTCTATTTATATTTAATTTTTAGGCACACATGAATGATTTCAGGTAGATATTCATAGATTTTTTTTTCGTAAAAATTCTCGCTTGATCACAACTTTATCAATGCAGCTCAATTAATTCTATCAAAAATAACAATATTCAATTTCTTTCTTTATTTTCAACAATACATTTCATAATTTAAAACAGATATATATCTACACTGAAGCCCTTAGAAGAAAATGTACACGAGACAGAAAATATACCTACTGAAATATCACAAGGGAAAACTGAAATCAATATATTCTAATTTTATTCTAAAATATGTTGAATATTCAATTACTTCTTTCGGATAAGGTTATGAACCAAACCGCCAGAAATATTATATAGGGTTCAAAACAAAAGGTCCAAATTCTCCAAACAAAACATTATTAGTTAAACATTTTCTCACATCCCAGAATCAATATGGATTTAGCACATACCTATTTACCACCAAAAAAAAAACATTTGGAATAAAATTAAATCGATTTTCCTAGAAGAAAGACTATAGATAATACATTTTCTCATTGGAAATGTTGAGGGTAAATCAAAATCTAATTCTCAAATATTATTTTTGAACCCAGTTCATTTTCACTTCACCTTATTTTAAAGATTTGAATCAATGACAAACTTGGACTTTCTGTATGCCCTGTATTTTTCCGAAATTATTGATAAAAGAGAACAACTCATTTTGAAAATCTTTTCTGGTTTCAACTTCTTGAATTTATATGAAGCACAAGAATTTTTTAGGAAAGAAAATACACAGAGATCAATAAATACTCCATGTTACTCATTTCCGAAAATATATATGAATCCTTTCTTACTTACAACATTACTGATAAAATGTAGATGATCCATCAGTGTTTATTGATTATTATATTTTTTTTAGTAAGTTCCATGTCCTATGTATTTGAGCAGAGTCAAAACCAAACAAATTTTCAAAATAATAATCTCAAAATGGTGAAACAAATACATATTTCGGAGAATAACTTACTTTTAATTGTACCCTTTACAAATTCTCTTGTTAGTAAAATATTTTTTTTAGAATTCTATGATTATGATAGTGTTCCTAATATTCGGATAGCATATTAAGCATATATTTAAAAAAAATACTCATATTTCTCCAAACAACACACAAAATCTAGGCTATTATTTTGAAAATTCGTGGATATATCAATAAAAACTGTCAGAATTTAAGTTGAAAGTACAAAAACTTTTCAGGATCCATTATGTCATTTTGAAACTTTGTAGATGAATCTACTTCAGATGCCAGGATTCCATGTTTGTTTGGTTTCAAAGCAAAAGATTAAACTAAAAGAGGTAGAAGTTTGTAAAGAAGGAACCAAAATGAAGTTTATAAAGAAGTAAAAAGCGAAAATTGTACTACACTTTCAGAATATTGAGGATTGTGTCAATTCCACAATTTTTTTTGAATACATATCGACACCAAGTGTTAGTACAACAACGAACAATCAATTCTAATACAGAAATTTACAATGTCCAAAAATATAAGCATAATAGCCGAAATTGTATTAAAAAATGATTGGTATCTTACAAGAATTACTTTTTGATAAAGTACACCACTAAAATATGTAAGGTCATTTACAAAATCTTTGTTGATCTGATTATGAAAACTTTTTATTGATTGAGATTAACTGTAGAATGAGAAATATTATAAAAAGTATGTCACACTCATTTCAATAGATTCTTAAGATTCTTTCTTATAAGAGTATGAGCTTGGCAAAATGAGTTAATGTTCCTCTTCATAGCCGACGATTATGAAAAATTTTTGGACATTTTATTCATTTATATGAAACCTTTCGATCTCTGAGTAGCTAAAACCTGAAAGCACGTTTCAAAATATATTTGTAAAGATCTGAACACTTTGAAAAACTACATAATTTTCCCATCAAAATAGTAAGAATCAAGATGAGAAATATTTTTGTTTATTGTAAAAATTAGAAATAAAGCTGTAAATAGTTAATAAAAAGTTTCTCACTTTTTGAACCTGTATTTCAAAAATTACTTAAGTGAAAAACGTTAAAATTTGAGAAGGCAAAAAATAGTGATCACATTTTTATTCTGCAAACGACCAGTTTTCATAAGTAGATAAATAATAAATATTCAGTTTTCTGGATGATGAGTTGAAAAATATTTCTCAAATAAACAACAACACCATCAAAATATACAAATTTTCATCAAACGTGAAATTTGGAAGTAATTTCAAAATGTCCAGTCCTCCGAAAATGGATTAAGACATGTTCTGGAATTCTTTGACCATCAGTAGATGGGGGAGTCTGACATTTCACACTGACCTATTGTCACTCGATGCATCGCCATTTCTGAAATGCCATGGTAGTGAACTAGAGCCCCACCAAGGACAAAAACATGGAATATCTGATGAGAGTGGAACCAAATATCACACTTGCCAGGAAACCACCGCTCAGGTACTCTTAACGCATAGAATAATGCGCCAACAATGTACAGGACCCCCATCAGTACTAACCAGCCAAGATACTTTTGGCTGACATAGTTGAACCAGCCTTCAACGATTCCGTAGTGAATGGCCGGAACAATACCACTAAGGCCGAAGGTCATGAAGACTCCTGCACGGAAAGGGCGCCATCCAGATTCAGAGAATTTGTCCCATAAACTCACCATGATGCTAGTTATTCCCAAAGCACACACTACCTGTAAAAACGTAACTGAGTCAACATTTATCCTCTCATTTTAATCAAATAGTAAGTGGAAACCAACATCCGAATTTCTATGTAAAAAATGTGGAACCAGTTTTTTCTCAGTAGTACTTCACTATTAAATTTTTTTTAGCGGTTCATTCATTTTGATTGTCATAGAAAATATATTCCAAATTTGACAAATTTTTAGTCTCTAATAAAGAATTTACAATACTTTTTTCATTTTCTGACAATAATGGAGTTTAACAACATAGTAAATAACGTATTCCAAAAACACTTTATTGTGAGATTTTCACTAAATTGTTTTACAAAAACGCAACACGTGTTTCGCCATACAATGGCTTCATCTGGCGTGTCTTTCAACTCAGTTGAAGTTGAAAGACACGCCAGATGAAGCCATTGTATGGCGAAACACGTGTTGCGTTTTTGTAAAACAATTTAGTGAAAATCTCACAATAAAGTGTTTTTGGAATACGTTAGTTATGGATTTTCATCAAGTATCGGCCGATTCCATCATATAACATAGTAAATATCTATTACAACAAAATGAAAAAATAAAAAATTCATTGAAACCAACAAAAAATCAAATTCGATAAAAACTCAAAAGAGAAATTCCGTAAGATTCCAGACGCTGAACTCTATGTAAAAGCAGCAGTTCCATCCCACTAGGGGGAAGTTATTTAGATCTGATCATATCGCTTTGCCTGTAGAACAGCAAATAAGGAACTCACATTCCGTGGGGTTTCAGTACGTTATCTTCCTGCACGGTCTTGACCTTATCCAGCAGTTGTAGCCGACGTGGAAGGCATCGGTCACGTAGTGTCCAATGTTGGCATTTTTGCCATCGTGGTAAACGACGGACGGATAGCTTGTATTGCTTCTCTGTTGGAGAACGTGTTTCCGGCGATACCAAAGTCGAATCAATCTTCTATTCGAACTCAAAATCCAAAGCCTTGATAAACTTCGTGCAACGGTCGTGACTGTATTCGAAATACTTCAAATGCAATATGAGGATAACGGGAAGTTTGCAAAGCATAATTTGCTCCCACGCTTCGACCTTCTCATTTGTTTTCGACAAAGTCAGCCCTTCTAAACTATTCTTGGAGACGAGTACCTTAAGCACTTCTCTGACAGTCTTCACTTTCTTAATGTTGAGTGGCAGGGTGAGGAAAGGCTGGATATTCTCAATGTGGTCCCCGTTGCGATAAATGCTTGACTTTAGTTGCCCCCCGAAGATGTCACTTATCGGTGTACTGGTGAAGTCGATCCTTCTGGTTGGATGTCCTTTATTTTTCGATTTCATTATGTTCCATACATTATTTGAATCATTGCTCAAAGCAGAGTCAACGAGAGGTTTTTCACCTTCAATATAATATTTAACCAACTCCTTGTATTCATTATGAAAATTATTGTATGCCACTGTTTTTCTTCAAATATGTCATTTTCATGGTATTTTAAAAATTCCAAATCTAATTTCATGAAAAGAAGTACCTTGTTACTCATAACATACTATAAAGTGTTTCCTTGAATACGTTATGGATTTTCATCAAGTATCGGCCGATTCCATCAAATATAATAATATTATTATACAGACAAATCGATTTCAATGATTTGAACCACAGAACTATAGGTTACAGGTTTTTCTGTTCATGCAGCTAATTACTGTTGATAGAGAGTATCTCCACTTCAGTAAAATCATCTCCTATATTTATTCAAGAATTATTGAACGCTTGGATGGAACCCATCAAAGGAACGCAAAGCTGACATGTCAAGTCATTATTTTGTTATAATATCTAATAACACTTTTCTGAGGATAATCAACTTCATTGAAGAGCAATGAAGTTGGAATGTGAGAAAAGTTTACAACTTGATTCTATTTGTTTAATGACTCCTATAATAATATATCGTTATTTTTATGCTCAGTCTTAGTTTATTACCTATGGCACGTTTTATGAAAATTTTAAATATTAATAATATTGGAACAAAATTAAAATACGATTAATATAACATGTTACTGTGTTCCATATCCGTTTTTTAAGACATTTGATAACAGAGTTCAAAAAACTATGAATTCATAAAAACGAGTTACATATAAGTTATATGGTTGAACATTAAATAATTTGTTGCTTCATATTTTTCCATTTCCCAAATTTGACTTTGTCATTGATAGAACTTTGGCTTCTGCTCACTAGAGCAGCTTCTGTATAATTATTCAATACTATGGATTTCTGTGATTACTTCCACTCTAAGGAGATTACAAAAATTCTTTATCTCATCCTACTTATGAGAGGGAATCTGTAAATCGCTTTCATCTATAAACCAATAGGTGCCACTATACACACTTATTTTAAATTAAATTCTTATAAAGGCAGATAGACAGATGCATAAAAACCCTGGTGTTTATACTGATTCAAAAAATTAAATTGACCTGTGAAATCTGTTGCGCGTATTTTGTTGAGAGATTTAATTCATGGACTTTAATGATTTCAATATTTTTCAAAATGTAAACATTGAAAATTGACGTGTTGACTGACACTGTCGAGCTGCGTAACTTGAGTTCTACTAAGCACCTCTGTGAATGAAATTCTGAAATTTATTGGATCTCTTTTATTATTTCTTTATCAAGAGTGGCATAGGTCGATAGTTTTTGACAATAGTTATTTATTATACAAGGGAAAAAAGTATTAGATTTTAGCTAGAGGTTGTGTTCAAATTCTTTATAGTTTTAATATTTCCTTGGCATATTTTGAAATTTTGTTCAGTATGAAAAAGTTTTATGATATTTGAAGATACATTTCTAAGGTTAGGTATAGATTTATAAGAAAAAGTGATAGGTAAACTATCATTACATACATTTCTGTTGATTACATCGGAATTTGTATTATTGCCAGTATTGAAAATTATTTTATTGAGAAGTTTTCTGGGAAAAAAATATTAAAACTATAATGAATTTGAATACTATTGGCTACTGGCTATTGAAAGATAAAACTGATATTACCAAAAAGTCAAATGTGATGTATAACATTCCTTATAACAATTGTAACTTGGATTATATTGGAACAACATCTAGAATTCTTTATGATAGAATAACTTCACATAAAAGTGATATGAAGCTTAATGAGAAATCATGCGCATTAGCACAACATTCTATAGAAACAGAACATAAACCAAATTACTCTAATATCAAAGTTTTACATACAGAAAAAAATATTTCTAAACGCCTTTTTCTTGAAATGGTTGAAATTAATAAGTGTTCTGTTTGTATGAATAAGAAAACTGGCATTGATAATCTCAGCAATATAAACAGTATCTTACTGGAACTACATCAAAAACATGATAATAATGAAAATTGTATCAATCAATAACTCCTTCTTTAAAGTCAAAGATTATGAAATCATCATACCCATTGAAAAATGACATTTATGTGAAGGTATGACATTTGTCAAACCCAAAAATAATCTTATACATGTTCAACCTTCTCCGTCAGTTTATATGTTCAATTTATTGTTTTTAACTCATTTCTACTGTAAGTATGATTTTTAATGTTTTTCAATGGCAAAAAAACTAACAACTCAATAAATTATAGGCCCTGAAGAAGCGAAAACTTGGCAAAGTAGAGCAGAGTTTTGATTTTTGATTTTTTGACTGAGAGACCCCGTTAATCCATTTTGCTGTACATTTCTCCAGTTGCTAAGATTATCCACTTTATATATATATATATATATATATATATATATATATATATATATATATATACCGGGGAAAAAAGTAATTTCATGAAAAGTGACATTTTGTTACCTGTCACCGGCGATATATCTTATTTGCCGACGGGAGTGGTGAAAATTCCATAACTTTCAAATTTTGAAAATTATTAGTTTTTTACTTTAATTATTGATGTGTACCACTAAACTTCAAACAAAGTGTATTCTCACAATTATAAGTTTGGACAATATCTTTATAGTCAGAATTTGGTGGAGTCCCATATTGATTGTCCTGTTCTTAACAAAATTTCGAATGCATGCTCAATTGCAATTATTAACGGCATTTGACCCTTACTTTTATACCAATAAAGTAAAAGAGTTACTCCAAAGCAAAAATTTCATACAGCATCAATGAATATTGCTCAGTTTGATGGATGAACAAGAATTCACTTTATCATGTTATTTGTAGTTATAATGATAAGTTCGTACTTCACAAAATATATAATTACAAGTAAAAGGGGCTCTTTTTATAGTGAATGTTATGTGATAAAATGTCTATCCCAAAAAATCAACTTGAGATAATAAAATGAAATAAACTTCAACGTGTCACCGATAGCTTAGCAGCATAGCCACATTGACCTGGTTACATCCTTATTATTGCTTATTCAGTTCTACAGAATTAGTACAATTCCTCTAGACATATCTGAATTTTCAACATTCACTTTGACGGTCCAAGTTTTTTATGGTTTCAATTAGATTCTCGAATATTAAGAGATGGGTGATAGGAAAGCAGAGATGTTACATAAAAAGGTGTATGATAGTAATAATAGATCTATTAGTTAGGGTATCTAGATGGCTGAATATGGAGGAATGACTATTGGTCAGAAAGCAGCTTTAGTGACATTCTATGTAATGTTCCAATCAAAAATGAGTTATGGATTACTGGGTTGGGGTGCTGTTTGAGAATATAGGAATTATGATTCCATTCTCGAAAATTATCTATGAGAATGTTCTGCATATCAAAAACAAGCTACCATACACTCACAAAACATTCAGATATTCACTTCTACAATACACGTAATGCAAATAACAATATGCCTCTCATAAGAATAATGGATGAAAACGAATCAATAGGCATCACTTGCTTCAATTTACGTCCTGAGGATATCAAACATTTGCCTCAGAATTTTATATTTCCTGATACCTTACTAATGTATAATTTTTTGTTTTGTTTTGCGACTATACACTATCTTAACAATATATTTGTAGATGACCTTTTTTTTTTGATAAGCATGTTATTTTTTATACACGTTTGTATGAATGATGTCTTGTATAATTTCGATTGATGAATACATTCTATTATCATTATCATCATTCGCTAACTTTCAAAGTCCTGGATGAAAATCTAAAGCACCATATTTTCAGTCAATATTATGGCATTGAACCCAAGAATTTTTATCTGAGCATTCCCCATTTCACACTTGAAACTGCCTTTCAAATCCCCTTCAGTCTTAACATCATAGCCTTCAATTTTTTTATGATATATGAACTCCTACACCCAAGGTTAAGTGTGCCTAAAAATATAATTTTATAGATTTGAAAACTGTGAGACAGCAACACCACAATTTTAATTATTCCTGCTAACAATAAATCCTAGAAAATTGCTTTCGATTGTTTCCTTCAAACCGAAAAAATCATGAAAAAATTGAAGGCTAGCGACCAAAACGGAGTTTCACTGCGATAAGACACTTCTGACAGCCATGAAATCAACATCTAGGTATAATTATTCTTGAATCATACGTGACTCTCATTCTCACAAGTTTAATCACTGCTACTGTTGTTCAAATATGATTATGACTAAATATTGAAACTTTGCATAAATACTTTTACAGAAATTCACAGGTTTAATTTGATATTTGTGAACCAAATAAAACAATGAAAAGATACAACAGACCGAAATGATTCACATAACCTTATAAAAATAAGAAAACAATCCTTCAATTAAAACTCCCTCTTGAATGCCAACAATTTGAGATATACAGAAACCTCAAGATCATACCCGAAACTTATTTGGTATAATGAGACATTTTTAATTCCAATGGAAATGTTATTCTAAATTTCAATGATATCGAAAAAATACTCATCGTATTGGTGATGTATCTAGTTGTGTCAAGTAGGTCTGCTATTGTTGACAAATACGACCCCAGTCTATTACATAATACTCTGTTCACATATTTGAACATTGTACTTTCAAACAAATGTCCTTGCTGACATCTCTCGTTATTCAGGTAATAAAATTGATTCTATTTGAGAATTGATATTTTGTTCTTATATCGATGCATTCAGCTGATGATATTTCAAGAAATGATCTTTACGAATACCACTCGACCTAATATCATTTCTCAGATGAATGTCCATTTTTTTTAAACACAAACATTGCTCTTTTTTAGCAACCAGCAATAGATGAAGCTACTCGTCCTACGGACTCTTGATTTCATCATGCTGTTTGCTCCTATGGGAAGTTTTTGTTAAAAATGGAAATTTATCGATGAAATTTTGAGGTTTTATTACTACTATACAAAAAATTTTACTTACAGAGAGATAAACAACTTTTGGCTTGAAGTGGCAATAGAAACCATAATATAGCCATGGTACGAAAGAACCCATAATTAGCAAAGCAATACCGCAATAGTCAAGCTTCGAGAACAGTTTCCCAATGAATTGGGAATGGCAGTTGACAGTATGGAACATGAAGGAACAGCCAAGGCAAATGATGGCTCCGGCAAAAAAGGCTCCAAATACAATCTTCTCTTGTAGTTCTATTTCTATCATAGGACGCATCAGAAAGTAAATAGCAATACCTGAAACATTGAAATGATATATGTAATTCAATACAGTTGTTTGAAAAAATTGAATTCGCATTTTTGATGTGTTTTATACACTAGGTGAAAAAAAGTTAGGTTCCAATTCATACCGGCAAGTGCTGTTTGGAACAAGGAAGAGGTACAGATATCTTTAGAAAAAATCGATTTGTTCAACATTCATTTCAACAAAATTGATTATGAAAGTTTAAGTCTCAAGATATTCTCAAACTATATTTTGTATAGGTCTTTGGAGAATCATTTCCCTTACTATCAATTCCATCATAAAAAGGCTTAGTTACTTGAATTATGTCAAATATAAGGTAACGAAACAGCATTTTGTAATAATATAGATAGATAGAGGGTGCTTATAATAGATGCTTACAATTCAAAGAAAAAGGTTTTTTTATAAAAAACATTTACATCTTATAAGCACATCTGAGTTATGTCGACGAGGACATTAAAAAACATCTTGAAAAAATTGGGTATTATAAAACAACGACAAATGTCTATATGGTTAAAGAAGAAGAAGGCGTTTTTTATTAAAAAATATTATATCCTTATATGTTATTAGGTAGAGATCTTATTTTTTGTTGTAATTTATTGTTGAAATTCACAGCCCAAAAAGTTGGTCCATTTTGACATCTTTGTAAGCGGCAGTAGTTTGTACTAAAATCATAGTCAAATATAGTTTACAGGTCCGCCGTAAGCGGCGGCATATCCACGGGGCGGCAATTCGAGCGATTCATTACGTAATATTCAAAGTCATCGCCCTATTGAATAGGTACCCCACCTACAGCTTTAAGAAACGTCATCACATGGAAAAAAGTCCGATGGGCGCGGCGCGCAATTTTAGCGAATTTGGGATGACCACGCTTGGAGGCGCCCTAAATTCAATGCAAGTATTTATAGTGGTACCCTATGAAAGGCAGGACTGGCGAAGTTAGGAGAATCACCTCTGAGTTTATTTCTCAGTTGGTAGGTTAAGGTACTTGTACGCATTCGCATGGTCTATAAACAGTAGAGATCGCACATTGAATTGCAATTACTTTGTTAATAGTTCGTCTGTGGTTCGTCTAGCAATGATTATTGATATTTAAACTTTGTACGACATATTATTGTTTAAAAAAAAAACTTAAATTAAAAAGCTTAAATCAAATTAAATAAGGTACACCTTCACACTCAAACAAGGTACACCGGGGTTTGACCGCTATAGAAAATCTGAAGTTAACAGTATATTTCTAGTATGAATAAAATTACGATAATATAAAATAAATATTATAATATACTATGGTGCTTTAGGTAGAAAATAAGTTTGCTATATTGTCATGTATTATGGTGGAAAAGGAAAAAAAACAAACGATAGTTCTCATCGGTGGTAGATCGGAAAAGTCAGTCATATGATGAACTTCACCTGAAAATATTGATATAATTTGATTCTGGTATAACATAACTCGTAGACTTCTTAATGTGCCATGTAGGGCGCATAATCGGTACTACATGCAAGGAATCAAACAGCTAGTGGCAGGTCTGCTAGCTTGAATAGACCAAATTGCATTGTGAGAAATTTTCTTATCATGATGATATATATCTAATCCCCTCGCAATTTGTTTGTCTATTACAATAGATTTATGGGTAATGTATATATTTGAAATCAAGAAAATTTTTGAAAGAAAAATGTTTCAAGGTTTGAAACTGAGCAAAGTATTAGTTGATTCTCATTTAAATAATTTTGTATAAAGAACCTCAGCAAAAAAAAGTTGAAAGAGTTCTTCGATCCACTGCAAGGCAGTGGTACATGAACTGAACAAATCAAGGAGTTCCAAGAGTTTGGATATGGATTTTCATCAATGATTGACCAATTTCATTAATTTGGACTTTCATTGTCTAATATGATTCCCCTCTGATTCGAAATCTATGAAAGAACAAATAGTTCAAATGAATTTCATTGGTTAGGACTTCCATTGTCTAATATAACATAACATTTGAAATCCCTGAAAAAACAAATAGAATTGTTGAATAGTTGAAATTAACAATTATATTAAGCAACAAAAAAACCTGAAATGAAATCACAATTAAATAAAAATTAATCAGAAAATTGACAACTGAAATGAAATAAAAATTTAAAGATTTCAAGCCAAGTTACTTCACAACGTTTCCATTGTTGGTATCCACAATCACATTTTCGGGTGATGATGATTGTGGATACCAAAAATTGAAACGTGACGTGATTTTTATTTCATTTTGATTGTTCAATTTTCAATTCATTGCTTGATTTTCATTTTATTGTAATTTCATTTCAGGGTTTTTTGTTACTTGATATAATTGTTAATTTCAGCTATTTTATTTTGATTTTCAATTTTATTTGATTTAGGATTTCAAATCATATTAAATAATGGAACTACCTTCAAACAAATAGTTCAAATGTTCTTTCATAGATTTCGAATCATAGTGAAATCATAGTAGACGGTGGAAGTCCGAATTAATGAATGAAATTCATCATGAAACATTGTCAACCACTTCCAAACAAATTATCGGCCAATTCTATTCAATTATTGACAATAATCCAAATATTACTGAGAGTGAGTATATTATACAGTGTGACCCATTTTTAATGGAAACACCCCCCTAAAATTTGAAGTTGTATACCGATTTATTAATTTTTTTGAAATGTTAAGTACTAAAAGGTCTACCTTGGTACAAAATTTGAAATGTTTATTAAATTTTCAGGGCATACTAAGATATTTTTTCTTAGTCGAAAATCGGGATTTATTATTAGCGAATTTTTTATTGAAAAAATCACTACGCTACTGGATTCAGAGTGCCTCTAAACAGGTGTGACCAAAATTTCATGAAAAAATATTCATTATTAACAAAGTTATGACAACTCAAAAATTCGAAAACTCACACAACTCAAAACTCAACCCAACAAATACTAAAAACATAATAAATACATACATATCTCATATATATCCCAACAAGAAGTCTGTATCTACTGCCTATTGCATGGGAAAAGTGATTAGCTATTTGAAAAATATACATTTGATTGGAAAAAGTCGTGTATAAATTTCTTTAATTCAATCCTGGATTCTGCCATTAATAATTCTCTTATTGTGGACTTCGATTCCTATACAGAAGGGGATCTTCAAATTTGAGTATGTGCATAGGGACCTCATAAATGGTAAGATATAGAGAGTGGGTTGAATTACGACGAAGTTGCTTATTTTCGTTAACTATTAAATGATTTTGAATCGACTCTGGTTTGAGTCAGAGCTCAGAGGTCTTATGACTCGTAGCACTCTCAACTTGGAAATTTGAAATACAGACCTGTATTTTTCATAGCCATTTTTCCATTAGTAGTGATGATGTAATATCTCCGAATTTCAATTATTTCAATATTTCCTACAGTTTCGTGATTTGATGATCTTGAAATAAATTATTATTGATTTATTAAGGTGATAATCATTTGAAAAGAAGACATTCTCACTCTGTGTACCACAACTATTTCTCAAAAAATTTAACCAAGTATCTGTAATGTGTTATCACTGAGTTTTCTGTCATAAAACGTTCGGAACTCAAAAACAATCGATTTCGAAGCTTGGCTTTGCAAAAGAATGCCACGGGGACTTTCATTATTTTTGACAAACAAGGTTCAAGTTGTCTGTCGATTATATGTTTTCCTTCTTAAGGATAGTTTGTCAATGACAGTAATGAAAACAAAGCACAAGAAGATAAACCAGTGGCTCATAACAGGCATAGATATATCTTCAAGTTATTCACAATGTCTTCATTATCCAAGAAATTACACAACTGAAGTTAGCTTTCACTGTTATTTCCAAAAGTATCCCTCAATTTATAGGCGAATTATTAAACATGCAAAAAAAACACTAGCAAAATAAATAAGTCAAACAACAAGATTAAAGAGACTAGGCAAATACAAGTAATTAATTGAGGAGGAAAATCTTGCAAAGTTCCAATCCATCTCAATACTCTAAATCAATACTTTTGTTCAATTGCAGAAAATCTTAGTTATAGCTTTAGACCTGGTGATGATCCCACCAAATATCTTGAATCTAAAAGGATAAACGAAACTTTCATTTTTTATGACACTTTTCTGAAAGAACTAAGTTTCTGGTATAAAAAAATATTTTTGGAATCGATGAAATGTCCATACCAATCAACGAGAATCTACCAAATGAAGCATTGTCGATATTAGTTCATCTCATAAATATCTTATTCAATGCCAGAAAATTTCCAGAGCCATTAAAAACATCAGTTATCATTTCACTACAAAAAGGAGGTGACTCTGAATAACCTTTGAACTATGGATCTATAACTCTCATTCCAACTATAGCAACAATGATAGAAACATTAGTGGAACTAAGAATGATACATTTCTGACAGAAACATAAAATCACGGCAGCAGTTTTACATTATATACTGTTGACACAACCATCATCTGGAACAGTCCCAAAATTGAAGACTTAAAAAAGTGTTGAAGAAGATATGGAACAGTGACGTGAATCGAATCTTCTTTCATTTAATATTAAATATAATTATTTAATGACATTCAAGTGCTCTTTACAAAATTTGACAATTAATTCGAAAATAATATAAAATAAAACCTGTGCAAAATCTTTAGGAATCCAAATTGACAATAAAATCAAATTAGATTAATATTTACCAACATTTTAAAAAAAGTTGTCTTCTGGTTGCTATGCAGTTAAGATGATATCTATAGAATTAGGATATTCTACAACTAAAATGGTGTATCAAGCATGAACTTTTTGGGGAAACTGGGTTGAAGTTTCGCGAAAAAGTCGAGAATTTTCATCGGATCAGTAGGTACCTCACATTTTATCTATGGTCGTGACCGTTTACAAAAAAGTAGCCTTATCACTGAAAAAAATGTTTCAAATAGCTCGGATTTTGCAATATATTGTTAGACAATTTCACAATATTCTAGGCGACGATCTGAATCATCGTCCGTCAGTTCACGCACCTTTTTTATTTTGTAGAGATGAAATTTATATTTTTTTAGAACTCTCAAAACTGTCATCTGCAAAACCTCACAATTCAAGGCATCAGTTCTACTCGATGAGGACGGATTATTTACAAACTCGTTCATAATATCCACTTGTTTATCTTTTCCTGTAGTTGATCGCCAAGAACGTTCTCATAAAATTCTTCCATGAACTGTTTGAAATAACGTCTATCGATAGAGCGATCTGGAAAACGTTCATTGAAGATTCGTACTGCCTCATGATAATTGTGATGAGCCCCACCAAAAATAAAAATCGCTTCGCATTTCTCATTTAACGCACATGGTGCAACCATTGTTTGGAGATGAATAGCAAACACAACTAACAGCTAGTATAATACACTGACTCACACTCTCCGTGATATCAGTTTCTTGTATTGACCATTTATCCTCAAACATCCAAAAACGCCTACAAAAACGTGCAGTTGATATCTATGCAAATGACAAATACTTCCCACTTGACGTCTGAACCAAAACCGATATCATATATCATACAGAGCCGAATTTTTAATTGTAAGGATGATTGCACTACGTTAATTGTCGTTATTCTTAAACAATCATAACTCTTGAATCAATGTAGCAAGTTTCAATTCCTTTGCACGGTTGAATAGAGAATAAAACCCCCTATTAAATAAGCAATCACTAATCACCCCCTGCCATTTGAATTTTTCGAAAGGGCTGCCCCTCTCCGGTAAGGGATGAAACTAGGGATGAACTGTTCGTACTCAAATGTACATTGTAGAAATCAAAAATCCACGTGCTTCGGCGATTTTCCCAACAAGAGTCCAGTAACGAGTTACATAGGGGGTAACACTTATGGTGCGTCTGTATAATTATCCACCTCTCGTAATCAAGAACATAGAAACCTTTATTGAATTTATAAAAACAGTGAAGAACCTTTTGTTGAAAAAAGCTTATTTTAATCCTGAAAAATACTTTGAGGATTTCTCCGATACATTCACTATTTTAATCTGTTAGATATGTTATTAAGATTTTTCTATATTTTAAGACATATATACAATTATTTGTGGTCGTATTTTTTTTACTTCATTTGACACTGTATCTCTTGTGCTTTGTAATCATGATTTATTTCTGGTACAATAAACTATATCATCATTTAAAATTTCTTAGGAACCATAAAATTAGGAATAAAAAATCCATTTACAGAGTGAAATAGACAGATATCAGCTCATTTTTCTTAAAGACTGATTGAAACTTTTTGATGTTTGAAACCAGATACCAAGAACAAAGTAATTGTGATCCAACACCAGAAAACACCGTTTTGAGCTATCACAGACCTCATGACTCATGCCAAACAAAATTATATTGCTAAACTCAGTGTTTCGCTAACACAGTAGCTTCTCCAACAGTGATTTGAATACTACAAGTTGCTTCTTAGGCTAATATTTATATCACAGGTAACTATAATTGGGACTTCCTCCATCAAATTACCTAATACTCTACAATTTTTAAATACCTGAGGTACCTCTTCAATTGTGATTACCTGAAGCATATCACCTCACTTCTACATCAATAATAATACTTCCTCAGTTTTTCAAGAAATTAAGTTCAATAATTCAATCTATTGAAATCCAGTTGTCATTGATTAGAATGTTTGCATTTTTAAGTTTATTAATTTTCCTTGCTTCCAAATGATTCAGTTTCAAACCTTAATTTTCTTTTTGTAAAATTTCGAACTCTTCGTTAAAGATATGATTTTCTTCTAAAAGATGATTTGAATATGTTGAACTTGTTTTCTTGTTTACATAGTTCATATAATGTTTCTGGATTCAATTCCTAAATGTTCTGCCAGTTTGACCAATATATACCTTAGGACACGTTCCACACTTTAATTTATATACTCTTGATTTCTCGAATTTGGATGTTTTGTCTTTATTATTTTCAAGTAACTTTCCCAACGTATTACTTGTTCTATATGCAATTTTAATATCTCGTTTCCTCAAAAATGAAACCACTTTTTCTGTTGTTTGTCCAAAATACGTTAAAGCTCTATAATTATGATTTCGATTATCTAATTTATCAATAGGAAAAACGTCTCCAATCGCTTTTGCGTAGATTTTTTTGGAAAGTATTTTGTTTATTAATTAAGCTTTAAACCCATTGTTTACTGCAATTCCCTTGATGATAATAAGTTCTTTATTGAAATTAATTATCTATTGATATAGGAACATTGACTAATCTCTGAATCATGCTATTTATTATAAGCTGCTACTTTGTGTTGATATGGATAGGTAGAATCGTGATGTTTAAAAATCGACTTCTCTAGTTTATCCATGAAAATTTCCGCAAGTAAGGGTCTTAACGGATTTCCCATAATTAAACCTTTTGAAGAGGAATAAATATTGTTGCTGATTTTGTTGGGTATGTTGGGAAATAGATTCTGCACATCAAGGGATAGTAATTTTGCTTTGTCTGGTAGAATAATGTTCTCTATTTTATTGATCAAGTCATATGAATCTCGTAGACTGTATTTATTTACAATTTCACTTAAAAAGGTTTACAAAACCGCGATACGTGTTTCGCTATACTATAACTTCCTCAAGTAGCAAATACTGAACACATGGGTCTCAAGAGAGCAACATACTTGTTGCATTGCAATGTATACTTGAAACAAACACTACCTCTAAATCAATAATCACACATTATACGAATTTATACTAACCTATAAAAGCCACGCATCCCAGCAAGTGTGTCCAAATATTAGCTGTTTCTGTGTGCAATCTGAAAATACTCTTGAAACAAGCTCTGAAGCTAGGCAGCGGCGGTCTGTGTCCAAACACCAAGTAATCGTTGTCCTGCAACCAGGCTGGAAGATTTCGGAAATGGCATACCGACCAACCAGCCTGTATCATCTTTCGGACCACATGCTCGGCCTGTGAGGCGGCGTTATGCGCAAGCGCCGAAATGTCCAAATCATCACCTGTAAATCCCGGTAGGCTTGCTTCATTTGCGTCGATGCAAGGAAAGGAAAAACAGAGAAAAAGTTACAGATATTGGTCGAAATTTAGCAGGAGATATCACATTCACAACTTAACGTGTTGCTTGGAACAAATTTGTTATATACATTGCATGGAAACAAACCTATTTGTATTTGAGAATGAGTATGATTTGATGTGACACAACATGAAAAAAAAGAAACATGTAACCAGTTCTTTCAGTTATATCTAAGTTCCACATTTAATATATTTTGAAAAAGTTGGATGAAGGTAAGGAAACTATTAATAAAATGATTAGGATGAACATAAACATATTTTTTCTAACCACAACTAGTTGGAAGGTTTGATAAATGAATTTTGTTATACTCAATAAGATTATTTTCACCATATGATAATCCATATTTTTCTACTTTGAGCCATGTTATAACAAACAAGTTTTACTTATTATTAATTCACTTATTAGATAAATTTCTTTATATTGATTGTATTTAGGTATTCACTTTGATAGATTGGTGTTCACAGAACAATATTTCCAAAATGGACTTTACTGTGATAAATTTGAGAAGTAGAGATGATATAGTTGAAACAAATGTTCCATTCCAAATGTTTATCCAAACACTAACATAAAACCACACCGCCCAAAATTTCGGATTTCAGATCCTAAACAATAAATGAAAATTCTTTCTGAAAAACACTCGAAAACCAAAAATAAATCAAAACAATGAAATGATACTACCTGAAGACATACGCAATGGTGAAAAAAAAAAGCATTCTTCACTACTCTACCTGTACCTAGCACTGCAGCTTTCAAAACATCACTCATTTCAGAATCCAAAATATTTTCATCTTCAGGAGTTGACGGTAGAGGACATCCCACGCAATCCTCTTCCACCTGGAAAATAACAAAAAAATGTGATTTGTATTCATACAAACTTGAAGGATTTCAATTTCAATAACCAACAAACGGCAAAATTAAATTTTCTCGTAACAATATTATACTGTGAAGAGCCTGAAGGTTTCTCTTGAGGTATTATTGCAAGATTTACTGCATGTATTATATTGAATAAAGAACTACTACTTGAATGCCGCTATTAGGCCGTAATTTCGTTTTTTTAAGGACAAAACACAAGTACTACAGAAACATTATTAAGGCGCTCTGAGAGCAGTGCCTGTGCGGAAATAGCAATTCACGTTGGATTTGAATTGCTGAAGGTTAAATTCATTTGGAAAAACATTCTCAGGAAGTTTATTCCAGATAAACGCAGTTCTTCAAATGAAAGAGTTCTCAAACAGTGAAGTTCGAGGTGTACTGAGTTGAACCACAAAACGATGAGCAGCCATAGTCCGTCGCGTATTTCTGATATATACCACTCTTGGTGGAATCAAATGTGCCAAGTCACTTGAACACCTCCCAGGAAAGTATCTATAAAAGAGAGACAATTCTTCAACCTTTCTTTGATGTTCCAGACTATCAAGGTTGTAAGTGATGCTCGTGTTTCACATCAGGCAGATGGCTCTTTTCTGGATGGAATCCAGCAGCTTCAGGGTATGCTTAGGAGCGGGGCTCCATCCACGAGAACAATACTCCAAAGAAGCTTTCTGATTTCAGATTAATAAAGCATCGAAAGTTGCTGAGGTGTGTACAGTTTTTTGTCTCAGAACAGTGTTCCGATATAATTTTCTCAGTTTCAAGTTGTCATGTATCCTGTCAAATGTTGACAACAGAGAGAAAATTTAAACAAAAATTTTAAAAAAATTTTTGGTAGGACTTTATGTTATGAATTGTATAACTGTAAATTAAATAATGACTTGAACAACTTATGTTTTGTTATTCACAAGTGTATTTAAAAACTAAGTATAGAGAACTGTGGCTTTTTGTAAGAGCCCTAGTTTTTTAACAAGATGTCCTAAGTTTGACAACCAGTATATGTTTAAAAACAGTCATTGAAAAGTTTCTGCTAGAATCGCAGACTAATAATAAAAAAGTAATAAAAATATTATTATTCGTTTAATGAAACGACTTGTAGTTAACTGTAACAGAGGTCCCTACCTGATCGGAGAGTTAGCAGACAAATTGATGATAAATGAGAATTTAAACTTCCTGTGTTTAACCACCACACTTCAAGGCAAACCCTTATAATTTTGAGGTTCAACAGAAAGGAGAGCATTATCCCACCAAGGATTCCTATATCCAAAATGAGCTTTTCAAGCTTTGTCCCTTTATAGACAATATTTTTTTCATCTGGAGTCAACTCTTCATCTTGAGATGAATAAAACTACTCTTACTATTCTCGTGATTATGCTAACTTGGTTAGTGAAACGAGCGTCGAAAGAGAAAGTATTTTCAATAGATTCATTTCAAGCCAGAGGTTTCAAATTTCACTTATCATGTGTGACATAAACTAGACAATCTCCTATCTATATTGTTCATCATTTATTATTCCTGAATGTACGAGGAATGACTTCAATGTCAATAGGCTTTGCATCACATTGCAAATCGCAGAGAGTAGTGTCTTTATCTAATTCTTGGAATATGTTTCTTTACTTTTCAATAGATTTCTGAAACGCTAAATGCAAGCAATGTTAAACAACTTGTAGAAGACAGATGTTGCTTCTGTGGCACAAATTTTGAGAACAAGGGGTGAAATGTCACAATGTTCTAAAATTGAATGGAACTGGCCGATACTTGATGAACACTCATATCACAACTTACTAGACAGTTCACTGTGAGATTTTTAACATGAAAAGTTTATAAAATAGCTCCCCCAAGGTCAGTTCTGCTTGTATAGCGAAACACGTGTCGCGGTTTTGTGAATGAATTGATGAATACACTTCATTTCGCAAGTCTAATATACTTACAAATAAACCTATTAATCTAGATATAATTCAAAAAGTAACAACAGACGTGTACAATTATATGATATTCAGTAACAAAAGTGAAAAAAAAATGCTGGTGACAAAAAACAAACCATTTACATATTTATATGGAAGGTACCTATATGTTCCAACATATTCTTCTTAAATTGCTCAACAGATACAGAGTCTTTTATTCAATGTGGCAAACCCTTCAAACATTAGTTGTAACTTATAACTAAACAACCTGCATCTATCAATATATACATCATTCACTCTTCTGGCAGGATAATGGTGAATTTTTCTTATCTATACCTTGATTTCATTAAATTGAGGCGGTAAGTGTCCATGCAACATTTTGAAAATGAATACCATTGCTGGAAAACAGAACCTCTCCTTTACACTCAACCACTGCAATACATAGATTTTGTGTCAATGTCACTGTCAACATATTTTTGCGATTCCTGTTGCAAATATTTCAAGAATTTTGTTGGTTTGAAGATACGCAATGCGAAAATAGTACCCGAATAGTTCCTGAAACCATTGATGTGTCAGAAACCTGAAAAGCTCTCATATCCTTCTACAAGAGACTAGCTGTTTTAAAATGTAACTGTATCGTTCCAAAGAGAATACCGAAGGTTGGAAGAATGGTTTTTGCTTCTGGACTTTCAAATACCATCGATGAATGTCTCAAACACAATTCCATCCAATCCTGGGTGACACTTTTTTTATTTGGTTAGAAAAGTTTCCAAATTCCGTGATGACGACAAACCCAAAATATCTCTAGGATCAGCGGAATTGGCGAAAAAATGAAAATACAAGTGTCTAAAAGATAATTTAATTTTTTATGGTACATTTGCTACCTTTGGCCCCTCAGCATTGGAATTCATTCGTGGAATTGGTATAAGGATCTCCAAAGAGACAATGACCCAAGAACTACCTCTTCCTTGATTTGAAAAAATCAGCATTTCGATCCAAAGGGGAAATGCAGCTTCATGTTTATGTACAATTTCTCATTTCAAAACTCTTAGTGAAATATCCATGTTTCCCATGAACAAAATATAATAAGCATCCGCCTATCCAATCGAGCGTTATCTATTACAATGCTCTTTCTCCGATATCGCTTTCCAATCCTCATGTTTTTGAGCAACAGAATCCTGCAGTTAATAGTTATTCGAACAACAGTGAATAAGAATATCTGCAGACAGTGCGAGAACCCGAAATGTGCAGTGTGGTGAAAGGATCGCAGCAAAACGGAAATGTTTTGACAGAAAAGGAGGAAATAATTCTAAATGAGGCTGAACTTAGTACTTTGGTTGAACCCGCACAGTCCCCAAAAGATTTTCCAACGCAGTTGCAGTAACGAACCCTATCCCTGTAGCAAAATTGAAGACAAGTCTGTTCAAATCTGATAAAGCCGATGTTTTGTCTGAAACCTTCAACAGTCGCTTCTGACCAGGCCGCCGAAAACGAGTTCAACAATCTACCCATGTGCTCCTTCAATCACTCCAGAAACTTCGACCAGAGTGTTACAGGATATGAGTTTTCATCTACATAAACGATCGACGTTTAGAGCAATCAGTTTGCATCCAAAGGGTCTGCCTAATCAAAGTAATAACTGCTACATGAACTCAATTTTGCAAGCCTTGATCGCATGTCCACCACTCTACATCTTGCTGAACAGCCTGAGCAAAAACATCTCTTCGAAAGGGACAAGGAAGTTCACGCCAATAATTGTTGGAATGTGTCGTAATTCCTCTAATTGAAACAGTACCAAAGTATAAATTGGAATCTTGTGTATTAGTCCGGTCAAATTAGACTAAAAAATAAGAATGAAGGTACATACATTTACAACAAGCTGCAAATGCGTGTAATTGTTTAAAACATAGTTAAAAATAAGATTTTAAAATTCCGAATGATTGAGATGCCTGGAAAAAAAATTATTCGAGGTCAAAGGCCAAAAATCTCGAAAAAAATTGTTTTTTCGCGATTTTCAGGAAAACGGCGAGTTTTATCATAAAATAACCTCAGATGAAAATTGTAGATCATGAAATTCTCTACAAAAATGTATCAATACTTTTTTTCTTGGAGCTACCGTTTCTGAGATACGACGAGTCAAAAAGTTGTAAAAGTTGTAATCGTCATTATTTGCATAAGTATGCCACGTATATACATCTCTGAAGTTGTAATTTAAGTAATTTAAGTGACTCAAGAGTAAAAAAAGATGCTAAAGACATCCGAAAACTTTTAGAGTGTTTCTCAATACATGACCCTTTTCTAGAGGTAAACAAAATTATATCTATTACAAGTGGTGTCGTTGGTGATGATAAAATAAACTGTTATGAAGCTCGTGAAGTTGGACTTGCCTTTATGGTGAAAATAACAGGACTAATATTCAAATGATATTAAAAGGTTGATATAAAAGTTCACGAAGAAAAAGTACTTGTTGACCCTGTATTATTGTTCCAGCGCATGAGTATTACTGCAGCATTTCAATATGAAATTGAGAAATATTTTGAAAATGAATTGGCTTCCATCCTTTATCGTTGTTTGACGACCTCGGGATGCGTAAAACACAGAAGCCTGCCATTTACGATTGTTTCCAACAGGTAAATTTGGAAATTAACAATACTAATACTTTACATCATTGACGGTGGATACTTACTACATCGTGTTGTGTGGGATAGTGAGGAAACATTTAGCATTATTTTAGATAAATACGTTCAGTATGTACGTATACATTTTGGTGCCAGAATTACGGTCGTATTTGATGACTATGATGATAGCACGAGAAATATTAAAGCTGTAGAACAATGTCATCGAACTTTAGCAACATCTTCATCTTCCGATATTCTATTTGATGAACTTATGACAGTTCCTACCAGTCAAATACAACAAATCTCGGTTCATTTCAATGTTGAAGGATAAGTTTATTGGCGAAAATATATTGGTTAAACAGGCTAATAACGAAGCCGACGTACTGATTATTGAAACAGCTATAGAGCAATTGAATTTGATAAATACAACTATTGTTGTTGGTGAAGATGTAGACTTACTCGTACTTCTTACTGCTCGAACTCCACCTGAAAAAACTATTTTCTTTCTGAAGCCAGGAAAAGCTCAAAATCAAACCGAAATATATTCGTCAAAAAGTTTATTTACTTTTGCAAAGAGTCAAAATCATGTACTATTTTTACACGCAATAATGGCTGTGATACGACGTCTGCATTTTACAGGAGGGGTAAAGCAACAGTCTTTAAAATGTTTGAAAAACATTTGAATTCTTTCAGAGTATTTCATTCCTCTTCCAAAGTTGGAGCGAACATCACAAAATGTCACTCCATCTAGTGGACGAGGTACTAACCAACTGCATATCCGTAATTTGCCCAATTCCTCTGAATAAGGAAAAAAAACTTTCTGATTAGTCAGTGGGCTATGTTTGAAGACTGGCAGTCAACAATCTAAAGCCTACACAGTAGGTTTAATGGACTGACGTCGATCAGAAAACAACTACTCCCCTGGCTAATACCACGAAGGGCGTTGGATTATATCTGAAAGAATTCCGATTTTCAATTGTGCAATATCATTGACTTTAGGTCGATGATGGTCACTATCTTGCACTGATGAGTGGCTAATAAGCCCGAAACCGGTCTGCAAGTGTGCCCGTTCCATAATTGAAGGTCGACTCTTTCAGTTGTATTGCCAATTGCATATGCAGGAAATTTTCTGTGAAGATTCGTGCACTTGGCGCCTGTCGGATATAATCCAACGCCCTTCGTGGTATTAGCCAGGGGAGTAGTTGTTTTCTGATCGGCGTCAGTCCATTAAACCTACTGTGTAGGTATATAGAAACTGGCTTGAACGTTTGAAGTTCATTTGCTTTAGATTATGTACAAAGCTCCGAAATCACCTGCTTATCTAAGAAGGTGGTTTCCATATGCATATTTCGTAAAAAACACTAAAAATAAGAAACAGGTGCAATTAGCTTGCCTTCCTCCAACCTCAGTTGCTGCTCATCAACATCTTTTCCGGGTATATTACCAAGTTCAAGTGTGGCTTGGTTATCAGCTAGACCCGAAAGACTGGGGTTGGAAGTTGGTCGACAATACATTAGAACCTATTCAGACTTTACTCCCACCTGCGCCGGAAAAACTGCTGAACACAATTTTTTGCAACTGTAAAAAGGGGTGCAGCGCTAAATGTGGTTGTAAAAAAGTTGGACTGTTGTGTCCAAATCGTCAAGGCCAGTCATGTTCTAATGCTGAATCACCAATAGTGGAGGATTCATTTGATACCAACGAGGAAACATGCGATACATCACTCTTGAAGCAGTTTACCTACACCCAGGATGAACATCAAGAAGAAGAAGAAGACAAAGTACAAGAACGACAAGAAGAAGTATTTGAAGGTTATGACTCAGATGAATAAATTTTTACATTTTTTTGATTTCAATCGCTTTTATAATCTCCAACCCTTCCTAATATATTTTATTATGCCAGTTTTCAATTTGACAGAATCACAACAGACATGTGGAATAGGCCTACTGGGGAAACCACGTTGAAAAAAACGCGCTAAGTACACTACCTCATAGGTAGCGTGGAAACGTGTGCATATAATGACGATTACAACTTTTACAACTTTTTGACTCGTCGTATCTCAGAAACGGTGGCTCAAAGAAAAAAAGTATTCATACATTTTTTGTAGAGAATTTTATGATTTACAATTTTTAACTGAGGTTATTTTTTGATAAAACTTACCGTTTATATTTCTTTTATATTTCTCATTTGAATAACGGTCCGGGTTCAGTATGTTTTTTTCTGTGGAGGATCTGGATGCTTTTTATCAATTAACAACTTCAATTCAAGACCATGTGAATCATATTGTGATAAAGGCGGCAAAATGCTTTAGATACATTATTCAACATGACAAATATCTATCTCTTCAAGTCTTAAGGAAAATTTACATGGCTCTAGTAGTCTGAATATCAGATTAAAACATAATTTTATGGTCCCCATTTTATAACAATCAGAAGGTTGCTGTTGAAAGAGTACAAAACAAAGTCCTTAAATTTTGTGGTTACATGATTGATATTCTATTATTGACCATGATTTCACATTATACCAACATTCTAGGAATCCTTAATTTGTGTCTATCGAGTAAAAGGAGAGAAAACTTTGAACCAACTTTCATATTCAAGTTACGATATGGCCCAATTATTGTTCCTGAAATCCTAGAAAATATTCATTTCTATATTCCAAACAGAATTTTAAGGTCTAGTGATTTGTTTCACATAAGGTTCTATACTACACATTATGGCTTACATAACCCTAGTGATCGTACACTTTGACTCATAAGTAAAAAAAAATTTGGATATAACTGTGAGATTCCTGAGAAAATTCAAAAATAGTATTCAGTGAGTATGCATCAAATGTTTATTTATTTTAGCCTTATTCTCAACTGCATGGTATACTATTATTATTACTATATGTTTTTATCGTAACAAAAGTTAATGTGATGTTCTTTGTTACTATATTATATAATGTGAACTCAATTTTTTCAAAATGAGGGTGATCCCGTAAAATATATGAACGAATAAATAAAAATTATTTGTTGTCCAGAAAGTGACCAGTTCATATTTTCTCTCTAAACTTCACAGAAATATCAATTGGATTGAAATTACCAACCAAGCGAGAGATTTTGAGGATCATAATAGGAATCGCACATTAAAAGGTAACTTGTTAATCCTTAACATGAGTCAAAATGTTTGCGAACTTCGAAGGAAAACAACAGCTGGTTAAGGGAAAAACCTATTTCAACATTTTTTCAACAGATAATGTCAATGTTGTATACTTCTATTGGTTTCGTAGTATCTGTAATCATAAAATCAACAATACTTATGCAGACTATCTGGAGAGGCAACTCAGAAGGTAGATTTACATATTTTTTGTCATGCAAGTGATAAAGCTTATTCGACAGTCGCCAACTTTATCACAAAAAGTAACAATGAGTAAGTTTATGAAGGCAGTATCTAAAGCTACTTTTGAAAAATTGGAAAACAACATAAAGAATATTAATTATTGGACAGATTCGATGGAATTTCTCAAGTAAATTCGATCAGAATTGAGAAGATTTCCCATGTTTGTATCCTGCAGGTTAGAAGAAATTCATGTGATCTAATGGTATGGGATCCAATGTCATTGAATCCCATACCATGTTTGAATATATGAGTGTATATGCTTCCCTTATCTAAGAAAAATACTTTGTGATGAACCTTTTCACAGGAAAAAAATACGCAGGTATTTCTAACAACTCATGTGGTAAATGGAAGTTAGGTCCCCAGATCTACATCTGATCAAGCTAAAAAAAGATTTCTTCCGGTGTAATTGTTGTGGAATTGGCCGCGGTGGTAGTGCGCCCGACTCACGATCGGAAGACCGTGGGTTCGATTTCTGCCTCGACCAGATATTTTTCTCGAGAGAGTTTATCTGGTTGAAGCTGGGATGATTCTGTAACCGTGTTAGGAATCACACATTAAAAGGTAAGACCTCGTTAGTCCTAAGCTCGCACAAGTTTCTCAACTTCTGAGAGTTGTCGTTCGTATGGGGGCGACAGCTGATTAACGGAAAAACAGTATTAATGAGTCGCTTTCTGGAGAGTTTGTAACCAAGAGAAAAAAATACTTTTTGCCATCTTTGCAAAGTAGCTCCCAAGGAAACTTTGAAGAACTATTCAAGACTCAAGAGTTGTTAACTCTACCCTCATTGTTCATACTCGAAACTGTCTATTCAATAGTACACAAAAACAAGTCACTATACAAGATTACTGATTCACCTGTCTAAGAAATGATATAAAATTTCCAATTCCAAAAACAAATTAAAAAAGTCATGCGTTCATTATGTTACTGAAATATTCAATCATCTACAATCAGAAATGAATCTGTTTATGAAACATAAACTGTGTATAGAAAACATTTGAAAAATTCTCTTCTGGATCTGGTTATAAATTGTATTCCGAAATTTTTTGCGTGTTCATTATCTGACTCAATACAGTGTTTGTATTTTTTATGTTGTATTTTAGTCATTTATTTTACAATCTACTGGATAATTAATATTTATTGTTATGGTTACTTTTTTAAGCACAAAACACAAGCACTACAGGAAAATCCTAAAGGCGCTCCCAGAGCGGTGCCAGTGCGAAAGTAGCGATTCACATTAAATTTGAATCACTGGAGATTAAATCCATTTGGAAAAACGTTCCGAGGAAGTTATATTTGTTATACACTTTGATTTGTAGACTGACAGTATTCCTGCTACTATAGTTCACAACAAAATTTCAACTTTTATAACCAAACACTATTATTTTTGAAATTTCAAATTTTTGCATATTTCCTCGGTTTATACAGACATATCCTATATGTACCTATACATTGTTGTTCTAAGATAAATTATTATTATTATTATCAACCTCTATGTAGATGGTTAACGGTTCAGTAAACCTTCATTTCTAAACCAATCAAAAGATTTGTGGCCAGATAATAAGGTTCTAGCAGAATTAGATAAATTAACTTACATTAATTGATTCTCTAAACTGAATTGGATAATTTATATATACAACTGCTACTTTGATTTTAACACTTCAAAAAAATGTATTCTAATTGTGAAAAAAGTCAGGCAGAAAAATTATTATTAGAAGCAAAAAATAGGATAAGCAAATTTTTTTATATCAGTAGGCGTCCCTCCAATATATTGTGTGAAAGTTCTATATATGTTCGAAGTTATGTTTGTTTACATAACGTATCTGAAAGAATAATCAATGGACCTACATATTTTCTTAACCTTTTCATTGAGGTTAAAATATAATGGGCGGAACCAGTTTTTTACAAGTACCGAATGCGTGAAGAATTCCTCCATATTTTTTTAGAAATCCTGTATAATATGGGAACAGCCCTAATTTTTATAAAAAGTAAATGGAAACTGTGATATTATGACAAATAGGATTTATTTATTCAAAGAAATATCATGTGGTCAAGGCCATATAAAAATTAAAAAATACATTTGCAAACATATCTTTTATTGCAAGCATGTGACTAGAAATGAGATAAGTAGTATTCCACAAAACATGTTCCCATGCATGGTCCAGGATATTCTGGACAAGTAAGAAAGTGACTAGTAGACTCATTTTGTGCATCAAGAGTTGTAAACAAATTTCATTATTTTTGCTACATTACTTCCTTTTTCTTCACATGAAGATATATCTTTCTATATATCCCCCATTTTATATAACAAATCGATACGATGCGCAAAATATACAATACAATATAATAAAAAGTAAAAAGATTTAAGATATATTGAAAACGTGGTACTTATGGAAATAAACAACATATTCTCAATCACTTTGAACAGTTATGTAGAATAATTCATGCTCCATAGGCGGAGTAAGTGTCGAATCTATAGGTTGGCACTTGAAATTATATTTAGATAGAACGCGTGAATGCAATATCACGCTTTCCGCAGGGAAAGGGTTGAAAAATTTTTTCTTTTTATATTTTCATACTATATTCTATATTTGTAATGAATACTTTATTTCCTTGAAAATTTTCTAATCTTAAAATTCAATATCTCCAAATTCAATATCAAACCAACATTTCATGAAAGGGTGAATATGTTGGACGAGTTGGAATTATGGATTATAAGTGTGAGGTTGGAATAACAAGTTCAAAATTAAAATTCTTAGTTTAAAATTGAAATTACTAGTTCAAAATTGAAATTACTAGTTTCAAGTTAGTATTATGAGTTTCATTTTGGAATACATAATTAGTCTAATTTGAAGTTGAAATTATCCCAAAAAATTATTATTTCACAATAAAATCAAGTTATGGATTGAGAAAGACTACAAGTTTGTAAGATGACAGTGTTCCATGTAAGTGAAATTTTACCACTATCATATACTATAGTGTGTAGCAATCCTGTGAATGTTATCTGGATCAATTTCATAACACATGTTTGGAGTACAGACTGAATAGGGAAAAGTGTTTTTTGTATAATTCAATGTTCATTAAAAATACTCGTTTCACAAGTATTCTTCTTTCCTGTAAATCAATGCTTACATGAAAGTAGTTATTTTGAGAGGGTTTCTTTTTTCACTTTTTCTCTCAAAAGTAACTTCTTTACACGATCTACATCTGTGTAGAGAATTAATCTTGAAATGAATTGCTTTCTTCCTTTCTTTGAAAAATTCCCACATTTATTGTATAAAGATGAAGAAGTAGAAAGCCAAAACCTTTTTTCCCCAAAAATTATTCTCCTCTAAAAATATCCCTCATTCAATTTGAAGTTTATAACATTTTAGTTCAGAAACACTGCTTTTTTGGATACAGTAGTATTATTCAAATAAAATCTTTATTTCTTTGTTTAAAAACGTTTTCATTAAAATTGTTTTGTGTAAAAACAATAATTCCAGATAAGTTGCCTAGTAATTTTAATTGTTTACAGAATAATGAGCATATTTTTTGAGACAATTATTGAATACAGGAACATTATTATTTCTATATCTTATCAGTCTTATCAATTTGTCTAACTTGTAAAATAATAAAAATAGACAGACCAAAATTATCAAAAATATGGATGCAGAAATCGTACCTCTGCTAGAGGACTTACATTTTGGTAATTATCTGTGTGTGTTCAAGATATTCTGGACAGATCAATACAATCCCATTGTTGACAAGAATTATGAGCAGAATTTACTATTTTCTGAATCTCTTTGTCTCTTGTGATCCAAAACTATTGAAACAAGAAAGTTTTAGATTCACTTTATTTCATGCGATATGATTTTATGTTATAAAATCCCAATGATGCAATGAGTTTATCTGTTAAGTTCATCATAATTAACAAGTTTCATTCTCTCGGCACAAACATCTTAAAAGACTGAATTGATACAATTCAGCTGTCATTCTTTGTGATGTCGGCTCTCCTGTTCTTCCAGTCGGTTCAAATTTTTTCAATGCATTTTTATTTCATATATGTCTGCATACTGTAAAACTTGGTAATTAGTATCTTAATAATATTTGTTGGGATGTCCATTATATGTTATATATGAATGACTAGTACTCAAAGTTGATCAGTTTCATTTTCACTGAGTTTAAAATGATGATCAGAGTTGAGACCTTGAAATAGAGAAATTAATGAAGTGGGATGTCAGATTTTATTTTTTATAGTTTTAATAGCTTTTAATTCGAAATTTCACTAGTATTTTTTTCTTTACTTTTACATTTTCAACTGAATTATTACCTTTCAATTTCACAAATATATCCAATAAGTTCTAATATGAATATAAGAAACTAGTATGGTTCTTATACTGAAAAATCGTTATGTATTCAAATAAACAGAATATCATAAGATTGAGAATTCGTTTAGAGCATACCACTAACTGTCTAGGTAGGAAAGTTTTATGTGTTTCAGAAAACCAGTAAGCACTGGCTCTATGACATACTCAATTTTATAATTTACTGGAGAATCCTTCACAGTGTTTGCGAAATATTTGTGTTTTACTTACTGTGAAACTTTGAACTCCTACTGCTTAATGATTTAGTGGTGTGATTTAATTTCAAAGTCGAAGTCAAAGTCAAAATACGCTTCTCTGCTACTCAGTCAGGTAATAACTATCCGAGTTAATGTTCTCAAAAATCTATTCACTGTAAAATAATATACATTGCGAGTTTGGTGAATAAAATTTCAAGTAGTTACTAAACATATGTATATACAATAAAAAGGACAGAAAAAAACAACAAAAACAATTTGTATTTACAAAAATAGCCAGTAAGTATGTATTTGAAAAATTTCCAATATTGATTACATAAAATGTATTGAGAGTCAGACACAAGTCAAATTAAAAAGTGTCTTGATAGTACTCTGATAAATTATAATATGCTCTCTCACAAAAAAAATCTTTAAAACTTCCCTGAAGTTCCTGTTATGGCATGCACCTTTTAGATACGATGGTAGGTGATTGAATATTTTCAACCCATTATGAATGAGAGAGTCTTTAATAGGGGAATAATTTGAAATGGAATGTTTTTGTGGCCAGTGGTGTTTGCGTTAATTGACAACTGATTTCGATGTTTTACTATGAGACATGTAATTTCTACAATAAAACCGATATTACAGTGATGATTTTCTTTTCCCTAATCAGTGATTTGCAAGGATCTCGTGTCTTTGTTTTACACAGGAAACGAACTGCGCTTTTCTGTATAACTAAAATTGATATTGTCTACAGTACATGCTCCCCAGAAAGGGATTCCATACCATAGGTGAGATTCTATGGAAGAGTGATATGTAACTTTGGCAGCAGCAAATCCTAACTCATAAGATGTCAGACCCAGAGGACAACTTAGTTAGATTTGAGACCCCTGATATGGTCTTCAAATTTCAAATCACTGTCAATAAATAGTCGCAGAAATTTTGTCGGTGGTTTATTCTCAACAAAAATGTTGTCAACTTGTAAATTGCTAATGGAACATTCCACCCATAAAACTACTTGCAGTTTTCATATCAGATAACAATTTTTTGAATCAAATTGGAAACAGTTGGCAAAAGTCGAAACTTGTATGAGCTGAGGATTAACAACATCCTCTCTTTTAACATGCAATTCCTACCACCAGTCAGAGAATATAATGTGAGCCATCCTCCCTGAGTTGGGATTGAACCAACATTCATAATATCGGTTGTTTCATAAGTAGAACCCACCAATCAACTGACTAAATGATGTGGTATATTATTAGAGATATCAAAACAGCCTACTCATGGTTTTCTTTCAACAAAAAATCTGCTTCTAGCAATGTAAAGATCAATTTCTGCCTCTGAAGTGATATGGATGGATCATTTTTGGATACTATATTATATATTATATCTGTTTAAAATCTGTTTTTCCGTTAATCAGCTGTCACCCCCATACGAACGACAACTCTCAGAAGTTAAGAAACTTGTGCGAGCTAAGGACTAACGAGGTCTTGCCTTTTAACGTGTGTTTCCTAACACGTTAAATATATATATATATATATATATATATATATATATATATATATATATATATATATATATATATATATATATTATAAATATGTCAATTACAGAAAGTGGGTTAAAGATATTTTATTAGGCATGTTAAGTGAAATATTAAAGTTGCATATGCTTATTACACTTCAGATCAAATTAAATTCATTTTATTACCAAAGTCAATGTGAATGAACAGATCAGAACTTACTGGGCATCTGCCTTTATCAAGAATACAGTATGCAACATCCTTAGTTGAGTGGTAGAATAGCATAAGTTAAACTCTACCAAGATAAAAATAAAGACCATTCATTATTATTATTATATTGAAGAATTTACTATTGTTGAAATCAAGAAACGCAAAATGTGGCTAGACTTTGGATGTGTCACGGATGCTTTAGATGAACTTCGGTACCTTATTATGACTTGTGCTTGGGAACACGAGTCTTGCGCAAGTCTTTCTTCAGCTTGCACAATCAATAGAACTTGGAGCTGCCTTTAGGGGAGCATCTGATTGGCAATTGATACAATTATTTTTAACGTATTCAAAAAATACACTTGAACGTGAGAATTCCACTTGAAACTTTACAATAGCATCTTCAGGTGTCACACAATTATTTTCCAAATATGTTTGGATAAAAAAATAGACACTTACCAACAAGGAGTTCACATCTTCCTCCAGCAATTCTTTTATTTCCGAAGTTATAGATTCAGTTTCAGGATCCCATATTTTTCTTTTTCTCAATACAGATTCAATATCTTGGACGTCAGTGGAATCTTCAGCATCACTGTAATGCGACATCCTGGTCTTCTCTTAACACGCTGCTATTATAACTGAAACATCAGTGATAGGTAATTTGTATTATCAATAAACTTGAAGTGAAAATGATCAAAGGTCAAAGTAACAAACATTTCAGCTTATTGTGAAAATACTCCTATTGGACCAGGTAAAATATTAATTGTATCTGTTGATCTTATCAGTTCAATTAGTCGCAAAACATTATTTTAATATAAATTGAAGGTATTTTTGACCTCTTTTTAAGTTCTAACTCAAAAATGGCATTGCTCACATTTACTGGCAGTTTCAAGATTCCACTATGATATTCACTAAATTTCAGTTGAAATTTTTCCTGATGTTTTAAAACGCATTGAATTTAGGATATTTCATTTTGAACTTCCACAAAATATTACATGACTCTTTGTTACTTTACAACACAACTTTCCTTACTCAAGGCCAGTCACCTAGCAGCGCTCAGCTGATAAATAGCATACAACTGAACAAGTGAGGCAACATTCAATAACAAAAATCACTAAATATATATAGAGAACTACATACCGACATGAAATCCTTCATTTGTTGTTTTATGGTTTGACTGTTGTTCGTGGATAAAAAAAATCATCATTTCCAAAAAAAACTTCAGGATTCATGTGAGATATTTCAAAATCATTAAGTTTTTAAAATATTGAATATTGACACCACTTGTCATGAACACCAATTTACGTACTGTGAAATTACAAAAAGTTGCCTATATAGCCTCAGGATATAGGGACATATAATATCTTACAGGAGTGATTCATGGAGTCTGGGTACAAGCGGCTCCGTCCCACATCTTCATTTTAGAAAAATTACAAAATAAGCTAATACGGATGATTGTGAATGCTCCGTGGTTCGTGCGGAATGAAGCCATCCGCAAAGATTTGCAGGCTGCCTTCCATTCAGCAGTCCATTCAGTCGAGGAATCGGTGAGTTTAGTTGGGGAAGCTATAGATTATGTTGTAGACGACCCCCTCCCGATATAGAATATCCCGACACTCTGTCGAATGAGGCCCTCATATCCCCTGTTAACGGGCGAACAAATTTTTCATCCATCCCACCCCAGCCAGGTAGGGGTACCCCGTGAAGGGCAGAACTGATGTCTGAGGCAGGGCCGTCACCATGAGGGGATGGGGAGCCTCCCCCCCTGCTTTTTCGACTTGGGGAAAAAGTTGGGAATTTTTGGGCAGTGGAGATAGAAAAAAAATAAGTAAAAAAAATGAAAAAAATAGAAATGAGAAAAAAGAAAGGGAGAGGTGATAAGAAAAGGGAAAGAACCAGAAGAATTTTGGAATTTCCCAACATGCATAATTTGGAGATCCCATACTTTGAAATTCTGAGTTGTTTGAAAACTTCAAAAAAGTTCTATTTCTCCCGAGTAAGAGAACAGTCCTGAACAGTCCACAAATTTTGATGTGACAATTTTACAAAATTCTCAACTTTTCGCTGTTTTTCCGTCTTGGAAAAGTTGGGAAATATCGGGCCGTGAAGATAGAAAAAATAATAATAGAAAACAATAAGCACAATATTATTTAAGTGTTGTTTCCTTTCATTTGTATTGAATATTCCTATACATGGTGGTTATGGTGGAAGAACAAGAACCTTGATCCAAAGTAGAATTATTCCCATTATTATTTTTATATTTACCAAAATTTATTTCTGTTTGTGCATACCCTAACGGGCATAAGCATTCAGCCAATCTTTGGATAGCTAAGTAAGAGAATTAATATATTACAGTATTAACAAATCTCTTGGCTTTTATTTTTTCGAAAGTTGGGAAATTTTGCGCTACGGCACTGATCTGAGGACTTTCATACCGCCATCTCCTTAGTCATGAACCCATTTGTCTCTCTGACAAAAATCAGCAAAAAGGGTAAGGAAGCTAGGCTCCAACCTGTCTGAACTGAAGATGAGTTTGCTGTAGAGGAGGGACACTCATCTGACAGCCTCTCGTGATGTTGAGCGGGCAATGGACGATTCCAGTACTCCTATTCAGTGTTGCCACTATAAAATTTTCGGGTCTAAATCGACTGACATTTTCTAGGCCTTTTAATTCAAAGTCGGAAGAGATAGAATTTGTAATTTTATAGATTCCCGGATGTTCCCGGATATATGAATTGAAGTATTGAAGTTGATATGGACAAAAATAAAGAATCCTAGGGAACTTTACTTTTTAGGTTGTTGAATTGTTCGAAACCTGTCACCTATATATGTTTACTTGTTATCACAAACATAGCATTTCAGTATTCAATTTGTTTTTCCGAGTAGTTACGTTTTGATAGTGTATTGTGTAGGTGTTGTATGATATCTTTTTTCATACCATTATCATTACCAGAGGATATTCCAGGTGCCCTATTGAAAGACAATTTATTGATTGAAGACCATTCAGTTGCAGAACTCCAAAGATGGTTAGACTTTTTCTATCAGAACGATCCTGTTCTACTGAATACAATAAACAATACGTGAATACAACAATAAAATTTCATATGTTATATGACATGTGACGGTAAAATGACAGGATCACCACTATTAAACAACGTACAAACTTAAAATTCCCTAGGATTTTTTATTTTTGCCCATATCAACTGCAATTATCCGATTCATATATCCGGGAACATACAGGAATCTATAAAATTGAAAATTCTATATGTTCCGACTTTGAATTATTCCAAAAAAGGCCTAGAAAATGTCAGTCGATTTAAATCCGAAAATTTTATAGTGGCAACACTGAATAGGGGTACTGGAATTGTCCATTCCTGTGACCTGCATTCTGAGTTCGACGGGTTGTCATTTTTGGCGGTAAATTCAAATTATTTACAACTTATCAGTTATATATTTTGATTGCAGTCGAAAAATTATTATGATATTACCTTGGCAGGTTGTTAAGCTAACATTTCAACAATGTCAATCAAACTAGGTCAATTTTACCCTATTCAAGTTCACTAACCACCCAACAAATTTTTTTGGTTTACAGTTATCACCTAGAATTTCTCAAAAAGTCCATGGTTCCTGTTTCGTGCTGAGTGTTCCTTCTGCAAGGTATTGTGTGATAGGGGGGTTGCGAAATGATAATGTCGAATTGGATATCATATGACAGATGCCAAACTGGAGAGTTGAACAGGCCTTTACAAATTTCAATATTTTTTGAAGCTCAAATTATACCTTTGCTCATATAAATAAAATACATCAATTTTTTTTATTGGAAACCCAAACTAAACAAAAGTATTTTTTTATAGAAACGAAAAATTCTGCTGATCAGGAGAGGCAATCTTACCATTTCTTATTTTACTACTACCTTCCATATTTATTTTTTTCGAAGCTCAGATTTTCTGAAAATGAACATTTGAAAAAATGTATTTTTTAATATTTTTCAATACTTCTATTCTATTTTTTTCAAAAATTTTCAAAACGTCACAGCACTGTAGATAATAACATACCTAGGTACCTATATGACTTAACTGAGTACCTGAATTTTGTTTACCTGTGACAATGTGGGTAGGTTCGCTAATTTGAAAACCGGTGAGAAACCTTAATCGATTTGATCATTTAGCAGGTTACACCCGCAAGTATTCCAAATAATTGAGTTTTCAACTCTTGTTTGCATAGTACAAAATTTACGTATCGTTTAGATTCGGGAACTTGTGGTTGCATAGGCATTGTGGGTGTAACCTGCTGAATGATTAAATCGATCTAGTTCACTCACCGGTTTTCAAATTAGCGTACCCACATTGTCACAGGTAAACAAAATTCAGTATTCAATTAACTTAAGTACCCAAGTAGGTATGTTATTACTAAGATTCCTAGAAACCCTGGTGTTGGTAACGCTTAGATTTTGTTTTGAACTTTTTGAAGGAACCACCTGTTGCTTTTAACAACACTTACGAGGTTTTCCCAAGATGGCGCTATTCTGAATTGTTCGAGTCCCCGCTGAGTCAGTCAAATTAATTATTATCTGTCATTGTCAAAAAGAATTTTCAACTTTTGGTATTTTGAAATTGATATTTTTTGTCATCCCAATCTTTACATTATTCGCATTTTTTATTATAGTTTTTGTTCGTTAGTTCTCAGTTATTTTAGTTTGGTTACATTTTTCAGTAGTAATAAGGAATAGTTTTATATAGTGTATAAGGATACTTTTTGTAAAATGGGACAATTCTGTATTTTGTGTGAACAGTGTAAAAATTCGAGTAATCATCTGTATTCAGTGCCAAAGGTAAATGAAACATTTTATAATTACTGTCAATCCACCACGGATAAACTAAGTATGTATCAGCCTACACCAAAAACCAACTTCATATTTTGAATAATCCTTCACCCTTTCAAATCCACCTTCTGCTACTAGAGTATCATTACTTTCTTAATCATAATATCAAATTGAAAATAAACATTCACTTATGCTTTTTTAAATTTTTTTTAAATACAACCTAATACCTAGTTGCAAGAAAAGTCTACTCATAGAATCATAGATACCTACAGATGAATATTACAGTATGCAGAGAGATTTATTGCATTTCTACAGAATTATTATGAGAAGTAAGTAAGTTTACAGTTACATGAAATTTAACATCCATTTAAAATATCATGATATTAATATCAGCATAAAATTTAAAACTAATAAAAAATTAAATCTATATCAACAATTAATAAATCATAGATTAAGTTTGAAAATCACTCTCTGAGTAGGGCTCCATGTCAAACAAATAGTTCCCCAAGCCTAACAGAATGTTGTATATTTTTGAAATCTTGTGGAAAATTATTGTAGAAATCGAGGGTGTTGTTGTATTGTGGACTTGTATAAAGAAAATTTATTGGGTGGTTAAAAGACTACTCATGTATGATGAGAAACCTAATGCTCTCTTAAATATATACTCGTAGTAGTTGATTGCATATAGAATTCCAAGCAACTAAACAGTATGCTCTTTTAACTTTACTTGTTCTCAATTGGTGATTTGAATGGTTTTATTTGTGCATTATACCTGATCAAAATCTGTAATTTATAGGATGAAAACAAGAGGAAACTGTGGATGGATGCTGTTAGGAAATATCTGCCTGATGGTGCTTTTTTTGCTCAAAGCATTTTCCCATCCATTTCATTGGTGAGAAAAAACTATTGAAGGGTGCCAAACCATCATGCATGTGAGTATTCAGTTTCTACAGCACTACCTATAAATCCTATCAAAGATTTGTATATTTTTTTCAAGGTGCACTTATAGAGAAGTACTTAATTGTACGAATTTCAAGAAAACGTGCACCATTTCCAGAACCAGTTTACTAATAATTTCTGTAGTTGGAAAGTATCCGTTGAATAAGGTATCAAAAGCAAATTTGATCACATACAAATCAAGAGAGAACACTTGGTGTTATCAAAATGATAAATATCAAATTATTTATATATGAAATGATAACCCCTTCTAGCTTTACCTATCTACAAAAAAAGGTTCTTTTCAACCGGCTGTTCTCTAACAGTAACCCTGAGAAGTTCGCAGTTGGAAACAAATACTCTATGCCATTCATTTCTCTTGAAGATAAAAGATTGTTGTTGTTTTCAGTTCAACTCAAGCATATCAATGTCCTTTTACAAATTTCATATAAGGCTCATAACGGACTTTAAAAAGAAAGTTATTGATAACATAATATGAGAAGAGATATTTATGTAACCATTATTTAATTGAATCATGTTGAAAAAGGGATATGTTACAAATTGTCCAAATGTGTGGAGTTTAGTTATAACATTTCATATTATTTTTCATTTCAATGATCGCAACTGCTGTTTTGTTCAAAATTTTACATCATATTTTCCCTTGATACCTTTCATAAAAATACATCATTATTCAATACGGGCTAATATGTGCTAATATCATTCTATAAATAAAAGGTGATAGTGGAAGAAAGGGGTAAAGTTGAAGAACATTTTCTATAAATGCCTGATTCACAGAAAATTAACTTCATTAACTTTACCCTCTATTTTCTGATATCTCATATTTGTCAATATCTGTGTAAGCTTACTGCTTACACATGGAAATAATATATAAACAGCCTCTTCTGAGAACATAATAAAAAAAAGCTGTATCTTTTAGAATCTTCTTGTGAGACGGTTATAATTAAATGCCAGTAGGAATTTTAAAAAAAATTAATGAAAAAGTTGTTATCGAACAAAGGGTTATATTTAGCTTAGAATCGCACGTTGAAAGGTAAGATTTCGTTAATCCCTGTTCGCACAATTTTCGACTTCTGAGGGCTGCCGTTCATAGGGGAACGACAGCTGGTTTACAGAAAAACCAATTTTAACAAATACCATTTTAGTTTTTTGTCCATGTTTATTTACAGGGATCTCAATTTATTCAGTTTTGTTTACAATAAATTATATAACAAAGAAAGCTTGTGCTGTAACCACTTATACTACTACTATAATTATTATAGACACATTTATGTGTGTTTAATGAAGGACAAAATTAAAGTAATGAAAAACATTTGCATGAGTAAAGAGTGAGATTCTTAAAAATATTTTCATCATCACAGAAGAAATTGATTTTATCAGAGTAGTTATTTTCAAGTCTCAACATTTTAGATGTTGGAGATGGAGAATGATACCCATAGTTAGTTAAGTGATATGGTGTAATAAATAGCTTTATTTGTCTGATGGACCTTCGTGGAACGTTGAAAGTTATAGGGGAGAGAATTTCCGGACAATCAATGAAACCAGATATAATTTTGAATAGATAAACTAATGATTTAATGTAACTTCGATTCTGAAATCAGCATGAAATATTTCTAAAATTGAACTGAATGTATAAACCCATCCTGTCTAATTTCGTAATAGTTAGTTTCCTGGCTTTGCCCTGATCATTTTCAGTAAAAATATTTGACTGCAACTGAGACAATCATATTCAGTTGCGTTGATGAAGTAATCTTAGAGAATAAAGTTGATACTGAAATTAGTTTCAATGAATATATTATGAGGAGTACTTCGTCAACGCCGCTGACTGTCGTAGTTGCACTTGAAACGTTTGGAGTTTACCAAAGAAGACAACAGCAAAACCCAAAAACCAACCAAAACATTGAAGTCAGTCATGAAATCATACTACATGAGCTGTTGAAAATTATTGATGAAGGATGCTGAAATTTTCCCAGATTCAAAGATTGATTTTCATTTTTTTATAACTGGTTTTATTTTTCAGTTTGCAGTTGGATTATCCAGTGGAAAAAACTCCGTTTGAAACATGAACAACTGAAATACTTGAATTCCTATATTTAGTTCTGTGATCAGTTTTTTCAAAGAATATTTGATAAAGCTTTTGCCAAATATCTGATAAGGATTGTGTGATTATTTATATAGTTTTATTAATTTAATTAAATAACATTTATTGATCTAAAGGGTAAAACATGTTTTAGACAAGTAAATTGATGGATATATAGCCGTTACTATGTGGTAGAAGATCATTATGAAAAATTTAGATTTTAGACAAGTTGTATTGTGAAATTGACGTGATAGTCATTTTTATAATAAAATAGGTATTTTGATATTTTTTATTTCTCAGCGAAACCGCTCCTGAACTTCCATTAAACGTTTTTCCTAGTCCATCCTGTAGTATTCTACCCGATTCACACTCTGTCACAAAACATCCATTGGCAAATTCTAGCAGTATTCAACTAGAGAATATTCCTAATCCCATTTTGGTTTCAAATACTTGATGACATCCAGATTGAACCAAAATCATTTGGAGGTGATAATGTTCACATATCCATAACAATTCCAATCAACTTTGTTGATATTATTTTCAGCATTTTTGGGATGATGAGAGCTGCAGGTGGATGCAATACTCATCCCAAGTCAATTCAAGTTGGACAAATATTCCGCCTAATGTCCCTCTATTCTCTGATAAAACCGCCCAGGGAAAGTAATGTTAGTGGAGGAGAAATGATGAAATCCCTTCTTCATATTGGAGATCTGAAAGAAAAACAGCAAAAATTTATATTCTATATTGAAATAGAAAAAATTATCTCCGAAATTGAAGAGGACTTCTCAGGTATTGATGAAGCTTTTGCTTATTTCTGTGAATATGTTGCAAAAAAAATTAAAGGCAACACCAAATGTGAAGAATGTGTGGATTCGATATTGGAGAAGGGAAATGAAATATTCAATTCCCTCATAAGAAACAAGAGCAGAGGATTTTTAACATTACCATCACAAAAAATTAATAGCTTTCTTCACGATGTTGAAGCCACAATAATATCAGGTGTTTTTGAGAGGGAACTTAAAAGAAATTGCTTTCCAGTAATTTTAATCAAATTGTCAAATTTTTCTCCCAAAAATATTGTAGGTTGTGAACACCACAAGGAAGAATTGTTAAGAGAGGCACTGAGGGCATATTTGATCTCTAGATTGAATATCTGCTGTGCTAAAGAGCATAATGAAAGAGCCCTCGAAAATAAAAATTTTAAAAAGTACAATTTTCTGTGAGTCAAATTTTGAAAAATCTGAAAATATCTGTTGAGATGTGAAACTCTCATCAGATGTATGTTTTTTTAAAATTTGATTGAATATTTTCAAAAAACTACCATCATAATTGATAATCACATTGTTTGAAAAAAAGAACTCTTTTACACACTCAATGTAAAAGGTTGTAGTGTGCAATTAAAGTATATCAGAAGACATTTTGTATTTGTATTATAAAAGACGCTAATCTACTTTCATGCAGTCTGCAGAAATTCAACCTAGTGTTCTCTGAACATTACGGTATTTTACTTTTCGTGGGAACCTGAATATAAAAGAAATCCCATCACAAGGAAACTGGAAGTTAATTTACCACTGGTAAGGATATTAAATACAATTTCACCTCAGACTGATAAAAAACTAACTTAACTTTTGAACGGTTTGACATAGAAACATGAAAAAAACGTTTGGGGGCTATTACCGATACTATTTTTTGAAAAATTTGAAATTTTAATTGGCATGGGGGTCAAGTGTCAAATTGATCTATCAGTGATGACCTGCACATGCAATCATTGCAAAAAATATGACTCAATGAAATCAAATTAAAATAATAATAATGGAAGAAATTTGAATTAAACTTTGTTCAATTTATGCTGGAACTGTAAATTTCAATAATTATAAATACAGAAATCTTATACTTTTACAGACAATAAATAGTTCACATTCTTTCTGAACCAAAGAAGTTATTCAATACATCTGATGATCAACGGAAGGTAATTGACCATCTTACATCTATTGTAAATTAATAAATTTTGCCTTGTAATTTCTCTCAAGTTATTTGCAGAACCCAAAGGCTTGCATGACGAGTTCAAGGTGGGACTGTAGTGCTATTTCTCTTGAGTGATTTTCTGTACTTAACGAGATGTGTATGTATAAGAAAATCAATGTCCTGATTCATGAGTAGAACTGCTAGGTGTGATACACATACATCCATAGTCACTATGAGTAGATGTATTTTGGTTGAATATCTATTAGAAAACAGCTGTGTTTCTACTCATAACATTGTTCTTCGTATATAAACCGCTTATTTCAAATTTTATGCATCAATGAGGAAACTTTTTAATTATTAATTTAAAAAAAAACGGTTTAAAAGTTGGTGCTTATCAAAATGATCTCTTAACAGGTAATCGAAAATTTCGACAAAGAATTCACTGGGAATATTTCTTTGTAATCTAGTGAATTATTCAGTTTTTCCATTCCAATACCATACTAAAAACATGTATTCAAGTATATAATCTTTATACTTACCACCTGTTTTGCGGAATTCGTTCCGATAAACAACCAATGTCAAACTACATAATATCTGCCAACATTTCTTGAGTTGAAATATCAAGAAATTTCTTCAAAACTTTGCTTGGGTTGAAACTTCAACTAATAATTCACCAGAACTTGGACACTTATCTTTCAATTTAATACTGACAATTCGTCAATAACACTTAAAACACAAAAAATTCATTAACTCACTTTTTAAGTTATCCTAAAAGCACAGTAGGTATGAAAAATGAATGTGGAATTAAATATAAATACAAATACACCCTGTGTGGTCTTATGATTACAGTTTACTGTAATGACTGCTTGCGCCATCTGAAACGGCGTAAACGGCGTTGATCTCTGCTAATCAAGTTAGCCATAAATCCCTCATTTTACCCCAAACTTTTGCAGGTATGAGTAGATGCACCAGGGTTTTTAGACATCTTAGTTATTACCTACAGTGGTGTTATATAAGGGGTTATTATCATTCATTTTTAGTTTAATGTACCATTAGTTTGAAAATATCCTTATAGGACGAAACTTCAATAACTTTAGTTACGAAAGTAAAAGTGGTAAAAAGCAGAAATTTTCATTTCTCATTTTTCATGATCCCCTACCACGTTAATAACGGCTACATCCAGCAATGTATCAAAAAGAATTATATAGTCTGTTTAATGAACTACTGTCAGAACATAAATGTAGATAATAACTTCATTTTATTAGTGGACTCATAGATATATAAACAAGAGTGGACTAGATATTTTCGATGAAGTGAAGCATAACAACTGTCAATGAGAATTCTGTGAGTAAATCAAATAAATAAATAAAATGGTACTGTGAGTACCATTTGAAAAAGCCATCTAACAAACTATTTAACTTAGGTACAGGTAACTCCAAAATGAAATATAATTGAGTATTATATCGTTCAGAACAAAATAATCCAGGGTGCTCTAAGACAAAATTATCTTTGTATAATATTTAGGAAGGGATATTATCGAAATCGATGGCCCAAAACCTCTTTTATGCCTGGTCAGAATTCGCATATGGGATGATTTCTATACATTTCGATGTTATTTAGTTTCCAATTTTGTACGTAGCATTTTCATAAAAAAATCAATAACTCAAGAACGGTTACAGTTAGGTTATAAGGTACATAGTACCTTATTTGAAATCATATTATTTTTTCCTGACCTATTCAAAAGTGTAACGATTATAGGGTATTCCTTTAAAAAACGAAACATTGATATGCCACACTACTTTGAACCATCCTGAAGACTCCAAAATAATTTTCTTCTGCAGTCTGAATCAATATACATATGATGAAAAGGAGAAATTCCCGAAAAAAATAAATGGTTTGGTTCACAAAGTTAAATATTTTAAAAATACATATGCCTACACCAAAGTCAATGTAAATGAACAAAACACAACTTACTGGACATCTGTCATTATTAAGAATACAGTATGGCTATATTGAAGAACTTATTATTCTTGAAGTTAAGAAATATAGACGAAGATGATTTATAATGAACTGATTGAGAATTTGTCTAGTTTATTTGTGGTCAGATTGACGAATTCACTAAGAAAAACTTATTGCATATAATGGCATTCTTTCAAATATTTATGCTTTTCTGAAATCAGGATGATTTTAGGATGATGTTTCATTGTTATGATGAAATTCGAAGCTGTGGAATTTTTTTGGAGGTGAGAAAAGCTATCTTTCGTGAAACAAGCATTGAAGAAAATAGTCATCTATCAGTACAATTACTATAATTGTAAAACCGTTTTGAAATCGAAACTTGCGTCAATTAGAGAGTAGGCACCTATTTTTGTTCAAGAGTGGGAAATGAATTTTCAATTATTAATCTACTGCAAATTGTATGAGACAACAATAATTGCATTAGCACAAACTTCGAATTACACTACTTCTTTGAAGAGAAACGACAGAGCTTGGAGAAAAAGCAACAGGTCTTCAACAACTACAATTTTTATGTTGACGATTTGCGAATGAAAATACGTAAAAGTTAGGAAAACTTTTTATAATCCGGCTCGAAGACCATGTTTTTGCTAGAATTGAATAAGCGAAACAGCAGAGCAGATATAAAAACTGAATGTAACAAGGCATTAGGTGTTACTTACGGAAAATTGGTGTTTTAACCACCAATGTAGTAATACATATTAACACAAATTTCCAAAATTCAGAAAACAAATGTGAATTGAGCTTTATGTAAATAGAAACATAATACAAAATATCGTTTTATAAAATGACGCGTTGTTGAATAGTGGATCAAACTGGTATTTGAACTGGAATATTTTCTGAAAATTGAACAGTATTTGATAAATACTTCTTGTCCTTACCAAAATGCTTTTATGAATAACTGAGTGCAACTAGCAGAGAGTTCGACTGTTTCTCAGTTTACGAGAGTTTGTAGAATGAAATGAAATGAATAATAATAATTATTTCGGGAATTGATTTATATAAATTGTATGCGATATGAAATATAGACGCAATCCAAATATTCCTGAATACAGAACTGTTAAATTGGTTTACGATACCGATTCTAATCTTACCAGGGTCAATTAATTCTCGCCCTCTTCTGCTTAACTCGATAAGATATTATTGTAGAGAATTGTAAATCATACATCAGTTCCAAATCAATAATTATGTTTTGACTTGTATATAGTTGAAATGTATAAAATTGCTGTTTTGGTTTTCCTGTTGACCATTTTTTTCATTTTAAATTACGACGGATGCACTGCGGTAAGTTTTATGAATTATTTACCTACTCAAAGAATGAAAAAATTTGATTTTTTTGGAACCAAAATTTGACAAAAGTTGTTTATTTCCAGTGAACTCTAAATAACTTCATTATAAAACACAATCACATAATTAGGTGAAATGGGGTCTAACAAATGCTCAAAATAATTTTCTAAGACATCGCGTTCCATATTTTCATGGTAATCGCCAGAATGCTTTGACTCAAACATCAATAGACCGCCCTCAACAAAATCATTAACACTTCCAATGCGGGATAAATACAAGTATGATTTTATTATCAAATTAAGTCTTACTGCCGTTTCAAATCCATTGTTATTTGACAACTCTTTTCACGAACAAACTTGATTTAAATCTTAAAATATCGTCAGATATCACATCAACTAAATAGAAAACTTATATATAGAGGTAATAATAGAAATATACATTTTAAAAAACAAAAGAGAAATTTTGAAACCATTCATTATGAACCAGTTTCACTCGAAACCATAACGATGCGGAGCTCTGATATTTCAGCCCCTTATTATAACCATCTCTTCTGTTTTTCTGTTCTTGTTCTGATCTTCTGCTCATGCTTTTCTTTTGACTTCATTCATTATCTTTTCAATTTGATGAAAATTCTCACTGTCGTCTTCTGTCGTAACTTCTAAAGAATGTTCACTTTTATTTTCGCTAATCTGGAAACGTCATCTTTTCCAGGATAAATTTTCAATTCCGGCCAATTTCAGTAATACTATTTTCTTTAATAACGGCACGATCATATTTTCGTTGTCTGAATAACTTTTTTGTTGGGACAATAATTTTGTTTCAGTTTTTTCATTGTTGTTAGAAACTTTGAAATTACATTATTTTCAAGGAAGATTTACTTGATATCTATTATCACGTCTGCAAAACTGTTTCTGTGTAATATTTTCCTGTTTCAAAATAAATAATATATTTTGGTGTTATATTTGCGGGCTCCCTTATACCCAAAACATCTAATTCTCACAAATTAGTAATGAAAAAAATCAGTGAAACCGAAAAATATACGATTGTTACTTACATGTTATTGACGTGTTCCATTATACTCCACCCAAGATTTGTTTCTATGGCAACAGGCACATTATTTAATTGAATTTCTAAAAATCAAACAATCCAATTTCTTCAAATATTCTATAATAATCAAATCTCTCAGTCTGGGTATGTAATTACATATCTCATATTTTGTTACGATACTGATAAAATAATTGTCACTTATTAGGATATCGTATATATTATGGAGATGAAGAGATGATTCAAAACCACCAAAAACCCCTTCTCTTCTGTTGGCTTGCTTAAGGTTTAAATCTTTTGCACACTTTGAATTTGAAATATTGACAACCGTGAGGGGACATAAGTGAGAACCTATATATGTAGGAAATAATAGAAACATATATTCTGAAACAGTGGGTAATAATCAGCCGCTTTTTTTTCCAGAAGGCGACTTCAATCCGGCAGACCAGCGTTCTAAAAATGCTTGACGTGAATGTCTAATGTTTTTGTTTTGCCCATCTTTCCAACGTTATATTTTTCGTTAAGACATGTCCAGATAATATATATTTTTATTTTCACGTCGAAACTCCTTTATCTGCCTTACGCAATATCTTCTCCAGCAAATAATTTCATAATTTTTAACTGAGAGCGATTTTCTGTTTTATTTTTCTCAGCTGAAAATGAATTCTTTTGAAGTTTTTCATAAGTTTGTAGTTTCCATCAACAGGCACAGTTTCTCTTCCTGAAAATAGTTTTGGTGATTTCACAGCTTTATTTTTGAATTAGAATGATCTCTTTTCAGATCGAGAATATCAGTGGTTGTGGTAGAGAAACTTCCAATACCTACTGTTTCATATTCTTCATCATTTGATTGCATTGCGACATTTTGTTCATCAGATTTCATCATCAACTTTACTTTTTAAATACATATCTCTAATTTTTTCATCGATTTTAGTAGCCACTGTAATAACAGATTCAACTATGTATTCGTAGTCGAAAAAATGAAGTTAAAAATGAAATCTAATGAACGAAACGTCACATTGCAAACTGTTTTTTTACCTTTTATATGCTGTTCGAAATGGGGGCTGTAGAGTCAAAACACGAAGTTTGGCAATTCTAGTTTTCGGCGGATATATCAAAAATAAACACTAATATTCTCGATCTGAAAAGAGAAATATATTATTCTAGTTACCGTTTTCGAGATCAGCAGGAAACAACGGCCTGTACATTAAGAATAATAATCTATTTGTTAACGGAAAAAGTACATCTACTCATTCGTTTACTGGAAAGAAAACTGAAGTACCCATTTTAATTCATACGCTTAGTACCTATGATTCACTAATAACAACACTGATTGAGACCAAAGGGTTTATCAAGGTCATATTCTTCAAGTAAGGAAGTACCTGAAATCAAAACACTAAAAGATCGGACGAATCATAACATCATCTGAATTTTACTAGTTCGGACTTCCATTGTCTACTATATAAAATGATTTGAAAACCCTGAAACAAGTAAAAAGGAATAATTAAAAAAAGAATAGCTGAAGATAACAATTATATTAAGCAAACAATAAACCTGAAATGAAATGATAGTGAAATAACCTACAAGTAAAAATATAATAATTGAATGAATAAAAATTAAAGGAATGAAAAAAGAAAATAATGAAAAAGTGTAGAGATTCTAAGTCACGTTAGTTCACGACGTTTCGATTGTTGGTATTTACAATCGTCTTCGGGCATCACCCGAAGACGATTGTAGATACCACAATAAAGATAAAAAATATTTAAACTCTGATAGGTCAGAAACTTTTACATTTTTCCTCACAAATATTTTTTTGCATTTTTTCCAAGAATACTTGCACAAACATAATGATATTGTCGATGTGTCAGAAAGCCCTGATTGAAAGTTTCCATTTATTATAAATTTTCTTTTAATCCAGCATTATTTCTTTTATTTCGAAGATAATTAATAATAAGGGGCCTCCATTCCTTATTTGCACTAGTATCTCCAGACTTTCAAATCCGGCCCTGATAATGTATTTTGTCATTTGTGATTTTAACTATTGAGACATTGAAAGTTGTATAAAAATCGTTGTTTCAGATTCTTATACCAGAACAACAGCAATCAAAACCACTGTACACGTCTGGAATTAAAACAACGAACTGGAAAAAGCCTCTTCTCACCCATCAAAATTATAGTAAAGTAAATGTACATAATAAACCAGACGCAGAAGCGCGGTATATTGTCACGCAAACACAGAAAACTCAGAAGATATATCCAGTTTATAACGCTCATTCGTATGGACCAAACTCTAAAAGACATCAGGACATTTTTGAAACAAATGTACACACTGGTAAGTTAAAATTTGACACATGTTCATTGCAATCATTTCATGAAACTACTCAGGTCCATACCCAAGCAGCTAAATTATTTTATAATTTCATGGTGCTGCAACAGTTTTATTTGTTGGTATTTTATAATTACTTCCAAACTGCTAATTGATTATATCAGACAAGCCGTGAACATAATACAGTTGTAAGTAATAAAAGTGTTTCATAAATTTGTCATAGAAACGTTTATAAAATAAAATTAAAAATCCGTTATAAAATAGTCACAAAAATTATCACAGATTCGTTTTTACAATTAACTTATAAACATATTTTCCTATAAAATTGAATTGTTTTGTAGCAGTTTTATAAACTGCTACAAAACAATTTATAAAACTATTTATTTATTTTATAACTGCTTCCTGTAGCTTCAATAAAATTATTTTATTGGAATGCTTTCAAACGCAATTTTGTTTTCATTACCATATTGTCACTTCAATGATGATTCACCAACTATTTTATAGTATGGTATATTTACTACAATCTCAAAAACAATAAAATAACTGTTATAAAATCAAATTGCTTCCGCTTATATATATATATATATAATATATTTGCTGTTACCAATAATAAAATGCAGCATTAAAGAAGAACCATCTGACATTGATTTTAGAGGTCATGTAATGAAGTATAATTTATCAGTTTTATTTGACTAGCGTCCCAATAACTATATACCTAATAACGTCGTGTCATTGGAAAAAAATTAAGAAAGTGGTTCGTTTTAAACGAAGATCTACGTACCTAGTGCTTCAATTTTGTTCTTGCTAAAAATAGGAAAAGGTTAATTGATGATTAAAATTCGACGATTAATAAGTAGAGCAATAATGTTTTATATACACCCAAATCACTAGCTCAAAACATCCTTCGAAATTCAGTCTTTATAATCGATGGACGAAGCTTCTTAGCCAAAACATCGCGACAGATAATATTCATCCAAACAATACGTGAGAAATACTATCTTCATTTTTATAGAAATCTATAAGTAGTTGTTTACAGTGATTCTCGGCCTCCCCCCACCACTATGACGTATTAATTGCTTTTTTTATTGGTTGTTGTTTGGTGAAGTCAAGGTGATGTGACCTTGAAGGGTGTGGTGTATGGATCGTTCAGAAATTTTTTTCCGGTTTCTAATCCTCCCCCCACCAATATGACGTGTTATTTGCTTTTTTTGTTGTGCAGTGAAGTCAAGGCGTTGTGACCTTGAAGTGTCTGGTGCATGGATCGTTCAGATTTTTTTTCATATGAGATTTTGTGTGTGTTTTGTGTGTGTGTGTGTGTAAGAGAATGCACGGTACAGGGTTTCATCATGTGCTTGTTTGTCTATGTACAAACATACGTCTGCATACTTCGAAGATCCTCCAAGTAATGAATGCTCCATCGGTGTGAGGGCACCAAGTTAGTAGTGGAGTGACGTCACAGCAATAACCGTTCAACGGCTAGAGAGCGACATGTTCACTCTACGTGTGGCAGAGTAATGCGTATTCATCGGTCTGCCCTCACCTCTCCCGAAGCGATGAAAGGTTGTGACGTAACGCATCGCTCTAGCCCCGCTATCGATGTGTGACACAACGGCAGCCGAGGACCGTCTGCCTACGTCTACCCTCTCCGAGACCGCAACGACCATTGCTTGCTCGTACCGGCAACTGTTATCGCATCAAGTTGGGAGATGGGCTTGACTGTGACGTCAGGCATCTCTAGTGGATAGCAACTAGCAATGTGAACCTTTCACGGTTTCATGGTGGGGGTGACTCGCACTGTTTAATATAAAAGAAATGCCTGGCACACTATGAAATCAGTAGACGAATATATCTGCAGCAGTTAGCAATTGGTAGAGTGTTATTCAGTTCATAATAGAGGAAGACGGTGAGTGTATTTGTCTGTTGGAATTGTTTATATTTTCATATATATTTTCATCATGTCCGTTTCAAAAGTAGACTTAAATAAAATTAATAATTTGATTGTACAGGAGGTTGAAATACTAGAGCAAAAGGCCTTATCATCATTGCCAATTGATGAAGTGTACATAATTAAAAATATGTCAACTTATTCTACACGATTTGGTAAATCAATTTTATTAACTTTGCAAGATGTGAGCAATGATAAATTATTTAAAACATGGCTACCAAAACGTATTTCGTTGCAATTCAGTGATGACGATATATCTTGTATCAACTCATCAGGTGGTAAATATACGATGATATATTTAGGACAGAGCCAACAAAGTTTTGCTGGCATGAAAACGCGATCTCTAGTCAAATTCAATATGATTGAATAATAATAGTAATAATTTATAGTGAATTTCTTTAGGTCATCGCTTACAAAGTTTTTTGGTGTGAAAACGCTAACTCTAGTCAAATTCATATGATTGAATAATAATAGTAATTATAATGAATTTCTTATTGTTTTATAATATTCATATATTAGATGATAATAATTATATGGAAATATAAACATTACTAACTTAGTTGAATACACTCACTTTGTAACTACAAGTAAAATGGGAATGTAAGTATTACATCACTGAAAAATTGGAGGTTGCTTATTGTTTTTTTTATTCGATTTCAGTTCCACCATTTAAAGATGTGGATGCAGTACGCAAGTCAAGATTGGGTCGATGTTGTAGATCTCAAATCATCGGTTCAACATTTGTCGTTAAATTGAAGGTGTTGGGGTGATGGAGATCGAACATGCAAGCAATTATGATATGAGTGATATGAAGATATGCTATGATGAAAAACAATCGAATTTATGCCTTCGTGATGCTGAGAACTTTGGAGTGGTGCAGAAGTTTGTAACAAATTTTTGGATAATGAATTGGAATTGTGGCAACTTTGTGAGGTTATGATTGAATGAACCTAAGAAGATTCCTGTATAGCCTCCAA